>NW_006300104.1:1158299-1175620 GCF_000327345.1 Myotis davidii | reverse complement strand
AAAGACTCAGCCTGGCCAAGATTCACCTCCAATCCTTTGTGGAATGTGGTGGTAGGGAGAAACAACTGGGAAGGCCAATGCAGTGGAGGGAGATGAAAACCCAGCTCTCCAAGCTTCCCTGCTGCTCACGGTAAACTTGAAGGGCAACTCTGGGCTTAAATATAAAGAGCAGACACTTCTCTTCTGGAGATCAAATAACACTCATCCAGCTGCCCTGGGATGGAACAGGAGCCAAATGCTAAGTGTGAAATGTATTCGTGATCAGGGGGTCTGTCTAACCATATTTTCAGTTCTCCGAAGTGTACCTTGGCCTTTGCACAAGGTATTGCTTTTGCCTGGAGTGGTCTTACCCATGAGCCTCACCAAACACCCAACATCTCACTCATCTTTCTGGTCTCAGTGCAGCTGTCCCTACTTTCAGATGGCTTCCTTGCCACAGCCTCAGAAAAGCAGGAGTTAACCTTTTTATTCCCTCAAATAACCTGTATTCCCTTTGCAGAGCATCCCCGCCCTCTGTGGTAATTGTATATTTATTTCCTGTTTCCTTCACTAGACTGTAACTGTGGGGTTTCAGAACGGTCACCCCAAGATGTGCCTCAGTGGTATGCAGGTTACTTTGAGCTAAAGGTAATTTTAGCTTCAGGCTCAAGACAAACTTCAGCCCCTCCATTTAACTGCTATCTATAGGGCAGGACAAACTTCTATCACCATGCAATGACCTGTTGAAGCCCCCAAATGCATTACCTCATCCCTAGCTCAGGATGTCTTATATAGCAAGATCCCTCTTCCTACCTCTGAGCATCTCCTGCTTACATGGCTCTGACTCTCTCATGTATGCAGGGTTCCCATACATAACTATGTATTACATTTGATTATTTTCTCTTACTGATTTGTCTCATGTTTATTTGACTATCAGACCAGCCAGAGAACCTTGAAGGTAGAAGAAAGTTTGTTCCTCCCCAACAAAACCAATGTTAGTACATGGAACACATGCTGTTTTGGGCATAGTAAAATATGGGCACCCAATAAATATTTGTCAAATTGAAGGCCCCAGGTGCATTACCTCATCCCTAGCTCAGGATGTCTTATATACCAAGATCCCCCTTCCTACCTCTGAGCATCTCCTGCTTACGGGGCTCTGACTCTCTCGTGTATGCAGGGTTCGCATACATAACTATGTATTACACTTGATTATTTTCTCTTACTGATTTGTCTCATGTTTATTTGACTATCAGACCAGCCAGAGAACCTTGAAGGTAGAAGAAAGTTTGTTCCTCCTCAACAAAACCAATGTACATGTGTTACGCTATTTGGGGCATAGTAAAATATGGGCACCCAATAAATATATGTCAAACAGATGAAAAATATTACAGTGTAATTACATACATAATAAGTGTCAGCTTCCAAAAAGGATTGGAGAGGAGAATGAAGGCAGTTTTCCTGCCAGTAAAGAAAATGCACAAAGTTAAATGCAAGAGTGTTGATAACTGGAAATGCAGGTTACTGTAGAACTATATTGTGAAATCATATTATGACTAGAGGCCTGGTACACGAAATTTGTGCGGGGGGCGGGGGGGTTCCTCTCAGCCCAGTCTGCACCCTCTCCAATCTGGGACCCCTTGGGGGATGTCCAACTGCCGGTTTAGGCCCGATCCTGAGCAGTCGGACATCCCTCTCACAATCCTGGACTACTGGCTCCTAATTGCTCACCTGTCTGCCTGCCTGGTTGCCCCTAACTGCTCCCTTCCTTGCTGGCCTGATGAATCCTCACTGCCTCTGTGTGCTGGCCTGGTTGCCCCTGGCTGTCTCCTGCTGCCAGCCAGGTAACCCCCAACTGCCATCCCCTGCTGGCCTGTGGTGGGGGGGGGTGGGGGGGGAGGGGGGTGGTGGTGGTGGAGGTCCCTTCAGCCCAGCCTGCACCCTCTCCAATCAGGAACCCCTTGGACATTCCTTTCACAATCCTGGATTGCTGTTTCCTAACCGCTCACCTGCCTGCCTGCCTGCCTGATCACCCCTATCTGCCTTCCCCTGCTGGCCTGGTTGCCCCCAACTGCAACCCCCGCCGGCCTGGTTGCCCAACGCAGCCTGCTGTTCAGTTGTTTGGTTGTCCCTCCCTAACCCTCCTACTGGCCTGGTCATCTCACACAGCCTGCTTGTTCAGTCATTGGTCGTCCCTCACTAACCCCCCTGCCTGCCTGGTCATAGACAGCCATCTTGTGAGGGCGTGAGGGTTAATGTGCATATTACCTCTTTATTATATAGGATTTCACTATGAAGAACTATTGTTTCAAACCCATCAAACTGATGGTCACACTCCAGAATATAGCTGATTCTGAGCTTTCCTGACGTGGGCTTTCCACCCAGCTTTTCCCCTGGGAAAACTGCCTCTAATAAATCAGCATGTGGTTAACAAGCTCAAGAAAAAACATCTGGGAGATAGCTAACCTGTCAATACTATGGAAATCGCATGCAAATGTACCATATTAGGAACCTGAGAAAAACTGGCCTGGAGAGCCCAGTACTAGAATTCAGGGCAGAAAGAAATCCCCCCATTTCTTCCTGAGAAGAGGCTCTCACAAGGACACAGCAGGCATGACTAGCCACACGTCAGTAATAACTGCTAGGACCATGCTTCAGGTAATGCCTGCTGTTTGGTAGTAACTTTCTGCATTCCATAAGAGCAGCCCGTTGGCAACTGTCTCAAGAGCAATAAGCCATCTTCCACGGAAGGCTTAAGCTCGCTGAAAGAGCTCAATCCAAAAAAGAGCTGGCCATACCACACTTGGGAAAGGAAGAAGGCCTCTCAGACATAAAGGGAATAGAAAGGTCAGGTCACGAGGTTAATAACATGGATCTACTTTGCAATAAAACCTGGTCATCTGATCATCTACACTTGGTGATATAATTAGGAGATAAAATGTGGAGGTTATATCCTCTGTGAGAAACCAGTAATATAATGTGGGTTATTAACCAACCTTGGCATGGTGGATGTGCTTGCCATCTTGGAAATTAATAGTACCAAAGGTATCTGTAGGGCTTCTTGTTGTGTGCTTTTCAACAGACCATTGTTCATGTTCACCACCACTGGCAGCTGACATGGTCCAGCTATAATCCATCCCAAGATGGTCTCCAATCAATCGCCCACAGTAACACCTTAAATTTGGGGTAAAAAACCATTTCAAAATAGAAAGAACACAATTTCAGGATAGAAAATAGATGTAATGTTTCTACATTTCTCTAATGCAATGTATAGGTGACATACATTAATAATTTTTAAATGTCTCATTAAGATTTCTATTGGATTTTTTCACACTGGATAATCTTCTAAGTTTAGAAACACCCTCAGTGGTTCACCTCGTTAGCTGCACATTACAATGATTGGGAGAATGTTTTATAAGAATACTAAGCCCGAGCCAGTTTGGCTCAGTGGATAGAGCATCAGCCTTTGGACTAAAGGACTGTGGGTTTAATTACCGGTCAAGGCCACGGACCTCAGTTTCAGGCTCAGGACAGGAAGCAACCAATCCATCTATCTCTCTCACATTGATGTTTCTCTCTCCCTCCCTCCTTCTTTCTCTCTCTCTCTCTTCCCCCTCCTAACCCCCGCATGTGAGGATTAAAAATTAAAAATAAAATAATTAAAAATAAAAACTAAAAATCTCAAATATACATTGGCACAGAGCTTCTCAAACCCACTTGGAAGGGGTGATAAAAGGTTCTGCAAGTTGACTCAATCGCCAATGGCCACTGATTTGATCAATCATGCCCATGTAATGAAGCACCCATAAAAAACCAAAAGGATGGGGTCAGAGAGCTTTGGGTTGGTGGTTACGTGCAGGTGCTGAGAGAGTGGCACACTTGGAGAGGACATGAAAGCTCTGTGCTCCTTCCCACTTGCCGTATGCATCTCTTCCATCTGGTTCTTCATCTGTATTCTTTATAATATCCTTTATCATAAACTGGTAAATGTTTCTGAGTTATATATGCTGCTCTAGTCAATTAACTGAACTGTGGAGGGGGTCATGGGAACTTCCAATCTATAGCCCAGCCATCAGAAGCACTGACAATTTAGACTATCAATTGGCATCTGAAGTGGGGAGTGGGAGGCAGGGAGCAATCTTGAGCTCTTAACCTGTGGGATCTGACACTTGGTGTTGGAAAAAACACACATCAGAATTAGTGTCAGACTTGGAGCCTGGTAGACACATACATCACTTACAAGTCATAAATTAAATACAGTGTTGTATGTGCACAAAGCATCTTCATTATCCAAATAAAATGCAAGATAATAAAATGAAAACGTAATGCTTTATAAGTACTTCAATTGGTAGAAGCTCTTGTCAAGGGCCTTTAGCCATTTACATGTCTGGGAAATTCAAGTAAATTATTACATTCAAATAATCAATCACACTCCTTCAAAAATATCTCATTTCATTTTTTAAATTTCCCTTGCAAAGGAAATAAAATGCACCATTAAGGCCTTTTCATTGAGTCCATTCAAGATGTGTGAAACTATTCCAATGAATTTGAAACACAGTGCCTAAAAATTAAAAGAAATCTTATTTATCTGTCTTACCTGATTAAATTCTGGCAGACCTGGCATCCTGCAGTACATCTAAATTAAAGAAATGATATCTGTTAGTTTACTGATGTATTTGAAGACATATTTAATGCTTATACAGTAAATATCTGTTATCTTCCATGGAACATCATCCATCAGCTGCCTCCTGCATGCCCCCTACTGGGGATCAAGTCCGCAACCTGGGCATGTGCCCTGAATGGTAATCAGACTGGTAACTTCTTGGTTCATGGGTCAATGTTCAACCTCTGAGCTGCACCAGCCAGGCTCAACAATATTTTTGATCCAAGGTTGGGAACCCACAAATGAAGAAGGCCAATTACATTCATTGTTCTATGCCATTTTATATAAGGGTCTTGAGTATCCATGGATTTTGATACCCAAACGGGTCCTGGAATCAATCTTCCTCAGACAGTGAAGGAAGTTAAGATTTAAGGGAGTCAAATGTTATACATTTTGCCCTGGCCAGTGTGGCTCATTTAGTTTGACATCATCCTATGCACCAAAAGGTTGCCAGTTTGATTCCCATTCACAGCTTGCCTGGGTTGTGGGCTCGTTTCTCTCTCTCTCTTTTTCTCTTTCTCTCTCTCTCTTCCTCTCTCTCTCCCATTTTTCTCTCTCTCTTCCTTTTTCTCTCTAAAAATCAATAAAAAATATATTTTTAAAAAGTTATACATTTAGACAGCACAGGTGATCAGTGCAAATAACCCCCACATTGTTCAAAGGTCAACTATACTGCTCTTCTATTTTCCTTTAGTAATTTATTTTTTCCAAGGACAATAACATGCTATCTTATTTCAAGGACCTAACCACACTGGGAGATTTTCTGTAACCCATCCTGCCCCTACGTTTCACTAGCTGCTGTTTTGAGTTTTGTTCTAGCAGTATATCTTCCAGAGGGTTATCAAGAACTCTGAGTAGACAGGCTCTAACCATTTTATTCTGCTGCCCATTGTCTGCTCAAGCAAAAAGCCTATGGGAGGAAAATGGGGCTGAAATTAACTGTTTGTATAAACTGAGCACAGTGTCCTGAAATATCCCAGTTACTGTTTCCACAGACACGTTAGTGGAGGATAAGGACCGTTCACAATAATTTGAATATTCAATTTTCAGAAGTTGTAAATTTTTTATCCAAAACCAATGGAATAGATGTAAACACAAGATATTTCCTGAAATCGTTCCTCCCACTAAGAGGAACAGGAGCATAAAAAATACAACAGAGGAAAATCTACCACGATATTAACAGTGGCTCTACCAGGGTGATGTCATTAGGATGAATGTGTTCTTCTTTATATTTCATTCAGTCATTAAACAGATGTTTTTCAGGAGCCTACTATCTGGCAGGCACTGTCAATGGGCGCTGGGATTGGAGTGAGGTACAAAATTGACAAGTTTCTGTTCTTATCAGATTTCTCTAGTAATCATGTACTATTTTTATAAAGACAAACAAACATCCATTAAGAATTAGCACTAACTTTATAGATCTTAACAAATCCTTTAAACAAGTCATATCTCTTAAGTTTCCACAAATAGTCCTCCAAGTAGTGTTACTTTAAAAAGGAAAATGGAATTAAGAATTGTACCTGTGAGGGTCTTTGGAGCTGGGTATGATTTTGTTACATTCTCTCTTGTCGAACACACCTTCAATCCAGGACTTCTGGGACTGAACAGAGAGTGTCGTTGTTTTTATATTTCAATTAGGTGAGAAAGCAGCGTAACCACAGCAGTTCAGGTAGACAGCATATATTTAGGTAGTGTGATTACTAGTTAAAATGGCAAGACCACAACCTCAACAAGATTCTGTAAAAAAAAAAAATCTAATATAACATGGGACCAGAGGATACAAAATTGAGAATACACCCTCAGAAGAATAGAACTTAACTGAGAGACTGATTTCCTGTAAATGCCTGATGACTGAGACTTATCTCCTGACCAGTGAACATCCACCAAGAATCATTTCCCATCCTCAAACCAATGAACTTACTGCTTGGACTCTGGGTGGACTTCCCCCTCTTCACACACCCTGCCCACAAATACAGCCTGTCCCAAACCCTCAGTGAACTTGCCTGTAGTTTGCTATAGCATGTGTTCCACAAACTGCAATCACTCTGCTATTCTGAAGTAAACTCACTTTCTGCTAGTGTGAGCTTGCCTCCGTTTACCTCTTACTTAGGTTGATAATTTGCTACACGGTCTGTAAGCATGGCTTAACGTTGGCTGTGTTGCTTCAGATTGCACAGCCTGTAACTGTCCCAATTAAATCCAACTGGAACCCAATCAGCTGATGAACCCAAAAGTTTCTCTTACTTAAGGCAAAGAGAAACTTTTTACTAACAATGTTATGTCCGAGGCATATCTTAGCTCTATGTGGCATAAAAACGTGTGTGGATATAACTTTGTCCAGTCAGTGAAAAATAACATCCAAACCTGTAGGAAAAATTTTGTAAGAATACATTTGAGCTAAACTAACAACAACTGCCAGGAAGCAAGATCTCAAATGCTCCCCAAAGTGAGAGTTTTGTAGTTGCCTTTATGCATTGGGAATTAAGGAAAGAAGGGAGGGAGGGAGGGAGGTCCCTTGAAGGTGGAAGAAAGCAAAGGAAGGCTTGCGTTACAGGATAGTTAAGATTATGTGCTTTCTTGAGGGGTCTGGGATTACTCTGACATTTCAAAGGTGTTTTAACCTAGATGCACAAGAAAAATGGATAGGGCTTACGTAAGGCAAAGAGAAACTTTTTACTAACAATGTTATGTCCGAGGCATAACTACCCACCATGACCTGTCCAGCTATGAATTTGTTATCAGATTACCCTGTGACATTACTTTCTGTCACTGGACTTGTCTGGTTTTTTTGTTTGTTTTTAAAATATATTTTTATTGATTTCAGAGAAGAATAGAGAGTGAGAGAGAGATATATAAACATCAATGACAAGAGAAAGTCATTGATTGGCTGCCTCCCACATGCCCCACACTGGGGATGGAGCCCACACCTGGGCATGTGCTCTGACTGGGAATTGAACCGTGACCTCCTGGTTCATAGGTCAATGCTCAACCACTGAGCCACTGCCAGGTGGGCAGGACTTATCAGTTTTACTACAGAGCCCCCTTTTTTGTCCAATATATACATATATGTATTACAGCAATGATGAAATGGCAGCGAGCATTCTAGAATCTAAAAGGGGGCTTTTTCAAACGCTACGTTAGTGCAGTCCCCACCCCACTCTTATACCTCCTCTCATCCTACAATTGAAGGAAATGCACTGGGCCAGAAAACATGTTACAAATCCAGCTGTGAAACCTAGTTATCACACTGCCCATAGTTTCCAAGATGATTATGAAGGAGCTCAAGGCATGTCATCCTGAAATATGCTGCTTGGATATACTGTTTATGCTCAGCTGTAGGTACTGGAAAACCAGCAAATGCAGAGGATTTCTCTGACTCACCCTACCCACATAGAGACAGATCCTCCAAAACGAACTCAACTCTCATAAAGTTTCTCTCTGGGAGCTTCAGCAACTATCCCTTCCCTAGAAATGTGCCCTCTAATAGCTCTTCATTCTGAATTTCTAAGTATCTGAATTCATTCAACAAATATTTTGGGATACTATGCTGCATACTGGGAATTCTAGAATAAATAAGACAAGCTCTGAAGAAATATAGAAAAAGGAGAAAGCAGATAATAAATGAATCACTAAGCTTCATGTGTACCAATAAAGTATTAAAAACAGCTCCAAAAAAGGGTCCCTAATTTATGTGCTGTAGACAAAAAGGGATTCTAAGGAAAGTTACCTCCCAGGTGATCTGATCTGATCATGGTGAGTAATCACTTCCTAGACATATAACTTTTTTAGTAAAAGGTTTGTCTTTGCTTCCAGCCAGCCCTGTCCATTGTTCTTGCGCATCTAGGTAACACACCTTTGAAATGCCAGAGTAATCCTCTCTTTACAAACCCTCTAGAAAGAAGCAACCACCCTCAAAAGAGCACGTAATCTTGTTAACTACCCTGTAATCCCAAGAATGACAGTTTTGCCATTTCCTTTATGCATTTGAAATTCAGGAGGGAACTAAAGAAGATTACTTGAGGGGGAGAAAGCAAGGCAGTATTGGATTACCTGAGAGTTAACAAGATTATGAGACCTTGCTTCCTGGCAATTGTCATCAGTTTGGGTTCAAATAAGCTCTTACAAAAGTTCTTTACAGGTCTGTAGGTTCTCCTAGAGGCCAGATATACGTCTGGACTCATATTATGAAATTTTTCCTGCATGAAGTCAAGAATCCACACACTACCGGCTCGCCCTAGGCAGACTCGTTCAGGGCCAGGTCCCCTTTCCAGTAACAATAGGGCTGGTGAAAGCATAGATAAATGAAAGGCTTTGCATTCTCTCTGGGACTTACTAAGACTCAATAAAGTTTAACTTACCATTGGTGATATGAAAGGTAAAATTAGCTTTTGGTTGGTGGCCTGGGATCTTAACTTTGATGTTATTTTTTGTTTGTTTGTTTGTTTGTTTAATGATTTCAGAGAAAGGGAGAGGGGGAGAGAGAGATAGAAATATCAATGACAAGAGAGAATCATTTATTGGCTGCCTCCTGCACGTCCCACACTGGGGATCAAGCCTGCAACCCAGGCAGGTGCCCTGACCGGGAGTCGAACTGTGACCTCCTAGTTCATAGGTTGATGCTCAACCACTGAGCCATGCCAGCCGGGCTAACTTTGATGTTTTTAATTTTCATATAAAAGTACTTCCTGACCTCCAAACTTTCCACCTAGGACCTCTCATACTTTCAATGGCTTTCACAGGTCTACTTTCCCCCACTAGACTGGTTTCCACAGGCCCAGTCTTTCTGTTGCCCCAGGGCCCAACCCAATGATTGCTGAATGAGCAACAAAATTAACACACTTAAAATAGAACCTCAGGACTCCTTCTATACAATTTCCCTCCAAAGGTGTAAAACAGGAAACCTGTGTGATTAACAAGAACTTGGAAACTTTCCTCCTACAACTCCCTTATCTCAGTAGTACAATCTATGGAGGACAAATAGCCAAGGTGCTGTCTTCTACCATTGGAGCAGTAGACTGTCAAGGTGGTGGTAGTTGACGGTGGAGATTAGGCCATTTCTGCAACCCTAGTGGCAATCTTTATTGACAGGAAGGTTTTGTTTTTTCATTGTTGTTATTTAGGGGAGGAAAAGGCAGAGGACAAAGATGGGAAATAGTGTAGGTCTCTAGCTGAGTGTTAGTCACAATTATGCCTCAACCTAAAACATAATCAAATTTTAAATCCAATCTCAGGCCTGAGGCTAGGGTGGGAATTGCAAAGACATGTCTAAGGACTAATCCTCCAGCAATACCCACATGAAGTATTCCTTCACTAAAAATATTCCTGCATTGGAGCTTTTTAGGGTGTCAAGATTACAGATTTTTCTCTCAGAAGAATTTCTGTGGCAATTTTATGTCCTCCATACAATGGAGATTACCCCTTTTATTTTCTCAGTGAAGCACAGCAGAAAGAACATTCCAACAAGATTTTACTTCTTAAAATCTGATGGTGACAAACCACATGTTTGATGTAAATTCAAAGTCTTTGCTAAAAGAATGAGAAAGAACTAGAAAAGGAAATGTGAAAAGAAAAAAAGGTTTTTAAAAATGTTTTTATTGATTTGAGAAAGAGGAATGAAGAGGGAGAGAGATAGACACATCAATGAGAGGGAAACATAGATCACATATTAGTATACAAAACAAGTCTCTACAAGTTCAAGAAGATTGAAATTATATCAAGCATCTTCTCAGGTCACAACGGAATGAAATTAGAAATCAACTACAATGAAAACACTCAAAAACATTCAAACGCATGGAGGCTAAATGAAACAATGAATGGGTTACCAAGGAGATAAAAAAAGAAATCAAAAACTTCCTGGAAATAAGTGAAAATGAACACACAACAACCCAAAATCTTTGGGACACAACAAAAGCAGTCCTAAGAAGGAAGTTCATAGCACTACAGGCCTAACTCAAAAAACAAGAAAAATTTATAATAAACTATTTGACCTTACAACTTAAAGAATTAGAAAGAGAACAAGAAAAGCCCAGAGTGAGTAGAATGAAGGAAAATAAATGCCATAGAGACTAAAAAAAATAATACAAAAGAACAATGAAACCAAGACCTGCTTCTTTAAACAAATAAACAAGATTGATGACTATTAGCCAGAGTCATCAAGAAACAAAGAGAGAGGACCCAAATAAACAAAATCAGAGATGAAAGCAGTGAAGTAACAACTAAAACCACAGAAATACAAAGGATTGTAAAAAAAATACTCTTAAAAACTATATGCCAACAAGTTGGACAATGTGGATGAAATGGTCAAATTCCTAGAAAAATACAAGTGCTTAGGGGCTTAAAATACTGCTGGGAGGAAAATTTCCTTTTCTAATATAAGATTTAATTTACAAAAAGCTCTTGGCTGGCCCAGCTGGGGAGGCTCAGTGGTTGAGCATGACCTATGAACCAGGAGGTCATGGCTCAAGTCCCAGTCAATGTATATGCCCGGGTTACAGGCTTGATCCCCAATGTAGGTCCTGCAAGAGGCAGCCGATCAATGATTCTCTCTCATCATTGATGTTTCTATCTTTCTCTCCCTCTCCCTTCCTCTCTGAAATCAATAAAAATATTTTTTTAAAGTTAAAAAAAAAAAAAGCTCTTGGCTCTTTGAAAGATCAACAGAGGGTATCTATGGTCTCCAGAAAGAAGAGAGATGTTTTCACAAAGATCAAACTGTTCCACTCTAAGATAATAACCTGGTCCATTCTGTAAAATAATAGGAATAGCAGATATCTCAGTCAGTTTGGGCTACTCTAACAGAATATCATACATTGGGTAGTTTACACAAAAAAAACAAAACACACATTTATTTCTCACAGTTCTGGAAACTGAAAATTCAGGATCAGTATGCCCTCATTCTCATGTTCTGGTGAGAGCCCCCTTCCTGGTTTACAATGGCCAAGACCTTCTCCCTGTACCTTCACATGGCAGACAGAGAGATCATCTCTCCTGTGTCTCTTCTTATAAAGGCACTTATCCCATTCTTGAGGGCTCTATCCTCAAGACCTAATTACCTACCATAGGCTCCACTTCCAAATACCATCACATTGCAGATTAGGGCTTCCACTCATGAAATTGGGAGACACAAACATTCAGTCCACCAATGCATCAGGTTAACAATTTATTCAGCACATTCTATGCACCCACCTAGGCAATGCAAAGGCTTTGTTTATATTTATTCTGCCTAGGTGGGAAGTGGGGGCAGTTATTATCTCCTTTTTACCAATGAGGACACTTGAGTCAGAGAGGTTGAATAATTTGCCCAAGAACATAAAAATTCATAAAAGTGACACTAGAGCCCTTGCCGGTGTGGCTCAGTTGGTTGAGCATCGTTCTGTACACTGAAAGGTCGTCAGTTCCATTCCCAGTCAGGACACATGCCTGTTGCAGGTTCAATCCCTGGTCATGGCACACACAGGAGGCAACCGATTGATTTCTCTCTCTCTCGGTCATGTTTCTCTTTCTCTCTCCACCCTCTCCCTTTCTCTCTCTCTAAAATAAATAAAAACATCCCTGGTTAGTTTTGCTCAGTGGTTAGACTGTTGGCCTGCTGACCAAAGGGTCACAAGTTCAATTCTGGATCCAGGGCACATACCTCGTTGCAGGTTCCCCAACCCTAGTAGGGGAACCTTCTAGAGGCAACCAATCAATGTGTCTCTCTCACATCAATGTTTCTCTCTCTCCCCCTCCTTCCTCTCTTCCACTTTTTCTCTACAAATCAATGGTAAAAATCTCCTCGAGTGAGGATTAAAAAAATAAATAAAAACTTTTTTTAAGTGACACTAGGATTCAAACAGAGGCACCTAAACAGCTTCATTTCACCATCACTTATTGCAGAACTTGCACCTATACCAATGCCTAAAAATGTATAGTGTTTTAGAGTTCACAAAATCACTTTCCTAAACATCTGATCTCCATACAAATCCCATGAGGTCCTCAATAGGTAATAACGAGAAATATCAAACTTATAAAATGTTCAGAAAAATCCCCACTATGCAGCATGCCCTCTGTGGGTATCCTTAGACCCACAGAGTGATAGCAAGAGGGTCATGAACCCCTACATACTGTATAACAAGTTTTGTGTGGGTGTGAATACGTATGTGTATTTCTCAGAAGAAAATCTCAAGAGCTGGATCAAAAATCATTGCTACATAAAGGATCTGAATACAACTTATGTAAAGATCACAAATGGCCAGTGAACATATGCAAAAGCTCTCAACATCATTAGTCATTAAGGAAATTCAAATCCAAACTACAATGAGATACCGCTTCACACTACTAGGATGTCTGTAATAAAAAATTCAGACAATACAAAGTGTTGGCAAGGATGGGAAGAAATTGGAATTCTCCTAGATTGCTGGTCTGAATGCAGAGTGGTGCAACTGCTTTGGAAAACAGTCTGACAGGTCCTCAAAAAGTTAAATATAGAATTACCATGTGATCCAGTCTTCTTCTAGGAATCTGCCCATGAGAAATGAAACCAATATCCACACAAAAACTTGTACACCGATGTTCATAGCATCATTATTCATAATGGCCAAAAAGCAGAAACAACCTAAATATCCATTAAATGTAGAATATACAAAAGTGTGTTGTATTCATATAACGGAATATTAAATAAAAATAAAATAGTCAGCATGCTACAACATAGAAGAGCCTTGAAAACATTAAGTAAAAGAAGCTAGTTACAAAGAAAAACATATTGTTTGAGTCCATTTATATAAAATGCCCAGAATAGGCAAATCTATAGAGGTAGAAAGTGGATCAGTGCTTGTCTAGGGCTGATGGGGATAGAGAGACTGGGACAGACATCTGAGGGGTATGAGGTTTCTTTTTGGGATGATAAATGTACAACTCTATGAATATACTAAAAGCCATTAACTTGTACACATTAAATGTGTGAATTATATGATGTATGAATTATATCTGAAGAAATATCAATAAAAAAGTTAAAGGGGGAGTGGAACAGACAAAATGAGGGAAAAACCAACCCACAGTGGAAAACAAAAGACACATATATTTCTGTTCACAAGCAGAAAGCAGTTTTGTTCAACTCATAAAATATGTTTAAAAATATTTGTTCAACTCATAAAATATGTTTAAAAAAGACTAGTCGGTGTGACCCAGTGGTTGAAGCATCAACCTACGAACCAAGGGTTCGATTCCGGTCAGGGCACATGCCCTGGTTTCGTCCTCGATCCCCCAGTAGGGAGTGGGCAGGAGGCAGCCAATCAATGATTCTCTCTCATCATTGATGTTTCTATTTCTCTCTCCTTCTCCCTTCCTCTCGGAAATCAATTAAAATATATACTTCTAAAAATCTTTTAAAGCAACTAGTAAAATGTAAAGACCAAGAGGTTTCACAATCAGGAAAGAATCTGTACATCTGCATTTCCTTTAACAAGGAAAGGAAAAAGAAAAAAGAAAAAAAAAACAATACTAGGTTTGTATTCCAACTTGGGACCAATCTGCTGGGGCCAGGTGTACAGCCATTTATCAACATAGCTTGCACTCACTAGCTCACCTTAGTCCCCATCAGGCAAGCTCTCCACTTTAGTTTGTTTTTCAGCCCCTGAGCTATTGCTTTCATCAGATTTCCAAAGGAATGTCTGACTCAACACATGCACAGCTCTCAGAAAGAAGTGACCAGTAAAAAAAAAAGAAGAAGTGACCAGTAAATGGTGGCCATTTGCTTTATAGATAAGGAAACTGAGGTAATCTACTTGGGGCCAAGAGGCATGTAGTCAGCAGTAAAACTACATTTCCTGACTTTTGGCTTCATTCTTTACTCTTCCACCACCCTGCTAATATTTCTAGACAGTCTATAATTACAATGTTCTGTTCCTTTTATGGTTGCAACAGAGGGAAATCAATGAGAAAGTTAAAAACATGCTCGGCAGCCCTGACCGGTATGGCTCCATTAGTTGGAGCGACATCTCATACACCAAAAGGTTGTGGGTTCGATTCCCAGTCAGGGCACATACCTAGGTTTCAGGTTCGGTCCCTGGTCAGGGTACATACTGGAGACAATTGAAAGGCAGAGGATGGTGGCCCTCACTGGTTTGACTCAGTGGATAGAGCCCCAGCCTGGGGACTGAAGAGTCCAGGGTTGATTCTGGTCAAGGACACATGGCTGGGTTGCAGGCTCAATCCCCAGTAGGAGGTGTGCAGGAGGCAGCCGATCAATGATTCTCTCTCATCATTGATGTTTCTATCTCTTCTTCTTTCTTCCTCTCTGAAATCAATAAAAATAATATTAAAAAAAAAAGAAAAGGCAGAAGACGGTAAGTGAGTGGGAAGAGATCAACCAAAGAACTTGTATGCATATGCATAACCCATGGACACTGACAATAGGGTGGTGAAGGCCTGGGGCAGGGGGCAACTAAAGAGGTCAATGGGGGTGGGGGTGGGAAAAGGGCAGCATATGTAATACTTCCAACAATACTTTTTTAAAAAAACAGAAAGATGTTTCTCTCTCTCTCTCTCCCTCCCTCCCTCCCACCCTCCTTTTCCTCTCTGCAAAATCAATAAACAGGTCCTCTGGTGAGAATTTTTTTAAAAAAAGCACACTAGGCATTCCAAAAAGGCATGTGATTTTCAGAATCTATGATCTTCTAAAGCAACAGTTTGCTTAAACCTAACAAGTCCCTTTGTTAGTGCGAGCAACTTGAGTGGGACCTCTTGGCTCGTATTCCAAGACACCCTGATGCTAGGAAAATAAAGAGAAGGTTAAACTTGCACCCAGAGCAGGAGGAAAAACCTTAAGAGCAGGTTTCCTCCAAGGTCACCCAGCAGACCTGGTGCAGAGAGTGCACATTTCTGACAGGCAGGAGGTTCCCTCCCCAGGGCGAGGTGGTTTGCTCAAGTCAAAAATGATCTTTTGTAAGAAGCTCCAATTCCACAATCAGTCAAGTGAGGAGAGAAGCTTGGTTGCCCACAGCCATCCACCCCACTGGGCTTTGAGTCTGCCTTGAAGAAAATTCTGTATAGCGACCACACATAGTTTAGGAAGAGGTAGGAAAAAACCCCAACAAATTCACCAAGCTGATCTCTCCAGTCAAAACACAAATCACAGTCACAATCTGGGATACATAACCCTTATCTGATCCAGGACCATTTGAGGATCCAGAGCCAGCATGTAGAGCAAATGCCAGCAAGAAAAACAGAGAGGAGAGAGGAAAATGGTGGCGGTATAGACGGACGTTCCTTGTTCCGGAGCAGAGAGGGTGAGCAGCTGAAACCAGTAACATCCAGCCCGAATTGGCGGAGGAGGGTCAGCTGGGAGACAGTTTGCAGCGGGAAAGGCAGAGGACTCCAGGAGAAAGGTAAAGTCAAGGTTCTGGGAAGGATAATCGGCCAGAACGCTGAGCCCAGAGGTTCAGAGGGAATCCACACGGCACGGGCTTGGGACGGGCGCAGTGGAAAGAAGGTGCACAGAACTGCTGGGTGACAGGGGATTCTGGATCTGGGTCCACAGTCAGGAAAGGCTGAGGAGTGCTGGCAGGAGAGGGGTGCGCAGAGGGGCAGCCTTTCCGGCCTTTGTGGCTTGTGCCTTTCTTCATAGAGCCTAGTTCAGGGGTGGGCAAACTTTTTGACTCGAGGGCCACAATGGGTTCTTAAACTGGACCGGAGGGCCGGAACAAAAGCATGGATGGAGTGTTTGTGTGAACTAATATAAATTCAAAGTAAACATCATTACATAAAAGGGTACGGTCTTTTTTTTTAATAGTTCTATTCATTTCAAACGGGCCGGATCCCACCCGCGGGCCGCAGTTTGCCCATGGCTGCTGGTCAGCAGGGGATTCTAGATCTGGGTCCACAGTCAGGAAAGGCTGAGGAGTGCTGGCAGGAGAGGGGTGCGCAGAGGGGCAGCCTTTCCGGCCTTTGTGGCTTGTGCCTTTCTTCATAGAGCCTAGTTCAGGGGTGGGCAAACTTTTTGACTCGAGGGCCACAATGGGTTCTTAAACTGGACCGGAGGGCCGGAACAAAAGCATGGATGGAGTGTTTGTGTGAACTAATATAAATTCAAAGTAAACATCATTACATAAAAGGGTACGGTCTTTTTTTTCAATAGTTCTATTCATTTCAAACGGGCCGGATCCCACCCGCGGGCCGCAGTTTGCCCATGGCTGGCCTAGTTCATAGGACCTTTCGGATACAGACACTTCCCCGTGGCTGGAGCGTGGGAGAAGGTGCGGTATTATGGAATCTGGGGACAGAGGGGGAATACAGGAGAATTGGCAGAGTGTGGTGCTGAATCATGCCTGAGCCTGGAACCTGGGCAGCCATTTTGTCCCGAAGAGATAACCCCTCCCTTCCTCCAGGATCCAGGCAACTAATACAGCCACACCCAGATTCCACCCTGAATGGTAACAGGATTAAAAAACAAACTAACAAAAACCTAAATAGTCCCTGAGAGCACAAAGGGGCTGGATTAAAGAGAGACTTTCCGTCCCAGCAATCGAAACCTGAGAAACACTATAGTACAGTAATATATATATTATTATATATATATAATCTCCTTTCCTTTCTTTTTCTTTTCTCTCTTATCTTTCTCGCTCTCTTCGATATCATTTATGCTCTCTTTTCTCGCCCCTAATTCTCTTTTCTCAGGTGGTCACTTATAGTGGAGTTATTATTG
>NW_006300104.1:1157831-1158182 GCF_000327345.1 Myotis davidii | reverse complement strand
GTTTATTAACACAATTTGTCCTGAAGAAACTCCATCCACAAACGGGTCAATAACACCTCAGATCCAACTACAGAGGCAGGAAGAAGGCGGCAGTGAGGGAGAGAGCGAGAGTCAGTGAGGGACCAAAAGAGGAGTGTGCGGTCAGGTGGGATGTGTGTGTGTGTATGTGAGTGAGGCACAGATAGATCCCGCAGGGCCTTCGGGGTCAGGCTAGATGGGCTCGCCTAACTGGGCAGCCTCTGCTACCGTGTAAGCAATTCCAGGAGGCCAGCTCGTCTTCAGAAGCCTAGCGTTTTTAAGGGGAGAGCTGCTGTAACTGGGAGCCAGGCCTCACCCCCACCCAGGGCCTAG
>NW_006300104.1:1153723-1155095 GCF_000327345.1 Myotis davidii | reverse complement strand
AAAGGAGACATATGTAATACTCTTTGTAATACTTTAAGCAATAAAACAAAATTAAAAAAAAAAAGAAAAACGGAGAAAGCACCTGTGCGTGCTACTGAATAAATGACTTCGTTTCCCATCATAATGGACAGGGATGCTCTTGAAGAGGCATGTGCTTCCAACCCCTGAGAAAGAATGCAATCTCTGAGGCAAACACAGTGACCACTCTCACTGCTCCCAACTGCGTGTCACTCAGAAGCAGTCACTCCAAAATAGTCATGGAGTTTACCTGTAAACAACAGAGAGATGGAAATACCAACACCATGAAGAGAAAGGAAAAACAGCACTGGGCTGCCCCCAACAACGGGACCCACTCAATGTTCTGGTGCCAAGTCCATCAGAAGGAAGTTTCCAGGGCAGGCCACTGCTACCCCACTACACAACCCCAAAAAGTCAGGGATTCCAGGCAAAAGCGGAACCCCGCTGGAAGCAGTTCAATCGCTGTATTCAGAGTATAGGGCAAATCACCTTATGGATTTTGTGTGGAAAATCTCTTTTTTCCTTAATTGTGGCAAAATACACATAATGCAGAATTCACCCTCTTCACCAGTTTTAAAAGCACAGCTTGGTACTGTTAACCATATTTACATATCCTTAACAAAGTTCTCCTCGGCTTCATTTTCCTCCCCTGCTGTAAACCATGGGGGGGAAAGGGGGAGTGATAGGTAAACCTTATAGAATTATTGCCAGGGTGAAATAAGTCACAAACCCTTCCCACCTGCTAAATATGTTAGGCATTATTAGAAGTACATTGCACATAGAGCATCTCATTTAATCTTCGAATTATAACTATGGTCCCGTTTTCCAGACGAGGCAGCCAAAGCACCGAGGTTAAGCAACTTGCCCGGGATCACAGCTAGTGGTGGAGCTGGGGAAACGAATTCAGGTGATGTGGCTCCAAAGAAAACGCCCTTAACAACCAGACTCTGCCGAAAGGAGTGCACAGGTTTGCTAAGCACCTGGTAACAGGCCTAAAACGCAATGTGCTCAATAAATAGTACCTGCACGCGCCGTGTGCCAGTCCAGACAAAATATGTAAAGTGACAGCCAGGGTGAGGTCTGACCGCGTTAGCGGAGACCAAGGCCCGATCGGGAGACCAAGACTCCACCCCTCTCCCTACCCGACGAAGCTCACTTCTTTCCTCGGGGCCGCAGGGGCCGCCCTCCCTCTCCGCGCCCCGGGAACTACCTGTGGCGCTGGGCGCCAGCTGCGGAGGGAACCCCGCGCGCGGAACTTGGGGCTGCGAGTTCCCGGCGGCGCCAGGGAGGGGCCGGGCGGCGGGAGGGGCGGTGTTTACCTGGCCCTGCGCTCCCATGGCTGCAGGAGCCGGCG
>NW_006300104.1:1144907-1153542 GCF_000327345.1 Myotis davidii | reverse complement strand
GCGCGTCTGACCCAGCCCCCGGGGGCCCGCGCTCGGGGCCGGGAAAGCGCCCTCGGCCCTCGGCGTGGCCGGCGCCCCGAGTCCCGCGTACCTGCGAGCGCCCCGCGGCAGGTCGGGCTCTCATCGCGGACTGGCGGTCACCTCCACCGGAGCCTGAGCTGGGTCTGCCACTTGTGGAGTCAGACCTGGGCTCCACCTCCACGCGCTGCCTCCTCCAGCCCCGTACTTTTGTCACAATACCTTGTGGTCTCCGTTACCTCTTGTGGAGAGGAGGCGATTCCGACCTTATCTCTACATCGAAGGAAGATCGGGTGGGTCGAATGGGACGTTGACCCTCATCCCAGGTTTATCTTATGGTTTCGCCTTGTGCTCGCTGAGCCCGGGGTGAGGGAGGACCGAGGGGATGCGGCCACGCAGCTGGACTACCTCGGCGGTAACTGGTTGTGGAAAGTGGCCTCTGGGCCTGAGTTCTTATCTCTGCGCTGGGAATGTTGACGAATAGGCTCACCTTCCTCAGGTTATACCGAACAAAGGATATCAGTAAGGTGTCATGCCAATGCTTTCCTGATTTCTGTTATTTTTGTGGGTTCCTCTGGCTAGGTAATCTTTTGTTTGTTTTTTGTTACCCTCACATGAGGATATTATTTCCATTGCTTTTCAGACAGAGTGGAAGGGGAGAGAGAGAGAAACATGGATATGAGAGAGACACACCAACTCCTTGCCTCCCACCGGAGCCCTTGACCCTGAATCGAACCTGGACACTTCTGAGGGCGGGGCCAACACTCTAACCACTGAGCGAACCGGCTAGGTAGTCAGTGACTGTGGATGGGTCCCACCCAGTATGTTGGCAGAAGTGATGCTCACTATTATAAGTGTAATTAACAATGCTAGCTATTCTTCCCTGACAGTTGACTTCAAATTAGGATCACCTACCCATGCAGTCTATTCTATATATCTGCCCAGTGAGCTCACATTTATTTGCAGACACAGTTAACAGGACCCCACCCCCCATTTCTCAATGTGGTTTTAATGAACATTTCTTTATTGGAAAACTTGAACATCTCATGTGTGTATTAACATTTTGTTGTTGGGGTTTTTATTCTATTAACATATTTTATCTTGTCTCCTCTCTGGACCTACCTCCTTCAAAATGATAATGGTTTGTAAGCAGTTAGAAGGTTTAGAAAACCCCCTAAGGCAAGTAAGCACCTCTTGATTGGTGTTCGCCTCCATACATCTTCCCTGCTTTGTTAGGTCTCTCACAGCGCTGGAGACTGGGAGCTCTCAGAAATCTGCAGACCCACCAAGAAGACCAAACGTTTGGAACAAGTGTCTTGGTGCACTGTAACTGCCATCTCCTACTTGAATCTCTTTGGTAAATTTACATGTTAGGACGGTCATATACCATATTCTTCTCAAATCAAGCTTAAGGGACAGAGTTAAAATAATAGGACAAGCCCAGGGCTTAAGCATCTGATGTGTTAGTTTACCAGCTGCCTTTGATTCCCCAGCTGTATCAAAAACACCTGAGGCATTGGTTGGAAGTGCTGATTCCCAGGCCCCACCCAGGCCATCTGGAGTGCCATTTCTAGGTGGGACCCAGAAATCTCTATTTTTCACAATCTCATCAGTTAATTTAAAAGCTTGTTTTTAAAAGTCTCTGGCCATAAATATACCTATGCCCAGAGGCTAGTTGTGAAATTTACATTTTAGAACAGGGGTCCTCAAACTACAGCCCGCGGGCCATATGCAAATACAAATATTGTATTTGTTCCCATTTTGTTTTTTTACTTCAAAATAAGATATGTGCAGTGTGCATAGGAATTTGTTCATAGGTTTTTTTTTTAACTATAGTTCGGCCCTCCAACGGTCTGAGGGACAGTGAACTGGCCCCTGTTTAAAAAGTTTGAGGACCCCTGTTTTAGAATGTTCATTAGTAGTCCAGTGTGATTTGATTCAGACCAACAAATATTTCCTGAACACAGACTGTTTGTCAAGTATCCTGCTGGGTGCTGGGAAAACAAAGATGAATAAGACATTGTCCAGCATGTAAGGAGTTCAAGTTTGTAGGAGGAGGAACAATAAAAAATGAAACAGTACCTGGGACACCATTGGTAACACTCCTCAACATAAACAGTGCTTTCTTTTTTCATTGGTTGCCCTCCCTAGCCCTTCCTTCCTCTTCCCATTCTTTTCTCCTGTTTTCTTTGTCAGAACCCCTTAGTTTGCCCTGGATATTGTAAATGTTTTATTCCTGATCTAATATGGTTTTAAAATACTGCTCCAACTGTTAAGGTCAATCTAATGATTTCAAAATGGAGAGGGACAGCTGATGTTTCAATGGACAAAAAATGGGCATAACAGAAGAATTTTTTTTTAATTTGTAAAGATCTTGAGTCCCAGTAATTGGAGGCTACTAAGGGGTAGTTTCTAATATATGCATTCTTCTCCTGAAGAAAATTGTTTCAAGCTTGGATTTGGTTTTGGTTCAGTTTCCTTTATTTGGGCAAGGGGTGAGGGTTATTGGGCTTTTGCACAGTAACGCTCCCAAACTTCTCTGGATAGCCCAGAGAGAAAAAAAAAATGAGAAGTAAATAGCTCTATTTTATTTTTCCACCAAGAAGAAAGGGCACCATGGGAAACTTCTCGCCCAGTCCATCAGGGCATATTATCATCTCTGGTTCATGGTCCTCACTTTGAGGGGTAACCACTTCCTTTCAGAAGCATAAAGAAAACAAAATAAAGGTGGTAGTATTCTGAAGTCAGGTCTTATAACAGAGAATTATCAATTAATGTGCTAAACAAGAGCCAGCCTAGCCCTGGCCAGTGTGCTCAGTTGTTTGGAGTGTCCTGTACACCAAAAGGTGGTGGGTTCAATTCCCAGTCGGGGCACATGCGAGAGGCAACCGATGGATGTTTCTCTCCCACATCAGTGTTTCTCTCTCTCTCTCTCTCTCTCTCTCTCCCCCTTCCTCTCTCTAAAATCAGTTCTTTTCATGGTCAGTCTATTTGTGACAACTCCCAGACATGGCATCCCACAGCTTAATATGCTCTAGTTAACTGTCACCTGAAGAACCCTCTGCCACCAACGTCCAATTTTCATTGCCCATCTGGAAGGAGGGATCTTGGACTCTCACAATCCCCCAAATTAAAAGTCTCTACTCTCATGACCCTGCATTTTGTTTTTTCTCCCATTACCCATTTAACTTATAAAAGCCTATAGTAGAATTGCCTCCTGATCATGATGTGTACTAGGAAGACAGTGCCCACTAACCATCCACCTTCTTTTATGGTGCTCTTGTCAAGTTTCTACCATCCTTGTTATTAGTTCAATTGTGTCCCCCAAAAAAGATATGTTGGTGTAATAATCCCAGTACTTCAGAATGTGACTTTATTTGGAAATAGGTTCTTTACAGAGGCAATCACATTTAAATGAGGTCCTTAGGATAAACTAATCCAGTATGATTAGTTATGAAGGAGAGCAAACCAAGAGATTGAAGAAATGGACCATGGGGAAGAGACATCATGGGAGAAATCCCTGGTTAACCATCTACTTCTATGTGGCGAGCGGTGGCCCGTGTGCTAGATGTGTGTGGACTGCCGCATGAGTGCAGGGAAGCCCTGAAAACACCGGCTGGTCTTAAGCGTTTGAGGAACTACAAATTACATACTGTGACAAGGAAGGAAGCCACAAGGCCGCAACTGTGGGCGGGCCCCTCTTGTGGGCAATTGGCTGGCAACTGACGCCCAGCTAGAGGCAGAAGCCAGGATTAGAAAATTAAAGAAAGAACTGAAACTAGACAAAGATATTAGAGTACCTACAACTCTTTTAGCATCGGGACGGGCTGATGGAGATGAAGAGCAAAACAGCTTTAGCTTGTAGCTTTGCCAAACGCAGGGCGCAGGCTGCCACGACTTAAGGTCCATGGCTTGTGACTAAGCCAGGTTGGGCCAAATCTCAGCAAAAGACCCGAGAGGGTATTTCTGCCTGGCTAGTGTAGCTTTGGGACACAAGGGGAGATGGAATTTCTCTAACGGGGCAGAAAGCAGGAAAAAAATGAGTAACATTACTGCGCACTCTGCCCTTTGGCAGTGGCTGCATGGTGCCCTAGAGATCATTCTGTCCTGCAGGAAGGCCTACCCCAGCGGTTCTCAACCTGTGGGTCGCGACCCCTTTGGGGGTCGAACGACCTTTCACAGGGGTCGCCTAAGACCATCGGAAAACACATATATAATTACATATTGTTTTTGTGATTAATCACTATGCTTTAATTATGTTCAAATTATAACAATGAAATTGGGGGTCACCACAACATGAGGAACTGTATTAAAGGGTCGAGGCATTAGGAAGGTTGAGAACCACTGGCCTAGCCAAATGAGGGAGCTCTTCATAGGCAAGTGGATCATTGGAAATCTATAGAAGGAGTACAGCAAATTCTTAGAGAGATGGGCATGTACCAGGCGTTCTGTGCTCCGGGGCCACTTTTACTGCAGGAATGAAAGCAAAGATTCTGCAGAAAGTCCCTAGTACACACCTATCTCCATGGCTGTGGTAGGCAGTTAGACAGACATGAGCAGAGCAAGGATGATGGACCAGGTATAGGTCACCAGGGCAGAGAGCCTGGGTGCCCAGCAAAGGACAACTGTAGGGTGGGACTTTGCTCCCTGGGTGACCTTTCCTTCCCTAGCTTATCGCTGGTCATATGGTTTAGATCCTCTGACCCTTCCTCCCTAGAAATAACATCTAGGCCTCAGTTGTATTTCAGCTCCAGGCCCAGATAAGCAACAAAACCAGCCACAGCTGACCTCAGGACCAGTTGCATTGAATAATGACCCCCTCCCTGGTGCTAGCCAATCAGTCAGTGGAGACCACAAGCCTGAAAGGACACACCAGGAAAACTGCTGAATGTTCTATGGAGATCTTCCCCTGGGGCCTCCCCTAACATCCCCACCCTTCAAACCCTTAGCATAGAGGACCCAGTGTACTCTCCAGGGAGCATGCCAGCACCTTTTTCTCGCCCTTCCCACCCCCTGCCCCAGGTGCTTTACCCTTAGCTTCCTCATTCCCAAGCTCCAAGGGCCCTTCCTTTACCTCTGTAACCTGTTTCCTAAGCTCACTTTTTCTACAGATTACCTCTATCTGTGATTTTACAAATAAACGTTCTCTTAGAGTTTGAGTCTTGACTCTGAATTCTTTCCTAGCCAGAATTCAAGTACTGAGATTGCTGAACCAAGGTCCAGTGTGACCCTACCAGTCTAACACTCAGAGCCATTATCACTGCCTACAACAGGACAAGATATCTATGATGTCAGGCAATCTATTGCAGATTTGGGGGAAACCAACCTGTCTCAAGATTGTGTCTGGCCCTAGCTGGTTTGACTCAGTGAATAGAGCATTGGACTGTGGACTGAAGGGTCCCAGGTTCAATTCCGGTCAAGGGCACATGCTCAGGTTTCCGGCTCAATCCCCAACAGGGGGCATGCAGGAGGCAGCCGATCAATGATTCTCTTTCATCATTGATGTTTCTCTCTCTCTCTCCCCCTCTCCCTTCTGGTCAGAAATCAATAAAAATGAATTTTATTTTTTTTAAAAAAAAGACTGTACTCTGGGGATGACTCAAAACTCAGAGACAAAGAAAAGAAGGAAAGGTCATTTGAACTTTTCCCACTTCTCTTTTGGAAGCCGTGAGGTCTCTGTTTGCATCTGTTAGTATGTTCACTGTGTCTATATAAGTGTTGTATTTGTGTAGTGTTTTCTACCTCTGGATGGTTTGCTAATTTGTAAAAACAAAAACAAAAAAAACAGCTCTAATTGGCCTAAACCAGAGATGAATCTTTTTTCTGCCAAGAACTAATAGGATGTTTATAACATCATTAAAGGGCCATACAAAATTATTAACTTAAAAATTAGCTGCTATATTTGGTCAAACATTTAATTAACTCGCCCATAATGCCTTGGCAGGGCCAGACAAGATGATTTCAAGAGCCTTATATGGCCCATGGGCTGGACGTTCTCCATGCCTGACAAACAAATGCTCAGATATATTCTCAAAAATTTTAACAGAAACTAAATCAAATGCTTTACAAGTTCACATAATCTAAGATTAATTATGTCTTGCCCAGCTGGTGTGGCTCAGTTGGTGGAGCGTCGACCCATGCACCAAGAGGTCACCGGTTAGAACTATGGGAAACCTAAAACAGCACCTCAGTTCCTCCAGGCACTTTAGCAAGCCCATTTTCAGTCTGTGCATTCCTTCATGTACCATAGTGCACTTCCTTCAACTGCCATTTGGTGTGGCTTATCAAATGTTCTTGTAGTTTTATGTCTATTTTCTGGATGAGTTGAAGCCTTCCTCACAAATAAGCTGTTAGAAAATGCCCTCCCCCCTCCCCCCCTTCATAGCAGTGCAATTTATAATAGCTAAGATTGGAAACAGCTCAAGTGCACATCAGCAAAAGACTGGATAAAAAAAGCTGTTGTACATTTATACTATGGAATACTATGCAGCTGTAAAAAAGAAAGAACTCTTATTATTTGCAACAGCATGATGGACCTGGAGAGTATTATGCTAAGTGAAATAAGCCAGTCAGAGAAAGGTATCACATGATCTCCCTCATAGGTGGAATCTAATGAACAACATAAATTGATGAACAGAATAGATCCAGAGACGTGGAAGCACGGAACAGACTGATGCATTTAGAGGGCAGGTAGGGGAGGGAGGAGTGATTAACCCAGGACCTTATGTGCATATATGCATAACCCATGGACACAGACAGTAGAAAGATGAAGGCCTGGGAGGGGAGGGTGCAGGGTCAAGGGGAGTCAATGGGAGGGTGGGGGGAGTAGACATCTGTAATACTTTCAACAATAAAGATACATTTTTAAAAATTCAAAAATATAAATCTATGCTGATAAAATTAGAAATAAAAATTTGAACACAATTTTTTTTAATGTGATTCCCACTTGGGGTATACCTTCCAAGAGCACCCACCTGTCACTGTTTTCCTTCCTGACCTTTGTGAAATGGGCTCATTATATCGATGACATAATGTTCACCCATAAATGTTTGCCTCTGCCACTGAAAACCTTGCAGGCTCTGCTGGACCACCTACAACCAAGAGGCTGGGCAGTAAATCTGCAAAAAATCCAAGGTCTGGGTTTTGGGGAATTGTATCTTTGGGTAAGACCCATGTGTTAGGTTTGATGGAGCAATTGAACTGATAGCCCTCCCTCAGGAACTGGCTTTTCAAGTTATTTCACTATGGCCTTTCCCTTTGCTGAGACCACATTTCACTTGTGGTGACCACATTCCATTCTCTCCCCACCAGATATGCATAAAGAAGTCTCCGCCAGGAAAAATCCCGCCAAAAGTCCTTTAAAAGCCACTGACTCCTTTCACTAGGGGCTGGAGCCATCCAGGCTCAACCACCTGGTGTGCAGATGGTCAATTTCTAATCTCTCACCATTCTGGCCTTGTGCCTTGTGGCTTGTGCCTTGTGCGTTCCTCCTTTGGCCACCTAACACCATGTTGTCCCAGAGGCTGTTATAGACAAAGATCAAACCTACCCCATACCAAAAAATGTAAAAGAGATACAAGCTTTTGTGGGAATTCTGGGTTATTGGTGAACTTTCATGCCCCATTTAGCACAATACCTTTGCCCATTATATCACCTAGTTAAGATGGGATATCTATGGGACTGAGAGAGCAGAAATACTAGCCAATAGATTAAAGTTCTTGGAACCTCGCAGGTGGGTTTACCATTTTTTTTTAATCTTTATTGTTCAAATTATTACAGTTGTTCCTCTCCCCCCCGCATAGCTCCCCTCCACCCAGTTCCCACCCCATCCTTTGCCCTTACCCCCGCCACCTACTGTTCTCATCCATAGGTATACAATTTTTGTCCAGTCTCTTCCCGCACCCCCACACCCCTTGCCCCCCCCCGAGAATAGTAGTTCATTCCCTTTCTATGCCCCTGATTCTATTATATTCACCAGTTTACTCTGTTCATCAGATTTTTTATTCACTTGATTTTTAGATTTATTTGTTGATAGATGTATATTTGTTGTTCATAATTTGTATCTTTACCTCTTTCTTCTTCTTCTTCCTAAAGGATACCTTTCAGCATTTCATATAATACTGGTTTGGTGGTGATGAACTCCTTTAGCTTTTTCTTATCAGTGAAGCTCTTTATCTGACCTTCAATTCTGAATGATAGCTTTGCTGGGTAAAGTAATCTTGGTTGTAGGTTCTTGCTATTCATCACTTTGAATATTTCTTGCCATTCCCTTCTGGCCTGCATAGTTTCTGTTGAGAAATCAGCTGCCAGTTGTATGGGTACTCCCTTGTAGGTAACTGACTTTCTTTCTCTTGCTGCTTTTAAGATTCTCTCTTTGTCTTTTGCCCTTGGCATTTTAATTATGATGTGTCTTGGTGTGGTCCTCTTTGGATTCCTCTTGTTTGGGGTTCTCTGCGCTTCCTGGAGTTGTAAGTCTATTTCTTTCACCAGGTAGGGGAAGTTTTCTGTCATTATTTCTTCAAATAGGTTTTCAATATCTTGCTCTCTTTCTTCTTCTGGCACCCCTATAATTCGGATGGTGGTACACTTAAAGTGTACCACCCAGAGCCTCCTTACT
>NW_006300104.1:1138170-1144507 GCF_000327345.1 Myotis davidii | reverse complement strand
GCCTCCTCCCCAAGTACCTGAGGTGGACACTCTTGGTGCATCCCTTTGTGGGCTGTGTGCACAGTCTTTTGCAGTTAAGCCTTGATTGTTGTTGGTATCACTGGGAAGAATTGACCTCCAGGCCAATTGTCTGTAAGAATCCGCTGTTTCTACAGTGGGAAAACTTCTGTGCTGAAGACACCCTTATGGGACAAAACTTGCTTCAGTGGGGCTTTGGTGCTCGCTGAGTCTGCCCCCTGAGTGTGTCCCTTATGGATCAGAGGAGTTGTAATCTGGATGGTCCCACTCAGACCACTGGGTACACTGGCACTTGGATCTCTAAGGAGGTGCTAATTTAGCCTCTGCCTGAGGTTACCAAGCAGGAGCTACGGAGAGATCTGCAGATTCCTCTTCCTTGTTTGGGGTTTGGAGGTGCCCAGATGAGGCCTAGCTGTGAAGCAATGCAAGCTGCTGTGGGGCCTTGGGTCTTCTTTTGGATGTTCTTGGCCTCTCTGACCCAGTTGCAGTTTGTTAGGTAATTTTAGATCTCAAAGGGCCAGCCCATTCATATGCAAAAGCCTCTGCTATCAGCTTGGGTGGGGCAGGGTCTCAGGGAATCAACAGGGTGGAGCAAACAGCTATGGCTGATCCTCAGTCCTACCCTAAGAGGTCCCAGGTCTCAGTGTCTCTAGGTAATCGCTGCAAGCACCTCTGAGAGAAAGCTGCCCTCGAATTCTGCCCTCTGCCAGACAGTCCAGTTTCTCCCCGTATGGGTCTGGGTCCCCAGAGACTCGCCCAGAACTGGAGTTCAGAGCCGTCGGGAGCTTGTGACTCCCTCCCGATTGAAAAAGACAGCAGAGTCCTCCATTGCCAGCCCTTCCCGCATGCGCGCTCCTCTGTACCTCTGCACTTTACTTCTGCACCTCCTCTGAGTCTCAGTGTGATTTTCTCTTTCCTTCTAGTTGTAGAATTTCCACTCAACCAGCCTTCCTGTGGTTCTGGATGATGTCTGTTTTGTCTTTTAGTTGTAGTTTTGAAGTGGTTGTGGGAGGCAGCAATTTCAGGTGTTTACCTATGCCGCCATCTTGGTTTCTCTCAGGTTTACCATTTTAATCAGATGTTTCAGTAACCCCGGAAAGAATGGGCTGAGCATTATGGTACAAACAGCGAAGGAGAATCTCCGAGGGAAGGTGGGAGAGGGAAGGAGTGTGGGAGGTAATCAACCAAGGACCCTGTATGTATATATGCATGGCCCATGGACACAGACAATGGGGTGGTGAAGGCCTAGGGCAGGGGCAGGAGTGGGCTGGAGGGGGTCAACGGGGAGAAAGGGAGGACATATATATAATACTTTTAACAATAAAGATTTATTTTTTAAAAAAAACAGTGAAGGAGTAACTACCCCTTGGATTTTGGTCCCAACTATGGGAGGGGGCAGAGATCAGATATGCCCCAATAGAACATCAGTTATTGGCAGTGTATACAATGCTCCTGCAGGTGGAGCCTCTTACTAAAGAACAGCCAGCTACAGTAAGAACTTCCCTTCCCATCAAAGGGTGGATGGACAACATGTTTACCGACCAGCCTCCGCCATGACTGACTAAATGGCATGCCTATTTACAACAGAGAAATGCTCTATCAAATAGTCCTGTCTTTAGAGAACCAATAACTATTAGGCACTGTTGAATATATAGAATCTCCAAATGCTTCTGTTCCTATAGTATCCTTGTGTTGGTCCCTGCAACCTACAAAGAAGGAATAGGGGACATTCTGGCTGGAGCCTAGTCCGTCGTTGGCCTTAGCTGGGACAATTTGTTTACCTGGATAGCAGCTGCCATTCAGTCACCCACTGATATAGTCTAGATAAAAACAGGAACAAATCACAGGAGACAACAGGCCACGTTCAGAGCAGTCTAGTTGGCAAAGACCTTGTATGCATGTATGCATAACCCATGGACAGTGGGGTGGTGAGGGTCTAGGTGGAGGGTGGGCTGGAGGGGGTCGATGGGGGAAGAGAGGGGGCATTTGTAATTCTTTCAACAATAAAAAAAAATTTTTTTTAATGAGTGGTCTCGTTGGTAATTGGGCATGCACCTTGGCTGCTGACCCTGTACACCGACAGTTGTGCCATTCCAGAACTACTGCCTGAGCTCAGCCCCTGTGGCTAGTGGATCGAGTGTTGTCCTATGCACCAAGAGCTTCATGGTTGGATCCAGGTCAGGGCACATGCCCGGGTTGTGGGCTCTATCCCCAGTAGGGTGTGCAGGAGGCATCTAATCGCTGTTGCTCTCTCTCAATGTTTCTATCTCAATCTCCCTTCCTCTCTAAAAAATCAATAAAACATATTTTTATTTTTTTAACATATTTTATTGATTTTTTACAGAAAGGAAGGGAGAGGGATAGAGAGTTAGAAACATCGATCAGCTACCTTCTGCACACCTCCTACTGGGGATGTGCCCACAACCCAGGTACATGCCCTTGACCGGAATTGAACCTGGGACCCTTCAGTCCACAGGCTGATGCTCTATCCACTGAGCCAAACTGGTTAGCAATAAAAAGTTATTTTTAAAAAGGAATGACTGTGGCTCCATATTCTACCTCCTCTCCTTCCAAGCATATTAGGAACTGCTTCAAAAAATTGCATGCACCTCTTTCATTACAAAAGCATTCTAATTATAAAAACAATACATCCGCCCTAACTGGTTTGGCTCAGTGGATAGAGCATCAGCTTGTGGACTGAAAGGTCCCAGGTTTGATTCCGGTCAAGGGCATGTACCTTGGTTGCAGGCACATCCCCAGTAGGAGGTGTGCAGGAGGCAGCTGATTGATGTTTCTCTCTCATCGATGTTTCTAACTCTCTATCCTTCTCCCTTTCTCTCTGTAAAAAATCGATAAAAATATATTTTTTAAAAAAACAATACATCCTAGTTGTAGGGAATTTGGAGAATTCATAAAGGTACAAGGGAGAGAGACAGACAGAGAGAGAGAGAGAGAGAGAGAGAGAGAGAGAGAGAGAGAGAGAGAGAGAGAGAGGGAGAGAGAGAGAGAGAATGAGGGACAGGAGGCAGAGAGCAGAGAGTGAGTGAGAGAAAGAGAATGCAGAATTAGAAGGAGAAAGAGAGAGAATATAAAGAATGAATCACTGGTAATTCCACCTCAGAGAAAATGTATTATTCTGGTATATTTCCTTCTAGAAGCTTTCTTTTCAATATCTCTCTGCCTAGTTCTCATCAGCTCCCTGTCTTCCATTTCCTATATGATCTTTTATTGAACTGATAGCTAAGTGGGTGAATACTTGAATTAGGAAAGATTTTACTTTGTGTAATTAAACATATCAAAAGGGCTTTTCCTTTAATATCACCCACTGTATACAGTGGCAGTTTGTAGCCATAGAACGGTACCTATTAAGACAGGAATCCCTCTGAGATAGCAGAGTCCTCCTCCCTAACTCCCACCACTACCACCATGTACGGCGATAACTTTTGCTCTGTATAGAGATTGGTTACCTTATCAGTTACACAGGCCTGGACATACACCAGGGAACCCACATCCTACGTCCTCTGCTCCCATGGGAAAATCTATTCTGGGTTCCAAACTACTTAATTACAAGCTGGCTTACAGAACGTAAATGATTTCTTGGGGGGGGGGGGGGGGGGTGGGGGGGGGATCACTGGTCTAAGAAAACAGGAGGCAGTGCTTGGTTAACATTTCTGAAGAGGTGGTGGCAACAAGCCAGCCCCAGGAGGAGGGCAGTGTGGCTGATTTACATAGGACGATGTGGAATGGCTCTGATTGGAAGAGCAAGGAAAGAGGACAATTCTAAGTCACTGCCCTCTGAGGCTTATCTCTAGTTTTTCCTCATTCCTCTTGTCTATTGGTCTCATTTCTCAAAGCTCAGCTCCCTGTGTGCCTATAAAGCTGGTGAAATCTGAAAAAGATCTAGAGATTATCCCAAAGTCAATATGCTGGTTTTGCTACTGTGTTGTAGTTACGTAATATGTTACCATTGGGGGACGCTGGGGAAAGGGTACATGGGACCACTTTTTACTATTTTTGCTACCTTTTGTGAATCTATAATTAACTCAAAAGCAACAGAAAAACCCAGCTCCTGAACTTATTGCAGCACCAAGTCCCACCTGACAACCAGACAACTGCTTTGGCTAATTGTTCCTGCACACAGTTTTCATACTGTATCTTGCCTGTTTTCTGATTATCTCTATGCCATACCACTTAGCATACGTGTGTATTCTATATATTTATATATGCTTAGCATACGTGTGTATTCTATATATTTATGTATGTTTACATACACTGTGACTTAAACACACAGACTATATAATGCTGTTGTGTTCGCTAGCTGTTCCCTCATATGTGTATATCTCGTGAATCCCCAGCATGAGTGTAAGCTCTCTCTGTCTTTGTACCTCCTATCTTGGTACCTCATGGCACTGCCCCGCTAACTGCATGGTAGGTACTCAATAAACACTACTTCAGTGACTGAAAAAGTGAGAAATGTGAAAGGAAATAAGGAGATAGTTACAACACTTGATCAAGTTTGTTGTTTTTAGCATACTATAATTTAGTGTCCAGAAAACTTTACTACCCCATGATTAGAGTTTAAAGGCTATAGAAGACTGTACATCTATCCCCTTTAATACTAGTTATTACTGTGAACAGGTGGCTATTGACTTAGAAGCACAAAGGTTAATCACAGGTGTGTTGTTTTAACACTTGTCATAAAATACCTCTTTGAGTTCATTCAGGGAAATGCTGAAGAAGCACTCTGCTAACCCTGGAATCCACCTTTCCCCCAGTTAATCTTATCTGAATCAAGGGGTGAGCAGGTTTGTTTAAGCTGAAACCTTGGGTGAAAAAGAGAACAGGTACATTTTAAACTCCATCAAAAATGTTACCTTCAAATCAATATGAACAGTATCTCCACATTGAGAAATTAGAAACATATCCACTGATTTAATAGAGCATAGTCTTAGAAAACCTACACAAATGAATGTCTTAGTGAATTATTATAAGGTAAATGCTCTCATAACTGCCTACCAGGCCAAGAAATAAAACTTTGCCAGCCACTCAAAAGCCTCTCACAGTCCTGTTCCCTCCTACAAAGTAACCACTAATCTTGACATTTATATTAATCATTTCCCTCCATTAAGGTGGCTTGGATAACTTCTTTGCATTTCTTTATAATTTTATCAACATAGTTTGGGTTCCTAGCTGCAGCAGTCTTGCCCGTTGAAAAGAAAAGAAAGGAAAAGAAAAGAAAAGAAGAGGAGAGAGAGACGGGAGGAGAGGAGAAGAGAAGAGAAGAGAAAGAAGAGAAGAGAAGAGAAGAGAAGAGAAGAGAAGAAAAGAGAAGAGAAGAGAAGAGAAGAGAAGAGAAGAGAAGAGAAGAGAAGAGAAGAGGTCTTTGATGTCTTTTGTAACGTACAGGTTCCCCTCCTTTTCTTACACTTTTTCTATTGAATAACCCAGGCTATTTGGCTTATAGAGTTTCCCCCAGACTGGATTTTGCTGATTGCACACTCACAGTATATCTAGTTCAACATGTACCTCCTATCGCTTTTTCAACAAACTGACAGCTAAATCCGGAGAGTTGACCAGACTCAGGTTCCGTCCCTTTGGCAGGATCTTGGTGGTGATGTGTTCTTTCATCAGATGACACGTAATGTCTGGTTTTGGTTCTTCATTGTCAAAAGCATTTCATGTTCGATGTCTAGATTCATTAATTTACTGGGGGTTGCAGTATGGTAATAATCCAATCCTATCACTTCACTTCATTAGCTGAAATAATTTTATTAAAAAAACCTTCCACTCGTCTAGTCTTTGGTTCCCAATGCTACAGGTCTTATAGGAAAAGCTTCTTTCCATTATTTCCTCAGTTTTCAAGATAACATGGTTCTCTGTCACCTACAGAAGGAGGCCAACCAATTTGATGATTAAAAAAAAAAAATTGTGTGTGTGTGAACTCCATACATGTAAGCATATCTGATGGGTTTCAGACAGTAGGTGCCAAGATGGCCCCTTATGGTCCTGCCTTTCCTTCCACATTGTTCAAGGGTTAGGCCTGTGTAACGAATGAACTACAGCAGAAGTGATGGGATGTCACTGCTGAGATTAGGTTATAAAAAGTCTGCAGCTTCCATCTTTGGTGCTCACTGGACTGCTCTCACAGTCTCTTTACACCACTTTGGGCGAAGCCATGTTGTAAGTAGCCTTGTGGTGAGGCCCATGGGGTGAGGAAGTCCTGCCAACAGCCATGTGAGTTCCCAAGTGGATCTTCCACGCCCAGATTCAAAGGAACAAATCCCCAGTAAACAAACAGCCTGATTGCAATCACATCAGA
>NW_006300104.1:1135337-1138138 GCF_000327345.1 Myotis davidii | reverse complement strand
CATTCCTGCCTCTGTGAAACTGTGCGCTATAGTAAGTGTCTGGCTTTAAGTGAGGCTTTGGGAGAAAGTTTTACACAGCAATAGATAACTAATTTACAGTCCATTGCAATTCTTATTGTTATTGAAACTTAATTTGTCCCATATTTGATAGGTGGGGGGCTTCTTCAAATTGTCTCCTGAGTTATTTGAGATAATCCTAGGAGTCTTTAACAGTTTATTTGTAATCTAATATGGAAAGATATCCCAGGGTTTTATTAAATGATTTCCTGATCTAAAACTAGAATTAGCTACGTATTTCTCCAAGAAGTCCTTGTTTTTTTTCTTTATTGGAAATGGTCTAGAAAAAGACCAGTCTGGGTGCCATGAGTGCTTGGCTGGTCATTATTTCTAGAGTTATTCAGCAGAGAGATAAAATATCTTATGAGTTTATACATAAATTTCCAATTCAAACTCAGGTTTAAATATTTTAATTTACTTCTTTTATATTAGATTTTATTCTCTCAACTCCTTGAAGAATCCTGGTTCTCACGGACAGAAACAATAGATTTATCTATTAATTAGTCATTTGCTTTATCCCACAGGAAGACACAACAGTCACAGAAAACAAGTCCAATACTACCAATCATGATTTCTGAAAACCATTAGCATGTGGTACCACAACTTCCCCCCTCTTTTCTTCCCTCCCCTCTTTAAGTAGTTGTACCACATCTGCATTCTCAGGTCAAGTAGCCATTGCATAGTATACACTTTTATTTTTTGATGCTCATTTACTATTCGTTCTACAAGTAATCATACAGTGGGAACTGAGGTAAGGAAGTTAAGGGCAGTAAGATTGAATCAGCAGATAATTCATTATAGAGCAGGAAGCTTCTAGAGGATTTTGAATCAGAAACTAAACATATTTTCCTAAAAAAAATTATTGTAAACTCAGTGGATTTAAGCATAAAATATAGCACACCACATCTCCCACCAAATACTGCTCAGGATCACAGTTCTCTTTTTCCAGTCCCACAGTGGTAGACCTTGTCCAAGGCGGGCCCATCAAGTTCTTCCTACAGCCCCTCCCTTTTGCTGGCAGCCCCACGTGCAGCCTTTTCTCCTTCTACGTCTTCCACGTCTTCAGCTTCATAATCTTACCTCATCCCATCAGAGTTTGGGTTGGATATGTTCTCCAGGTATCCTATGATTACCCCTAACACATTAATTGAACACTAATTAGTTAATTCATTAACTGTTTCACTGGAATAATAATGGCAATCTCATCCCTTCTCAGAACTGCTGATCACATAAAAACATGAACTCTAGGTCACAGGTGGACAAACATTTTCTGTGAAGTGCTAGCTGATAAATATTTTAGGCTTTATAAGCCATAATAGAGGTCTGGTGCAAGAATTCATGGGTCCCTCAGCCTGGCCTGTGGGATTGGGCTGAAATCGGCTCTTCGATATCCCCTGAGTGGTCCTGGATTGCGAGAGGGCACAGGCCAGGCCAAGGGACCCCACCAGTGCACTATTGGGGCCGGTGAAGGACATGGGAGGTTGGCCAGCCAGGGAGGGACTGCAAGAGGGCTCCAGGGTGTGTCCATCCCATCTCGCTCAGTCCTGATAGGCCAGACCCCAGTAGCAAGCTAACCTACCTGTTGGAGTGTTTGCCCCCTTGGTGGTCAGTGCATGTCATAGTGAGCGGTTGTGTGGTCTTAGCATATCATTAGCATATTACACTTTGATTGGTTGAATGGCCAACCAGACAGCATATTAGGCTTTTATTACATAGGATGGTATCTGTCTTAACTGCTCAACTCTGGCATTGTAGTGCAAAAGCAGGTGCAGACAAGATGTAAACAAATTACTGTGGCTGTGTTCCAATAAAATTTTATTTATAAAAACATAGTAGGCTGGATTTGGCCCGTGGGGCCTAGTTTGCCAACCTGTGCTGTAGATGACACCACTTTTGTCATTTGCCAGGAATGTCTTCATGCCTGGTCCATACTCTCTTCTTTAGTTAGGTAAATGTAGTTGCTACACCCAACATCTGAGTTTACATTTAAACCACCTCTGACATCTGCAACTGTGGTATTGTGAAATGGTATGTAATTTGAAATCCATAAAAACCTGTTTTATTCTGGTTGACCATTTGGCAAGTTACATTAGCTTTTTTGAATATTTCCTCACTGTAAATGGAGGTGTTTTTTCTAAGTCTGACTAAGATGATCAAATGAGATACGTATATTGAGAACTGAACATGATACGTAGCACACAGTAGATAGTCCACATATACACCCCCTCACCCTCAACCTTTGGCCCAGATGAAGCATCCATCTTGTATAAAAACTGCTGTTTGAAATTTTAACCCTGCTATTTCTGGCTTCTGTAAATGCTTGCTGGCTTAAATAATAAGGAAAATAAGACTACTCCCATTTCAGAGAGGCCATTAAACCTTCCCCAGACGAAGTTATCAGTGCTGATGTCAGGCCAAGCCTTTGGTCGAGGTCTCAGAGCACCAGCACATAGGGCCCTTTAAGAACTTGCAAAGGGAACCGGAAAAACCCCATATTGGGGAGACAAAGAGGGTAAGATAGTATCAATACAGGAAACTTGCTGTGTGATTTCACCCAGAATTTGAGAGACATTTTCCTCTGGGCCCGCGTGTAATAAATGTAACTCCATCTCTCTAAGCATTGCTTGGTTCTTCTCTGTTTTTTTCTGCAACACAGTCATATTTTTGTCCTCCTTTAAATTAAGTTATCAGCTATTTATTGAGGATTTACTAAATCCAAGGCATAGTTTCAGGTACTTTATTTA
>NW_006300104.1:1130939-1135275 GCF_000327345.1 Myotis davidii | reverse complement strand
GAGAGAGAGAGAGAAAGAGAGAGAGAGAGAGAGAGAGAGAGAGAGAGAAACATCAATGATGTGAGAGAATCATTGATTGGCTGCCTCCTGCACACTCCCTACTGGTAGTGGAGCCTGCAACCCAGGCATGTTCCCAGACCAGGAATCAAACTGTGACCTCCTGGTTCATAGGTCAACACTCAACCATTGAGCCACAATGGCTGGGCAGTTCCAGGTACTTTAAAACTATTCTAAATCCTCCCTGATATTTCTCAAACTTGGCAATAATACAATATATCTGGGAGCCTCAAAGTACTGATGCTTGCACCCCAACATTAGATATTCTGATACAAGTCTTTTTTTAAAAAAATCTTTATTGTTGGAAGTATTACATAGGTCCTCTTTTCCACCCGCCCCCCTCCCCGCCCCCGCTCCCATAAACCCCTTCCAGCCTTCTCCTGTCTTCCCCACCTTTTCTTTTTATTTCTATATAAATATTATAACGAGTGGTCTGGGCATCAGAATTATCCCCAGATAATTTAAATAGGGTGTATATTTGAGTGTCATTACTCTAGGACTCTGGCTCCAATCAATTCAAAAGCCGTTTCTTCCATCTGTCCATCTGGCTCCTCTTTAACTGTTTTAACCTATATGTTAGAACCTAGAGAGAGTTGATTTGAGTTGTGCTACTTCTTTGTATTTTGGACATATTTATGTTAAGGAGAGTAGAAACTGAGAATGAAATCACCACCTTCCTTTGCATTTGGCATTTGTTGTTTAACTATCTGGCATCCATTTCCATTTCTTATGGCAGCAGCCTTGATTTTTATTTGGGGATCCACTTCTCCCCCAAGCTCAGTCCACTTGGCCTGCCTGAGGCTTTCCCCTGGCCTAGAAGCTCATGAAAGTGGTACATGAACTCTCCGGGCTGCAGTTAGCGAGGGTCCACTCTGAGTGAGTGTCATGGTTTAGTTTTCCAGGATTGCTGAAAGACACACTTTTTCCTACTGGGTTGGAATCTAAAAGAATATGGTTCCTGGAGGCTCTAGCAGCTTTTTACAAGCTCAAAGAAAAAGGAAGGAAAAAAAGTTAAAACAAACAAACAAACAACAACAACAAAAAACCTCAAAGAGAAAGTCTGTCTGAACACATACTAAAAGAAAAACACACAGACCAAGAAAGAGAGAGAATTTTGAGCCACAGTACCTAGCAATTTCCCCAGCCAGGTAAACCATTAAACTGCTGTGTGAACCAATAAATTCTCTTTGCTTCTGCCTCTGCCAATTTCAGTCAGGTGTTCTGTCACTAGCAACCAAAAGAATCCCAAACTGATACAGCCTCCCCTTATCTCCCTCAGACCAAATTCAATCAATCACCCATATACGCAGAGAAGATGTGCCAGTCAAGCCCCAATCGTGCATTCAACAAACAGGTACCGAGTGTCTGTTGTATACGATGCCTGCCCTAGGAAGATAAATTATGGTGGTACACCATCATTAAGAACTGCACACATTTTTGTGGAAAAATACCCAGCAACAAAACCACTTCCCTAGTGTGTAAGAACCTGTGTTAGGTGTTGAGGACAGAGAGGATCATTAGGGTGTATATTTACCACGGTTTGCCATCAAATTGTAATGAAGGCATGCACACAAAGAGATAAACAGCAATCTGGGATCTTAGATAATATGGATTCCTGAGGACGGAAATCAAACACCAAGTAAGATGCCTAGGCAGAAAATCTGAGCACAGGCAGCATAACATTTTCATTTTCCTTTGAACCAAAATTAGCTAGAAAAGGGAGGGAAAGTGCTATGAAAAGTAGGAAAGAAGAAGAGGTAACAGGAGGGGAAGAGAGATTAGTGGCTTTGAAAGTTGTTCGAAATCATTTTTTTAATTAAAAAAGGAATCTTGTGGGTTTTTATCTGCTTACAAATTAATCATGCTAATTTTTTAAAAATTAAAGATTACAGAAATATCTTCATTCACTCATTCAACACCATTTATTACATGCCTGCTATGTGCCAGCCACTATTACATACATTGCGGTTTTAGCAATAAGTAAAACAATGTCTCTACCTGTTACATTCTAGTATCTACAAAGTGAAAAATAACTTTCTCATTCCACCTCCCAAAGTGGCCATTTTTATTTTTTTTTTAAAGTATATGCTATACTTACTATTATGAAAATAGTAAGTAAATATTGTGAATACTTACTATTTTTTGCAAATTGCTTTTTTTAAAAAAAATTAGCACTTGAACTGGTTTCATGTTAATAAATATAGATTCATCTCATTTTTTAATGAGCTATGTCATATCCCATTGTATTTAACCACTATCCTATTTATTAACATTTGGTTATTTCCAGGTTTTCACAATGATAAGCAATGTTATTGTAAAAAATGTGTGTCATTTCTATATTTTTTCAAACGCTCAAAAGAAAGTGTTAAAGTTCTCCAAAATGGAAAGGTTTAATCCATAGTGAAAAAGATGTGAATTAAATTCCTTTCAGGTAAAAACCCTATCATCTATTTCCTTTTTGATTAATCATTGACTTACTGAGTACTTAATAAGATTTTACACAAGTGAATAGAAAATATCTTCTAAAATCCATTCATATTAGTGCAGACTGAAAAACAGATAAATAATCAATAGACATTTGCAAAAAGTCTTTTATGTGCCCAGGTCTGTTCTAGGCTCAAAGAAGAGAAATCTGTATTTTTCTTGAAATAAAAGGTCACCACAATTGAAATGGGCAAGTACTCTTCTATGAAAGTCCTCCTATTATATCCTAATATTTTCCTTTTTAGGAAAGATTATTGGAGATATTAATAGAGATTTTATTTTTAAACTGTTATGACTACTTCAAATAGATTTCAAGAAACAAAAAAAATATTTTTTGAATAGAAACACAAATCCATAAAAAATATTCTATTAGAATTATTTGAAATTTGAAGTCTACCTCTATGTTGTGGCCCCACCCCATAACAAAGAAACAGAATTTCCAAAGGATGAGGCCCAGAAATCAGGATTTTAAACAGATTACCAGGTGATTCTAATGTGCAGCCCAGGTTGAGAACCACTGCTCTAGATGCATCAGTACCTACCTTGACTGTTTCCAATAATCAAAATTATTTATGTCTTTCATTCACATACAGTTGTCTCCAGTCTATTTAGTGAACGTTTCATCAATGCAAAAAGACATTTCAATAACAGTTCAATGAACTAAACAAGCCGTTTAATTAATGAAAATAGTTTTTGTAGGAGGAAACTGCAACAATTTTGTTTGGCATGCAAGCTTAATTGTGTGTCTTATAGCTTAGTTTTGGCCTGTGATCACTTAAAAACAATCATCAAGCAAATTTAAATAGTCAACTGTAATTGCAAGATTACGCCTTTTGCATTTGATGGTATATAAAATCTAGCATAAGAGAAAATAAACACAAGACCGACAACAAAAAGTTTCATTCACTTACCCTCTTCATAACCACAGCCAGGGTAAACTTCACTCAGCCTTAGGCCATTGAATTTTATCCTGAAGTTTCCATCTACCACACCATCAGATAAACCCCAGCTTGTGTGAGCAACTAATGGAAATAGTGCCGTAAAAAGAATTGCCAAACAAATTTCCATGTGCTTAACCTAAACGGGAGAAATTACAACAGGAGCTGAGTAAAAGGTTTCTAGCTGTTTTTAAACCAGAGGGGGTGATTTCACTTTTAGCAGGACCTTGTGACTAAGATTGCTTGGTCGGGGAAATGATTAACACCCCTGTTGTCATCATCTGCTTGAACTCTCCAAGCTGCAGGAAATCAGCGAGGGAGCCTTATCAATCCTGGGCAAGTGTGTTATGAATGCGCTGTCCGGGGCGAGGCTTAGCACGCTGGATTCAGCTTCAGGGTGCAGCTATCGTAAATAAAAATGTATTCAGAACCTCTGCCAATGTCATTAGTGGTTATTTCTACTGAGTTGTTGTTTATAAAAGGTGTTATTTTTACTTGTCCTTTCTGTGCCCCACCTTCAAAATTAGATGATCGCTTCTTAGATCCTTTTTCTTAAAATTCGAAAGCTTTATAAGTAACATTTTTAGTATTTCTGGTTCTCTCAACCTTGTTCGCTTCCCACCATGGTCGAATCTAAAAACTCCAGTGTCTTTCTGAACTGCCAGTTCTCATTCTTTTGGAAACCGGGGGCATGGAAAAAATAGGGAGGAACTAACCAACCGGTGCATATACGTAGGAGGCACTAGAGAGTCACCAAAGGATTATTATTTTTTCTTTAAATGATTGTTATGAATAACAACTATTACATGATCATTTCTTCAGAAATGTTTCTAGAAGGAGAAAAAAAAAATCTCACC
>NW_006300104.1:1127814-1129431 GCF_000327345.1 Myotis davidii | reverse complement strand
CAGTCACTGCACAAGAAAGATTTGAATATCTTATGACAAAAATAGGGAATAGCCCATTTATGCATGGTCGGGGTTGTAAAAGAGAGTTAAATCCTCAGATTCTGTATAATATCAAACGTAATATCAAAAGCTAACCAAGAAATAACAACAGGAGCATGTTATTTCAGGATATGGGGACTGTAAAGCAAAATGATCAGTTGAAAGTGGTTGCCTCTGAGGGTATCGAGAAGCATATTTGTAGACTTTGAAATGTTAATTGGAAGAAATACCTCACAATGCTGAAAAAAGTAAATGGAAATCATGAAAGGAAACCTAAGTGATTTGGAAGACAGATCTGAGCCCTTACCTATAAATAAGTTATTCATTGAGGTGAAAATTTAGTTATTACATGAGGATGTAAAATTTAAATAATTAATTTTTTAAAAATACCCACATTTCTCTGAGTTCATGAAAAACTTGAGTCTGACATTGAAACGGTTCACTGAATGGGAAAAAAAATCATTTATTTACCCAGCATATAGTTATCACCTGCCTATCAGTGTCAGCATGCTTCTGGCTCTAGAAATAAAGGGAAACAAAGTAGAAAAGGTCTGTGTCTAATGGATTAAATTTGGCTATAAATAATGGGAAGTTTAACAGTGGCCTAAGGAAGGGAATCATGCATTTGATGCGTATAAGAAGTGGGGAAGTCGGACTCCAAGGCTGGAACAACTGTTCAAGGAACTTGAGGAACCATGCTCCTTCAACCTTCCTGCTCTGCCACCGTTAGCATGAAGTTTTTGACTTCCTGGTTACAACCACACAAGAGACACAGGACTACATTAACTACTAAAGGATAAGATTTAAGAACAATCCCAAATAAAATATCTATTTGAGTTTTCTAGGTATAAAATTTTTTTAAAAAAATATATTTTATTGATTTTTTACAAGGGTAAGGGGAGGGATAGAGAGTTAGAAACATCGAGGAGAGAGAAACATTGATCAGCTGCCTCCTGCACACCCCCCACTGGGGATGTGCCCACAGGCAAGGTACATGCCCTTGACAGGAATTGAACCTGGGACCCTTGAGTCCACAGGCTGACGCTCTATCCACACAGCCAAAGCAGTCAGGGCTAAAAATTTTTAAATCTGCAAAGAGAGATAAGTTTCTTTTTTACTCTCAGTGTTTAACTGATTATTTTCATTTCTTAAGCATTAGCTAGAACCTCCAGAAAATTTTTTGGGGAAAAAAGAGTGATAGTGGACATTCTTCATTGTTCTTAATTTTTTTTTTTAGAAATTGATTCAGTAATTCACTACTTTTATTTAATTTTATTTTTAATATATATTTATTGATTTCAAAGAGGAAGGGAGAAGGATACAGATAGAAACATCAATGAGAGAGAATCATTGATTGGCTGCCTCCTGCATGTCCCCCTGAGCAACTGGGGATTGAGCCTGCAATCCAGGTATATGCCCTGACCAGAATGACTTCCTGATTCATAAGTCAATGCTCAACCACTGAGCTATGCTGGCCAGATGAGATTGCACACACATTCTCTCTCTCTCTCTCTCTCTCTCACACACACACACACACACACACACACACACACACACACACACTCTCCTTTAGCTCTG
>NW_006300104.1:1116272-1126916 GCF_000327345.1 Myotis davidii | reverse complement strand
AAACCAGGGCTGGGGATGGATCCTGCAACCCAGGTATGTGCCCTTGACCCGGAAGTGAACCCAGGGCCCTTTGATTCAAGGGCTGATGCTCTAACTACTTAGAACACAGGCCAGGGCTAAAGTTTAAATAAGTTTTGATTGCCTGAAGTGATTAATATACTGGATGGAAAGACAATGGAGATATTTAACCCTTAAACCAGTGGTCGGCAAACTGCGGCTTGCAAGCCACATGGGGCTCTTTGGCCCCTTGAGTGTGGCTCTTCCACAAAATACCACGTGTGGGCGCGCACATACAGTGCAATTGAAACTTCATGGCCCATGCGCAGAAGTCGGTATTTTGTGGAAGAGCCACACTCAAGGGGCCAACAAACCTCATGTAGCTAGAGAGTCGCGGTTTGCCGACCACTGAGACCCAGCTTATTCTCTTTGTCTGTCATTTCTTCACTCTTTCGCCGCCCTCACTCAGGCTTTCGAACCCTTGGCTGAGCTGGCTTGGCACATCAGGTGAGGATTTTAAAAAATAAATAAATAAAATGGAGGTCATGGCTTACAGAGACTGCAAGGTTGCTGTCTCGATGGTGCCGTCCGCAGTCTCCTCTGCCAAGGGCAAGTTACAGACCTTCCTGGTGAAAACAATCAGCTGCGCTGGGACAGGTTACTCCTTCAACACTGAGAAACCAAGGATGGGGGAAACTGACTCAACTGCCTTATGAATCCACTGTGAAAACAAAAGTCCTCTTTGTGGAACAGAAAAAAACACAGTCCCTCTAAACAACAGATTTAAATGAATTTGATTTTATAAATGAGAAGGCTAAGGGTGAAGTACTGATGCGGATATTGTGCAGCATGTCATAAAAGAAGAGGAAGTGACATGAATCACTGCCGCCTATGGTTTGAAAGCCTTTGCAAAGGAAAACAATGTAGTGAAAGACTGGTCTTCATATTAGGACATCTGTCCTTGCATCACATTTATTTTTCTGGATATCTTCATAGCCCTTAATAAAAAAAAATACTTAAAAAAGAGAAACATCTAGGTCATGTAGTGTTCATCATCTTTCCTTTTAAACTTTTAAAAAAATATATTTCATTGATTTTTTTATAGAGAGGAAGGGAGAGGGATAGAGAGTTAGAAACATCGATGAAACATCGATCAGCCACCTCCTGCACACCTCCCACTGGGGATGTGCCCGCAACCAAGGTAAATGCCCTTGACTGGAATCGAACCCAAGCCCCTTCAGTCCGCAGGCCAACACTCTATCCACTGAGCCAAACCAGTCAGGGCATCCTTGTTAACTTTTGATATTTAATTAGCTAATGTATTTACTGGTAAGGAAACATTTCTCTGAGGTTTAGCTATTTCTTCTATTTTACTTAAATTCTTTTCTATTAAATTCTAGGAAGGTTGCATGTAATACTTTATAAAACTACTTCTCTCTGTATTTCCTCTATACATGTGTGTATTTCCATACAGCCATCCCCCACCCATCAAGAGGTGCTAGATGTGACACTCACTAAGTGTTATCAAACATTTCTTCTAAGTGATAGTGGTGGCATTCGTTACATTCTTCTTTGTATGTATCTGTATTGCTTAAATTTTTATGAGTGTGCTTCTTGATAAAATCGAAATCATTATATTTTAAAATATTTGGAAATTTCAAACTCACAGAAAGATCACAAAAGGAGACCACATTAAACAATTCAAGAGTGTTCTAAAAACAATGTATAATAGATTAACAACAACAACAAAAAACACAAGCTACAATGCATACTAACTGTACTTGTGTCTGGAAACAGGACTTAGATTTATCAATATCTTTCTATGCTTTCATGAATTTCCAAAATGGGAATACATTATTTACATAATAAAAAATGTATCACTTTAAAAAACTGATAGATTTAGCCTTGTGCAGATTCTCATATCTTAAGTTGATACCTTTGCTTGCAAAACTTTACAGCTGCTTGTTTAACAATGGAACACAGTAAGCATATGATACATATATAGCTTAGGGTTGGAATGCTATTAAACATTATTGAATGCACCCACACTTTTGTACCTGCAGTTCTACAAGCTCAAGTTAAAAATCCTATCATAGCAATAAAAATACGAATGTTGTTTTCGAGTTTTAATAAGCATTACAGAATTGTGTAATAATAATGCCTTTTGTAATAATAATGCCTTTTGTGATTATTATTACAGAATTGTGTAATAATAATGCCTTTTATCTAAAGGGCGAGCCAAAATATTTTTAAGAGTTTATTTAAAATACTGAGCTATTTATATGAAAAGCAATAATATTTTAGAAATTCCAAGGGTCAAAAGACCCATTAAGCCTTAAAAATACTCAAATAAAATATTCAGGAATAATAATGACTCTAATATCACTCTAGATTAAAAATCAAAACCAAAATGAAACAAAACAAAAATCAGAATTAGTTTATTATAAGGACAAAAAACCCCACGTTTATATTTATTCTATTTATTCTAGATCAGAGAGGAATATGTATTTTTATCTTTTCAGATATCCTTTTAGAGTTGTTAGGTTTTTCTGTCAATATTTTCTAGAAGATTTTTGTATGTTCACGAGGGGTGTTGATCTATGGATTTCTTCTTTTGTAATATATTTACCTGGTTTTGGTATTGGGGCAATGCTGGCCTTGTAAAATGAATTGGAAAGTGTTCTTTCCTCTTTTATTTTTCTGAAAGAGAACACATTTCTTCCTTTAATGTCTAGTAGAATCCTCCAGTGAAACTAAATAATGTGTTTTATTGTTAGAAGGTTGTTTTTTTTTATATTTTTATTTATTTCAGAGAGAATGGAAGAGATAGAAACATCAATGAGAAGGGGAATAACCAAGATGGCAGCATAGGTAAGCACCTGTACTTGCTGCCTCTCACAATCACATCAAAACTACAACAAAGAGACAAAACAAATATCATCCAGAACCACGGGAAAGCTGGCTGAGTGGAAGTTCTACAACTAGAAAGAAAGAAAAAAGCACATTGAGACTGGTAGGAGATGCGGAGGTGTGGAGGCATGCGTGAAAAGGGCTGGCAACTGGGTGTGCTGTTGTTTTTTTCAATCGGGAGGGAAATACAAGCTCCCGATTGCTCTGAACTCCAGTTCTGGGCGAGACTCTAGGGACCCAGACTCATACGGAGAGAAACTGGACTGTCTGGCAGAGGGCCAGAACATGAGGGCGGCTTTCTCTCAGAGGTGCTCACAGCGATCATTGTTCCTGCATGGGGCCATGGGACACAGAGACACAGGGACCTCTCCAGAGAATAGCTGACTGGCAGCCATTGCTGTTTGCTCTGCTCTGGTGATTCTCTGAGACCCTGTCCCACCCAATTTACAACCCCACCCAAGCTGTGCACAGCAGCTTTTGCATATGAATGGCCTGTCCTTTTGCAACCTAAAACCTAACTAACTGTAGCTGGGTCAGAGAGCTTCAAAGCTTCCAAAAGAAGGCCTAAGGCCTGGCAGCAGCAGCCTGCATTGCTTCACAGATAGGCCTCATCTGGGCACTTCCAAACCCCAAACAAAGAAGAGGAATCTGCAGATTTCTCTGTAGCTCATGCTGGGTGGCCACAGGCAGTGGCTGACTTTGCACCTCCTTGGAGCTCCAAGAGCCAGTGTATGCAGTGGTCAGTACGAGACCATACAACTCTTCACATCCATAAGCAACACACTCAAGGGGCAGACTTAGTGAGCACTGAAGCCCCATTGAAGCAAGTCCTGCCCCATAAGGGTGTCTCCAGCACAGTTCTCCCATTGTAGACACAGCTGGTCCTCACAGCCAATTGGCCTGGAGGTCAATTCCTCCCAGTGATACCAACAACAATCAAGGCTTAACTACAACAAGATTGTGCACACATCCCACAAAGGGGTGCACCAAAAGTGTCCACCTCAGGTAATTGGGGAGGCTGAGCCACTGGGCCCTATAGCGCACCTAGCACACAAAGCCACTCTATCAACACAGGGAAGCAGCCAAAATGCGGAGACAAAGAAACATGTCACAAATGAAAGATATGGAGGAAAGCAAACTACTGGATATAGAGTTCAAAACCACACTTTTAAGGTTTTTCAAGAATTTTCTAGAAACCTCTGAGAAATTTAGTGAGACCCTCAAGGATATGAAAAAGACCAATCAGAAACTAAGCATACACTGACTGAAATAAAGAATATACAGCCCTGACTGGTTTGGTTCAGTGGATAGAGTGTCAGCCTGTGGACTGAAGGGTCCCAGGTTCGAGTCTGGTCAAGGGCATGTACCTTGGCTGTGGGCACATCCCCAGTGGGGGGTGTGCAGGAGGGAGTTGATCAATGTTTCTCTCTCATCGATGTTTCTAACTCTCTATTCCTCTCCCTTCCTCTATGTAAAAAAAAAAAATCAATAAAACATATTTTTTAAAAAAGAATAATATACAGAGATCCAACAGTAGACTAGAGGATCCCAAGAATCAAGTCAAAGATGTAAAATACAAAGAAGCAAAAAACACCCAACCGGAAAAGCAAAAAGAAAAGAGAATCCAAAAACATGAAGATAGTGTAAGGAGCCTCTGGGACAACTTCAAGCATACCAACATCTGAATTATGGGGGTGCCAGAAGAAGAGAGTAAGATATTGAAAACCTATTTGAAGAAATAATGACCGAACACTTCCCCTACCTGGTGAAAGAAATAGACTTACAAGTCCAGGAAGTGCAGAGAACTCCAAACAAGAGGAATCCAAAGAGGATCACACCAAGACACATCATAATTAAATGCCAAGGGCAAAAGACAAAGAGAGAATCTTAAAAGCAGCAATAAAAAAGTTAGTTACCTACAAGGGAGTATTCATAGGACTGTCAGCTGATTTCTCAACAGAAACTATGCAGGCCAGAAGGGAGTCACAAGAAATATACAAAGTGATGAATAGCAAGAACCTACAACCAAGATTACTCTACCCATCAAAGCTATCATTTAGAATTGAAGGTCAGATAAAGAGCTTCACAGATAAGAAAAAGCTAAAGGAGTTCATCACCACCAAACCAGTATTATATGAAATGCTGAAGGGTATTCTTTGAGGAAGAAGAAAAAGGTAAAGATAAAAATTATGAACAAAGTGACAATAAATACATATCTATCAACAAGTGAATCTAAAAATCAAGTGAATAAAAAATCTGAACAGAATAAACTGGTGAATATACTAGAATCAGGGGCATAGAAAGGGAGTCGACTGGCAATTCTCAGGGGGAAAAGGGTGTGGGGGGCGAGGAAAGAGACTGGACAAAAATCTTACACCTATGGATGAGGACAGTGGGGAGGGAGGTTAAGGGCATGGGGTGGGGTGGAAACCGGGTGGATGGGAGCTATGGGGAGGAAAAAAGAGGAACTGTAATAATCTAAATAAAGATTTATTTTTTTAAAAAAAAGTACATGGGGAAAATGTCTATAAACATATCACTAAATAAAAAAAAAGAAACATTGATGAGAATCATTGATTGGCTGACTCCTACATGCCCCTCACTGGGGGTCAAGCCTGCAACCTAGGCATGTGCCCTGACCGGGAATTGAACTATGAGCTGTTCATAGGTTGATGCTTAACCACTGAGCCACACTGGCCAGGCACCAAGACTGTTTTTTAGTGTGGGTTAGCACCGATCGTCTTAGGCAACCCCGGTGAAAGGGTCACTTGACCCCAAAGGGGTCGCGACCCACTGGTTGAGAACTGCTGGGTTAGCAGTTTCCAAACAATGTTATGAATATTTGAGGATGGAGCTAATAAATAAACATATTATGGATATAAAGTCTAGTTTTCTCACTGTTGGATAAGGGAGTTATAAATAAGGAAAAAGGGAAAGGTAGAATGAACCCTGTGGTATTGGACTGGAATTGGAAGTATCAGTTTTGGACTTGTGTGTCAAAAATAGATGCAGACACAATTAGACAGATATAGAAACACACATAGTTGTATATAAACATATATTTTATTTTCTCTCAGCTGTGGGGCCCTAGAAGCAATAATACCCAATACTAATGAGCAGATCGTGCACCCAATCTCCATTTCTAAATACCATTCTTCAATAAAGAAATAAGAGCTTTTGGAGAAATGATTTCCAGGACTAGGGTGGACAAATTTTATAAAAAAATACCTGTGTCAGAACATCTTGTGTGAGAGGGTAAGGAAGTACTGAAAAAAAAAAACAAAAAAGATGAGGTCTACATTTGTTTTCAACAGCTGTGTAATAAATTGCCACAAACTTAGCAGCTTGAAAAACCACATCCTCTTGTTAACTCAGTTTTGAAGGTCAGAAGTCCAACCTGATATGCAAGGTTCTCTGTTTGGAATATCTTAAAACTGAAATCAAGGTGCCTGCCAGGTTGTACTCCTTTTGGAGGCTCTGGAGAAGGATTCACTTCCATGTTCATTCAGGTTTCTGAGGTCAGATCTTGAGGTTGTAGAACTGAGGTCCCCGCTCTTTGCTGGCTGGCCATGGAGACTCACCCTCTGGAAGCTGCTCTGAGGTCCTTGTCACATGGCTCCCTCCATCCTCAAAGCCCAAAGATTTACTCTCATATTGAATCCCTTCCACACTGACACTTCTCTGACTTCCTGGCTCTGACCTCTCCACCAATATTTAAATAGGCTCATATGATTAGGTCAGGCCCACCTGAATTATCTCCCTATCTTAAAGTTAACTGGTTTATATAAAACTAGAAGCCCGTTGCATGAAGATTCGCGCAATAGGCTTTCCTTCCCCTGGCTGTTGGCACGGGTTTTCCTCCAGCATCCGGGACCCAGGCCTTTGGTCCGGCCACAGCGAGGCTTGGCTTCTCCAAGCCTCTTCAGTCTTCACTCTGGCCGGAGCCTTCAGTCTTTGCTCCGTGCCTGCGTATGCAAATTAACTGCCATTTTTGTTGGGTTAATTTGAATAGTTGCTCTGTTTGGCTGGTGGGTGTAGCAGAGTGACACCAATTTGCATGTTTCTCTTTTATTAGTGTAGATTACCATTTGACATATACCGGAACAGTTAAGTAATTCAGGCAAGAATCATCAGATCCTAAAATTTGTAGGCAGAATATGATGAGAAATGGGTATTTACATAGCCTCAAAGCATCTTTCCAGAAGATTATTTACAAAGGAGAAAATAGTGACTATACAATAAAAAACAAACAAACCTGCAGACAGCACCTTAACCAAGTAGTCAGTTACAATCCTATATAATTAAAGGCTAATATGCAAATTGACCAAAAGGCTGAAGGACTGGTCGCTATGACACGCACTGACCACCAGGGGGCAGATGCTCAATGCAGGAGGAACGCTGCTCAGCCAGAAGTGGGCCTAAGCCATCAGTTGGACATCCCCTGAGGGCTTCCGGACTGTGAGAGGGCGCAGGCCGGGCTGAGGAACCCCCCTGCCCGAATGTCATCCTCTGGGCCTCTAATCCTCAATAATGAGACAAGTTCACATCAGTGCCTCTGCCTCCTGGCATAATGTATTTAGGATACATCACTTCTATGAAGTTCTTACCAAAAATGCATAATTATGAGAAATATCAGGCAAATAGAAACTGAGGGCCATCCTAAAAAATAACTTTTCAAAAAGTACCAAGGTCATGAAAGGCAAAGAAATTTCAAGGGACTGTTTGGTTAAAGGAGACACTAAAAGTAAATATAACAGGTGACCATGGTTTGAGTTCTGGGCCAGAAAAAGGATGCTACTGAAATGGCAAAATCTGATTATAGTCTATTAGGGGCTCGGTGCATGAAAATTTGTGCACTTGGGGGGTCCCTCAGCCCAGCCTGCACCCTCTCGCAGTCTGGGAGCCCTCAGGGGATGTCAGGCACTGTTCTGGGCACTAGGAAGAGCAGTAAACAAAAATGGACACTTTCCTACTGCCAGGTCAAACAGGAGGAGGTTAGGAAGTTTACCATTTTCGTATTTTTTTAAAAATATGCTTTTATTTATTTCTAGAGAGGAAGAGGGACAGAGACAGAAACATCGATGAGAGGTAAACAACTGGCTGCCTCCTACACACTTGTCCCTGGAGATAGAGCCTGCAACCCAGGCATGTGCCTTGACTAGGAATCAAACCAGTGACCTCTTGGTTCCTGGGTCAACACTCAACCATTGAGCAACACCAGCCGGGATACCATTTTATTTTTATTCCCGTACTTTAATTGCTTCCTCCACATATTTGCTATCTTTGCCCTTTCTTCAATTCCAATTCTTTTCCTGAAATATCTAGTAGCAACTGAAAGTGGAATGAAGTGGAACTACAGGAGCCCTACCTGTTTTTGCTCAATAGGTAGAGCGCTGGCCTGCAGACTGAAGGGTCCAGGGTTAGATTCTGGTCATGGGGACATGCCCGGGTTGCAGGCTGAATCCCCAGTAGGGGGTGTGCAGGAGGTAGCTGATCAATAATGTTCTCATCATTCACTAAAGGCCCGGTGCACGAAATTCGTGCAGGGGGGGGGTGTTCCTCAGCCCAGCTTGCGAGAGGGCACCGGCCAGGCTGAGGGACCCCTCCAGTGCATGATTGGGGCCAGGGAGGGACATGGGAGGTTGGCCAGCCAGGGAGGGCTCCAGGGCGTGTCTGGCCCATCCTGCTCAGTCCCGACTGGCCAGACCCCAGCAGCAAGCTAACCTACCGGTTGGAGCGTCTGCTCCCTGGTGGTCAGGGCACGTCATAGTGAGCAGTTGAGCAGCCTTATCATATCATTAGCATATTACGCTTTGATTAGTTGAATGGCCGACCGGATGACTGGACACTTAGAGTATTAAGGCTTTTATTTTATAGGATGTTTCTCTCTCCCTCTCCCTTCCTCCTTTAAATCAATAAAAATATATTTTAAAAAAACCCAATATGTGATGGGGGTAGCACATTCTTCTAATTATATTTTTGTACCTACAACAAGGGCATTATAAGAAACAAGATGATGCAGGTAAAGTACTCAGTATATCATTCGACAATAAACACAGTCTCTCTGAGGTAGATACTATTTATTGTTTCTTATTTACAATGAAGGAATCTGGGGCTTGGAGATGAGAAAGAACCTGCTTAATGTTACATGGGTAGAAAGTGGCAGTATAAGACTTTGAACCAGGTCTGACTCCAAAGCCTTAACTTTCAACCACAATACTATACAGTTTGTTTTCTGTTCTATAATATTCTTATTAATGTCAACCCATATTTAAATTCCACAGTACACATGAAACATTTTTTTTCCCTCTCATTGGCATTTTATCCATCCTTCCTGGATTTTGAATATCATTAACCACAAAAAAATACACAAGGACAACTTACTCAATTACAAAGCCAACATTCTAGACTACAATACAAAATTAACTTCATCACTGATGCTCATATAACTCAAATACAATGAAATGGTAGCTACAGAATAATTTAGTTGTAATAAAGTCATCAACAGGGCAAAATAAAAACAAAGCTAATAAAGAGGAATTGCTTCAGCTCAAATTAGTTATCTCCTGTAAACAGGAGGATGGGTGCTTTAAAAAAATAGCTATATCTAAGGTCCACATCAGAACAAGTAAAGGAGAATCTCTCAGGCAAAGATTTGTGAAGTATTTCCAGTGTTGAGAACTACAAGTGTATAGTAAGAAATAATAAAAACAACGCCCTGAAGGCAATTCAAAATCAAGAAATTTTTAAAAAAGAAATAAACTTTCCTGCAGCACTGAAAACAAAAATGAAGCGTCAAGGTGGAGGGAAGCATCTACTCATTTCTCATAGTTCTTTATTCATTTTTGATAGCCCAAAGTAGAGTTTAACAAACAGCAAATATTAGATGTTATGCAAACATGCTACCCACATTGAAATTCTCACTACTTCACATTTAGAAAGCTCTTTTATATATTTTGGAAAGCTTTTTTAAAACAATACCAGCTTTCCGAAAAATGCCTCCCATTTTAAGTTTGCATAGGCGTTTAAGTCATCTATCTGTTCAACTAGGAAGAGCCAATAAAGTATACTAAAGAGCATTTTATTGTGATTATAAAACAACATTCATTTCATGTACCACAAATTAACATTTTGTTGGAGAGGACTATTTGAGTCTTTCCTACCTGTTTCTAAAGCTTGCAATTTATAAGTTTGATATCTTCAAATTTAGAATCTAAACATAACTTTGTCTTTAAGAATGTACACCTAAAATACTTCCTCTATAACTGTACTATATCACTGACAAATCCTATTGGGAGTTTCAGTAGTGACTGTAGGCATTTATCTTTAAAACAACTTTCCTCATTTTTCAGGTTTGGGAATGAAATCACATAAAGTATGGAAAATAACTTTTATCCCTAAGAATATGTAAGTCACTTAGAGATGTTTTCTCAAATTCAGAAAAACCCATTGCTTCAGTTCCTCTGTCAGGACTCCATGTCAATCTCAACCACTTCATGCTTGCTCTGAAGCCTTGCTTCTGTAAGGTTACCTTCATTTATAGCTTCGATGTCTGCCAGATCAATAGGCGGTAACGGGTTCCTCCAGTACTGGAAGGTGTTATACTGCCAAAATTCTTCATTGAGCTTTAGGGGGAGGAAAAACAGAAAGTATATCAATGATTTAGAAAAAGTTAAATTTCTTTTTCAGGAAAACAGGTTTTTTTTTGTTTGTTTTAAAAGGAAACTTGCATAAGAT
>NW_006300104.1:1114955-1116162 GCF_000327345.1 Myotis davidii | reverse complement strand
AAAGCATTCCTTTATAATCAATATAGCAAAATTGTTAAATCCAAGTGAGCACTGGCTCCTTAAACCTTTAACAGCTTACTCTGAATGATTATAAAATTATTTCAAGTAACTATGAAGTAAAGCTGATGTTCCAATCAAGTACAAAATTGGCACTGAAGTTCAAAAGCATTCCAAAAATATTTTGTGCAAAGGAAGCAGCATTGGAATAATATACAGGCTCCCAAGGTGACCATTATCCATATCAGAAGGGTATCTGTATATCTGTATTTATTCTACTATGCTATGTTCTTTTTTCTTTTTCTTTTTTATGTGCCTCAGGCATGAAACAGCTCTGGCCACCAACACAGGCAGCAAGCTAGGATGAACTAAGGACCGTACATCTGCTTTGCCCCTGACTGATAGAAGAGCAACACCACCAATCAGGTGTCTCCTTGCCCATTGCCAGGGGTTATGTTCTTTTTTTAAGTACTATGCTGTTCTGTTCATACTTGCTAGGGCAGCATTATCCAACAGAAATATAATAGAAGCCACATATGTAATTTAAAATTTTTCTAATAACCACAGCAAAAAAAGTAAAAAGAAACTGGTGAAATTAATCTTTTTAAAAATAAGATTAAATGTTTCATTGCACTTGATGGTAAATCAAAATATGCTTTAGAAATAGTTAATGAAAATGTATGCACTAAATCCATGGTCGGCAAACCACTGCTCGCGAGCCACATGTGGCTCTTTGGCCCCTTGAGTGTGGCTCTTCCACAAAATACCACGTGCACGGGCGCAGGTACAGTGCGACTGAAACTTCACGGCCCATGCACAGAAGTCGGTATTTTGTGGAAGAGCCACACTCAAGTCAAAGAGCTGCATGTGGCTCATGAGCTGCGGTTTGCTGAGCTGCAGTTTGCCGACCACTGCACTAAATCATACACTGCATTTAATTAAATCAAAAGAAACACTTCACTGCAACACAATCACTGCCCCCTCCTGCTTCCCCCTCTGCGCCCTGGAAGTATTACTGTGGTCTTGCCCTAAATTCCTGATCCCCTTTCAGTTGTACAGTGACTTCTCTAAGGACATCATGAAAAAGTGCTTGTGACAGCCAGTGGTCCTGTGACCCTCCCTCCACCAGGAGGTCACAGAGCTGGGCTGAGGGACCACAGGCAAGTTGAAAGGCAGGAGGTACTCCAACCCTCCTCCTCTTCCTCTTTCC
>NW_006300104.1:1110159-1114031 GCF_000327345.1 Myotis davidii | reverse complement strand
TTTCCCTTCTGAAAAACACCCATTTAGCATGCTCCGTTTTGGTGTGTCTAAAAACATACACTTGGATGTATCTAGTATAAATCAACACATTTGGGAAATAAGTGAAATGGAGAGGCAATGTTTCAGTTAAAATGGTTCAACTAGTGCCAAGGTGATTGGCAACACTATGAGTGTGGCTAAATTGGGCTGGTGACACCTCTGTCGTGTGGGCAGCAGACCAGGCTTCGAGAATAGAATACATTTCCAAGGACAGCGTGCCAATAGGATTCTTAGTCACACATCGTGTTTGGAAGCCCTGGGATGTAGGGGGAGGGGGTACATATGAGACCAGGCTTGGTGACTTCAGGCGTAGGCTCCTGAAGCATGGGCTCACCTTCAACCCCTTCACCACACAAGGTGCCCTGAGCCGCTTCTTCTTTTAAGGCTCCTGGCAGGGAGGCCCAGGCTGCCCAGACTGGTCAGGTGAAATTAATCTTACTATTTTATTTGACCTGATATACCCAAACTATTATCATTTTAACATGCAGTCAACATTTTAAAGATTAATGAGATAGTTTACATTATTTTTTTTTTGGTCACACAGGTTTTCAAAACCTGGCAGGTAGTTTACACTTCTAGCACTACGCAGACAAGCCACTTCTCAGTGCTCATTAGCTGCATGTGGCTGGTTACTTTACTGAAAAGCACAGGCCTATACGAAAATCTCATTAAGAAGTTCATTCAGTGCCTCAGACACTAAGGCTTAGAGAACTAAGAGTCTTTGGAATTTCTTAACATTGGGATAAAAAATGCAATAATTCAAAGGATGCCAAGAAAAATTTCATTTTAATAAGCAAAGAGGGTTAAAGACATCTATTCCAGTGGTTCTCAACCTGTGGGTCGCGACCCCTTTGACGGTAGAAAGACCCTTTCACAGGGGTCGCCTAAGACCATCCTGCATATCAGATATTTACATTATGATTCATAACAGTAACAACATTACAGTTATGAAGAAGCAACGAAAATAATTTTATGGTTGGGTCACAACATGAGGAACTGTATTGAAAGGGCCAGAAGGTTGAGAACCACTGATATATTTCATTGCCCACTACCTACTTATAAACATGGGTACCTCCCACCCTACCCCACTCCTCCCCCCCGCCCTCCCCAAAAAAATCATCAGTGTAACCTAGTATCTAAGAGCACAAACTCTGCCACCAGACAGACCTGGGTTTGCACTACTAACTCTGATCTTGACCTAAGTGTTTCCCAATCAGTAAAACATATGGCTTTCTTGCAAACTAAGGTTTAGCACTATTTATTGCTCAGTATTATATCCCAAGAAGCCTTTGAATTATCAATCAACAGGAAACATATCTGCTTATTTTCTGTTAAAAATGCCTAACAGTAAAGGTCAGCACTAAAAGAGCAATGAATCTGCATAAAGTGACACTAACATGAGAAAACATGAATATTTAATGAATACCTGGTTTTATTTTAGTTCTCTAGTAAAAAACAAATCTAAAACAACTCAGAAAATATTCCAAGGTCCTGCCTAGATTGCATCTCCAATATAGAAAGTACATGTTTGAGAAATTTTTTCCTAAATGAGATCCAAGGGTAAGGGCACAGACCTAATACTTATTCTAAGCACAAAAAGAACCAGGAAGACATTTACTGCACAAACTGAAAATTCTTTTTAACTTCTCCATGTTTGGTTTCATCCTGTTTTCCTTTGGTAATTGTAAAACCCTTAGAAAAAAAACTCTACATCTTTGGAGGCAGGAAAGAGGGAAGCTGGAGAAAACAGGTCCCTCTCTTAAGTTTGCAGGAAAAAAAAAAAGCAGCTCAAGGAACAGAACAAAAGGAACATACTAGTAAGGGCTCCTGGGCTTTTGCCAAAAGAGAACAGGAGACTAATCTTGGTGAAGACGGAACCCTCTTGTTTCCTGCCACGAGCTTATAGTGTCTATAGGATGCAGAGGTGCCAGATGTAGTCACTGCTGCAGAGGAAGACGTGGTGTGCAGATGCTAAACAGTGATGAGGGCACAGACCTAAGCCTTAGTCTAAGCACAAGAACCAAGGAGACACTGACTGCACAAACTGTGCCAGTTTACTAAAATATTCTTCTTTGCCTACCTGCCATTTCCATATTTCCCTCTTATCAATCTGTGGCAGGCTGTAGTCAGTATATTCTGGTAGGAAAGACAAGGCTATGTATGGGTGGGGTCATATAGGTCTGGATGACTACCTTCTATCATTCAGTTTTAAGCAAGCTGATTTTGAACCTAAAGGCAACCTGAAGAAAAAAGTCTAAATAAGGCTCAGGCTTCCTAAATTCCAAGAAAACTAGGGGTACAAATATTTACAATTTATAATTTCATCCAGAAATGCTTATCACGGTTATGGCTAAAGGATAATTTCACAATCACAGGAAAAGATCTTTCCCAACTATTAAATTCTCATTATCTTACTGGGTTGTTCACCAAGACCAATCATTCCAAAGGAACCTCAATTATTTTCGAGGGGTGGGGGCAGTGAACAACGTATTTGCTAAATTCTGTCTAAGACACTTAAGGCAATGGAGAGATGTGAGGTGGATGCTATGATGCAGAAGCTTAAGAGTTTGGTGAAGTCTGAGCCCTGCATTTGGCACTTACGCCCTCAAAGCTCCAAGGCAACAGAGAACTGCAGAAAAGCAACCTGAATTCCTAAGACTAGACCAAAGCTCTCCAATAAATATACAATGCCAGCCACAAATATGACTAAATTTCCTGGTGGCTGTCCTAAAAAGACTAAAAGAAATAGGTGAAATAATTTTTAATCCACTGTAGTCAATCCACTGTCTCCCAAGACAGTCCAACGTGTCTTCAGTATAAAACGTTTTGAACCCTCTGAAACGTCGTATTTGACACTTACAGTGCATCTCAAGAATCCCGTTGTCTCACGTGGCTAGCGGCCGCCCCCTGCACAGCACCGATCTAAGCAAATCAGAGCTGATGCGCGGAGACGCGGCCTCAGGCTCATTTCCCCAGAACTGGGACCGCTCCAAAGGTCCTCACGTACCGCAGGGTCCAAGTTAATTTGCAAAAACAATCCTTTTCCATTTAGCACAGTGAGTTAAAGCCCCCCCCCCCCCAAGATATAGACACCCTTCCTCTCTACCAAGAAAACGGTACCGTGCCTAAAGGACATCCAATTTGATGGCTTCCAGATTGGTCACCTCTTTGGAAACAAATCATTGTTAAACCGAAGAAGGCGCCCTACACCAACGTCATTTGCCTGAACCTGTCGCGCGCGGTTCAGTGTCTCCCACCAGACGCCAGTCCAGTGGTTCTCAACCTTCTGGCCCTTTAGGTACAGTTCCTCACGTTGTGACCCAACCATAAAATTATTTTTGTTGCTACTTCATAACTGTAATGTTGCTACTGTTACGAATCATAACGTAAATATCCGATATGCAGGATGCTCTCAGGCAATCCCTGTGAAAGGGTCGTTCGACCGCCAAAGGGGTCGCGACCCACAGGTTGAGAACCGCTGCTCCAGTCTATCCCTAGTCCCGCACCTGCTCCCCTCTCCCAGCACAGGCGCCACAGCAGCAGCCACCTCGCCCAACGGCCCGGTTCCCCTGGCGCATCCGCGCGCTTTCGGCCCCTCCGACTCTCCCCAAACCCCGCCAAGAGGAGCTCCGGGGCCCTCGCTGTTGCCTGGAGGAGGGCGTCCGTTCCTGCAGCAGGGACCCCGGCTTTTCGCCTTTTGGGTCGTCTTGATGACACGAATCTAGAGGGGGACGATCTGTTCCTTCCCGGGGCGGGAAGTGCCTGGGGAAATGGTAACCCACCCATCCCGGGAGCGCCCAGCCCTCCCCCGTCCCCTACCTGGCGCGGTGCGG
>NW_006300104.1:1090677-1109644 GCF_000327345.1 Myotis davidii | reverse complement strand
GGGTTTATTAAGCGCCCGATCCCTTCGTTTCCTTGGGGCTGAGGAAGAGGTGCAAATCCCACGCTCGGTAAAGCGGTTTAGACTCGAAACCTTCAACATCTCTGTATTAATATTCTCTTACTTGAATCAGTAGCTAGGCGATGTCTCAAGGAGGTTAAAATAATATCTTGCAAACTTTTACTGAACTAGTGTTCAGGCTCTGGCACTACACTAAGCGCTTATTGGAGATCGGCTGCTGTCCAGGGGCGGGGCCGAGGGGCGTAGCCGAAGCCGACAGGCCAACACCAAAGGAAACCCAGCGAGCTGTATGTTTTGAAGGGGCTGCTGTGGAAAGTGAAGTAGACACCGTGTTCCTTTGAAGATCTTTTAGTTAAAAATTCATTGATGAAGTTGCAAACGTGTGCAGCTCATGCGAAGTAACCCACTCAAGAGCCAAGCCTGGAGCATAATTTTTTTTAAACAACTGAAACAGAATTGTTTGGCTCTGAAATTACGCGGGAAGCCACCGAGTTCCCTGCCCGCCCGGTGCGGTGGTCGGAAGCGGGTTTCCAAGTCCTTCTTACAGCGGAAAGGTGTGTGATGTCACAGGGAGGAAGGTAACAGCAGTGCATTTACTCTTGCTCGAATCTAAATAGTTGATCAGGACCGTAACCAAGTGAACAAAAATGTGAGGAATAAAATTATACATAAAGACTTCAAAGGGAGAAACAGCTATGATCTTCTAGCAATGGTTCTCAATACAGTTCCTCATGTTGTGACCCAACATTATTTTTGTTGCTACTTCATAACTGTAATGTTAATATCTGATATGCAGGATGGTCTTAGGCGACCCTTGTGAAAGGGGTTGATTTTTTAAATATATTTTATTGATTTTTTTACAGAGAGGAAGGGAGAGGGATAGAAAGTTAGAAACATCTATGAGAAACATCGATCAGCTGCCTCCTGCACACCTCCTACTAGGGATTTGCCTGCAACCAAGGTACATGCCCTTAACTGGAATCGAACCTGGGACCCTTGAGTCCGCAGACCGAGGCTCTATCCACTGAGCCAAACCGGTCAGGGCTGGTAGGTATTCTTTATTAGCTACTCCATGCCCTTACTCCTGAGGCTGCTATGAGAGGACACAGAAACTACTTACTATTAATACGCACAGAAATATAACCAGTTAGAGCGGTAAACAACAGCTTTTCTGTTTGATCTTTTCATCCTCTCTTGTTTGAACTTGATAATCCATCTTGTCTCAAAAGAGTTAGCCATTTTCAGGCCAGTAACACAGATGAGACATATAAGCGCTTTGTTTTATCTGAAAGGTTTTGAGGGTAGCCTGCCGCACAGTGATGGAAGTGCAGTTTAACAAATAGAGGGTCCTTCCTCTATAGTCCTCTCCACACTGTTTTTTTCTAGGTTGTGAAATGTATCACCTGTATAAAAGGTTGTATAAGACACATGTAGTTAACAGAATGGTAGTAGCATACCAGTGCTCAGTTTCAGATACAGAATGAGTACCAGAACCTGGCAGGGTCCCTACTGCCGCCTACTGGCACTTCCCTCCCTTTCCCCAATTCCAGGTAGTTACTATTTTGAATTAATCATTCCTTTGATTTTCTTTTTAATCTATCCAGCTGTGTATGTGTTCCTAAATAACATTTTTTAGTTTTACTGGGGTTTTTAAACAGCTTTATTGAGGCCTAATTGACAGAAGATATACTGCAGATATTTAAAGTGTTTGACTTGCTGAATAGATATCTGTGAGGCCATAATCACAATTAAGATAATGCATCGCCCCCGAACAGAGCCCAGAAATAAAACCATAGCTTTATGGTCATTTAATATTTGACAAAGCAGGCAAGAACATACAATAGGGTAAAGACAGTCTATTCAATAAATGATGTTGGGGAAAATTGGACAGACACATGCAAATAAAAAAAAATGAAACTAGACCATCTACTTACAACATACAAAAGAATAAACTAAAAATGGATTAAAGACTTAAATGGAAGTCACAAAACCATAAAAATCCTAGAAGAAAACAGGCAAAAATACCACATGATCTCACTCATTTATGGATAATAATGACCATTATAAACTGATGAACAAAATAGATACAGAGGCAGAGCAGCATTGAACAGACTGTCACACTACAGTGGGAAGGCCCGGGAGGGTTGGGGGTAGGGGGTAAGAGATCAACGGAAGGATTTGTATGCTTGCATATAAGCATAACCAATGGACACAAGACACTGGCGGGTAGGGGAGGCCGGGGGAAGGTCAAGGGGGGGAAAAAAGGAGACATGTAATACTCTTTGTAATACTTTAAGCAATAAAACAAAAATTTTTTTAAAAAGCATAGGCAGTAAAATCTCAGACATTTCTTGTAGCAATATTTTTTCTGATATATCTCCTTAAGCAAGGGAAATAACAGAAAAAAATAAGTAGAACTAAATAGAACTAGAAAGCTTTTGCACAGCGAAGGAAACATCAACAAAGTGAAAAGAGCCCAATGAACGGGGTTTTTAAACAGCTTTATTGAGGCCTAATTGATATAAAATGTACTACAGATATTTAAAGTGTTTGACTTGCCTGGCCAGTGTGCTCAGTGGTTGAGCTTCAACCTATGAACCAGGAGGTCACAGTTCGATTCCCGGTAAGGGCACATGATTGGGTTGTAGGCTCAATTCCCAGTGGGGGATGCGCAGGAGGCAGCCGATCAATGATTCTCTCTCATTGATGTTTCTATCTTTCCCTCTCTGAAATCAATAAAAATATATTTAAAAAAGAATAAAGTGTTTAACTTGCTGAATATATATCTGTGAAACCATAACCACAACTAAGATAATGCATATATCCATCACCCCAAAAGTTTCCTCTTGCCCTATTGTTATGCCTCCTTCCTTCCCTGGCAATGTAACCTGCTTTACTTTTTACTTTCTGTTGTAAATTTGCAAAACTAAAGATGTTATTTAGGAACACCTACACAGTACTATGCTGTATTGATTACTGTGGCCTTGTATTATAGTTTGACATCAGGTAGTATGATACTTCTTTGTTCTTTCTCAGAATTGCTGAGGCTACTCAGGGTTTTTTGTGGTTCCATATAAATTTTTGGAATATTTGTTCTAGAACTTTGAGATATACCATTGGTATTTGAATAGGAATTGCGTTGAATCTATATTGCTTTGGGTGGTATGGACATTTTAATGATGTTAAAATTCTTCTTATTCATGATCACAGTATGTGCTTCCATTTATTTGTATCTTCCTCAGTTTCTTCATTATCCTATAATTTTCTGAGTTCACATCTTTTACCTCCTTAGTTATATTTATTCCTAGGTACTTTTTGTTGTTGTTGCAATTGTAGATAGTTTTGTATATATTTAGATCTTTTAAAATGTCTCTCAATAAAGTTTAATAATTTTTAACAAAGAGTTTATATATCTTTTAAATTTATTTTTATAGTGGTTTTTAAATTTTATTTTTCAATTACACAATTGGCATTCAATATTACATTAGTGTCAAGGAGTTTTTATATCTTTTGTTAAGTTTATTCCTTGGCACTTAATAGTTTTTGCAAATAGTGCCCCCTCCCTTTTTTTTTTTTTACATTTTCTGAGTTACTGTTTCCAGGCTCTCTTTAAAAAGCCCTGTTGCCTGGCCGGCATAACTCAGTGGTTGACGTCGATCTATGAATCATAGGTCATGGTTTGATTCCTGGTCAGGGCACATGCTGGGATGCGGGCTCAATCCCCAGCAGGAGGCAGTGATTCTCATCCTTGATATTTCTTTCTCTTTCTCCCTCTCCCTCCCTCTCTGAAAACAATAAAAAAAATATATTTTTAAAGAAAGCCCTGTTAGTACAACTTGAAATTAGTTTACCCCAAATTGTAAATACCAAATCCACTTCTTCAAGGAGTGTGTGCATTTCATTCAAGTTGTCATTCAAATTTGTTGGCATAATGTTTTCTGAGTTTCTGTTTTTTGCTTCATTGATTTCTACTTAATTTGTGATTTCTTCTTTCTCTAGATTTTTTCTGGTAGAACCTAAGGTCATTGATTTTAGTCTTTTTTGGTTTCAAGTTTTTAAAAAAAATTATTAAATTTATTGGGGTTTTAGTTGCACAATTCTGTACACTGTATTGTGTGTTCACCACCCTAAGTCAAGCTCCCATCCATTACCATTTATCCCCCTTCTACCCTCTTCCACCTCCCTAGCCTTTCTTCTTTTCAAATATAAATACTTAAAGTTATAAATTTCCTGCCCTAGCCTGTTTGGCTCAGTGGATAGAGCATCAGCCTACAGACCAAAGGGTCCCAGGTTCAATTCTGGTCAAGGGCTTGTACCTTGGTTGCAGGCTCCTCCCGGCCTGGGTCCTGGTCAGGGCTCCTGCAGGAGGCAACCAATCAATGTGTTTCTCTCACATTGATGTTTCTGTCTGTCTTTCCCTCTCTCTTCCATTCTCCCTAAAAATCAATGGGGGAAAAATCAATTGAAAAATATCCTTGGGTGAGGATTAACAACAAAAATACCTATAAATTTCCCTATAGCACTACATTAACTGCATCCTGCAAATTTTGATACATGTATTTCATTATCTTTCAGTTTTAAGTACTTTCTAATGTCCCTGGTCATTTTTTGGCCTATGAGTCATTTAAGTGTTAATTTTTCAAATATCTGAAGTTGTCCTATTTTTTTAAAAATATATTTTATTGATTTTTTTTTTATAGAGAGGAAGGGAGAGGGATAGAGAGCTAGAAACATCGATGAGAGAGAAACATCAATGAGCTGCCTCCTGCACACCCCCCACTGGGGATGTGCCCACAACCAAGAACATGCCCTTGACCGGAATCGAACCCGGGACCCTTCAGTCCGTAGGCCGATGCTCCATCCACTGAGCCAAACCGGTTAGGGCCTAGATATCTTATTGGCTTCTAGTTTAATTTCATCTTCATTTAATTTACTTTATTTTTCATTGATTTTTAGAAAGAGGAAAGGAAAGAAGGGATAAGAAACATCGATGTGAGAGTCATTGATATGAGAAAAATTGATCGTTTGCCTCCAGCATGCTTCCCAACCAGGGATCAAATCTGTCACCTTTTGTGTACAAGATGACTCTCCAGCAGAGCCCCAGCAGCTAGAGCTATTGAGTAATTTTAATCCTTCCAAATTTATTGAGACTTGTTTTATGACTCAGCATATGAATTATCATGGTGCATGTACCATGTGCACTTGAAAAGAATGTAGTTTTCTGCAGGTGTTGGGCATAGTGCTCTATAAATGTCTCAGATTAAGGTGATTGATGGTGTTTTTCAGATCTTATATGTCTTTTTTTGTCTGTTTGATTAATTGCAAAGAAAGGGGTGTTAAAATCTACAGTTTATAATGGATTTTTGTTTCTCCCTTTAGTTCCATCAATTTTTATTTGTATATTTCAAAGCTTAGGTATGAGGCATACACATATTATGATTATTACATCTCTAATCTGTTCATTCTTTTTCCTTATGAAATATTTCTATGGTAATGCTATTCATTTTGTTTAAAAAATACTTTATTATTTCAGAGAGAGAGGGAGAGAGAGATAGAAACATCAGTGATGAATAAAAAGAAACATCAGTGATGAGAGGGAATCATTGATTGGCTGCGTCCTGCATGCCCCCTACTGGGGATTGAGCACACAACCCGGCATGTGCCCTTGAACGGAATCGAACCCTGACCTCCTGGTTCATAGGTCAAAGCTCAACCATTGAACCATGCTAGCTGGGCAGTGCTATTCATTTTGAAGTCATCCTAATTTGATATTTAAATAGCCATTCCAGCTCTCTTTTGATATTTAAATAGCCATTCCAGCTCTCTTATGCTTAACATTTCCATAGTATATCTTTTTTCATCTATTTACTTTCAACCTATGTTTACATTTAATCTCTTGGAGATAGCATGTGTAGTATCATTGGGTCCTGCTTTTCCCCACGTTCTCTTACTGGGGATTGAGCCAAAAACCTGGGCATGTGCCCTGACTGGGAATTGAACCGTGCGAGACCTACTGGTTCATAGGTTGACACTCAACCACTGAGCCACACAGGGCAGGCTTTTACTCACTATTATATATGCTCAGAGCACCCTGTATCTGTCCTTTTTAATATGCCAACACCAACTCTGGTGCCTGACACAATACAGAATATCAACAAATATTTGTGGAGCAAATAAAGAAGTGAAGACTACACAGTAAATAGTGAGGCTGGGATACTGATCAGGTCTATCTTCCTCCATTTTATTCCATCCTTCCTCAGGCTGTCTGTGATGGTAAAGTGCCCCGCTCTTCACCCCCTTCCCCCAAAAGGACAGACATTGAATTTTTAATAAGAATTTAGTACAATTTTCAACATACAGATTTCCTATAATTAAAATGTTTAATAATAGTTTATGTTGGTGAAGATATAAACAGATACTCTTCTCATTTTGTTTATTTTATTGATTTCAGAGAGAGGAAGGGAGAGGGATAGAGATAGAAACATCAATGTCATCGGCTACTTCCTGTGCGCCCCCTACTGGGGATTGAGCCCAAAACCCAGGTATGTGCCCTGACTGGGGATCAAACAGTGACCTCCTGGTTCATGGGTCAATGCTCACACTGGCAGAGTGCTCTTCTCAATTTAAAGTGTAACCTTTTAAGAGAGCCTTCTGGAACCATCTGTGAAATTTTTAAAATGCACATGCACATTCAGTAATTCTACTTCTAGAAATGTATACTCCAGATATAGTACTGATAGTGGACACAAAGAGAATCATTCATTGTAATACAATGCTGAATAGCAAGATTAAAAATAACCTAAATGTTACTTTTCAGTAAAATATGATGTCTGTGTGTATAGATACATAATAGTGAAATGCTGTGTTGCTTTTTCTAAATGTAGTAAATTTATGTGTATGCATATAGAACAATCAGCAAGACAGTAAGTCAGAAAAGCAAGGTGCACAATAGTATGTATAGGCCACAGAGATATTAAAAAGGAGAGGATATGTATGTATATTGTACACATGTATATGTGTTTGTGTTTCTTTTGGTATTTCACAGTTTTTCCTGGGAGGATGCTGTTATCAATAGTCAATAGTCAGTAGGGTGGGATACTGAGGAATATGGGTGGAGGGCATGAAACATAACTTTGGACTTAAGATTATTTGGTGTCACTGGTGTCTTGTGTGGGTGAGGAGTTTCTCACTACAGGCCAATAGTTAGGATTTCTGGCTTGTTATCTTCTGTTGGGAGACAATTTTCCATGGGCCTTTTGCATTTCAGTACATCTTGCAAGCAGAGGCTCTGGCTGCCTTTATTCCAAATGATCTTTTCAAGGATTGTGTTCAGTGAACAGGCTTGGAAGATAGACATTCTCTCTCTCTGGAGCTAAAGGTGGTTTGTCTACTGTCCAGTATACCTTCTTCTAGGGCAGTGGTCGGCAAACTGCAGCTCGCAAGCCACATGCGGCTCTTTGGCCCCTTGAGTGTGACTCTTCCACAAAATACCATGTGCGGGTGCGCACGTACAGTGCGATTGAAACTTCGTGGCCCATGCGCAGAAGTCAGTTTTCGGCCTGGGCTAGTCTATTTTGAAGAAGTGGCGATAGAAAAAGTGGGGGATGTCAGTCGGGCGATGGGAGATGCAGCACAGGCAGGCCGAGGGATACGCAGCACGGGGGAGGTACATTGTTTTGAGGTACATTTGCTGAGGTCGACCCCTTCCAACTCTCCTATCCACACTCTATCAGAAACAAGTGTGAATGGGAGAGTTGGAAGGAGTCGACCTCAGCAAACGTACCTCAATCAGATTGAGGACAGCAAATACCAGCTTAGGAGTACCCTAATTAAGTTAATAACAATGTACCTACCTATATAGTTTAAGTTTAAAAATTTTGGCTCTCAAAAGAAATTTCAATCGTTGTACTGTTGATATTTGGCTCTGTTGACTAATGAGTTTGCCGACCACGTTCTAGGGCAAAGAGTTAGGCACATGTACTGTTTGTCTATCATAAAAGATACAGCTTTGTAAATGGAAGGATCTTCTCTAATGCATTGGCATGTACTACCAGGTATCATAAGCACTCTGTGTCACTGTGAGAGTTGGGCCTCAGGGAACTGGTTCAAAATTAATACTCTGGCTACTGCTGTTGCTATAGATTGTTCTTTTACTTCCTGTAGTTTTGTGTCTTCTGCTACTATTCCTGAAACTGGCAGTCCTAACGCCTCAATTTAAATGCCACACAGACATGAGACCTGGCCTCACTAGCAGCTTGAGCCAGATGGCACAATCTTGAAGCATAGGGAGTTATCTCCCCTGGAGCAAACTGTGACAAGTAGATAAATTTTCCCCCTCTCCTCCTGATGGACTATTTTTAGACAGGGTGCTTCTTTCCAGAGATGTCCCCAAGAAGCCAGATGAGTATATCTGTTTGTGAAGGCAGTGGCTGGCTTGATAACAACTGTATTTTCTTCCTTGTTCGGTGCTTCTTTGTAATCTAAAAATCATATATTTTTTAAAATGTATCATTACTGGAGTTAAAAAGCAATTCAGGCCGAAACCGGTTTGGCTCAGTGGATAGAGCGTCGGCCTGCGGGCTGAAGGGTCCTGGGTTCGATACCGGTCAAGGGCATGTACCTGGGTTGCGGGCACATCCCCAGTGGGAGATGTGCAGGGGGCAGCTAATCGATGTTTCTCTCTCATCGATGTTTCTAACTATCTCTCTCCCTTCCTCTCTATAAAAAAATCAATAAAATAAATTTAAAAAAAAAAGCATTTCAGTAAACTGAATTCTAAAGAGGGACAAGCCTCTCCAAGGAGAGGGGACACATGTCTTTTTCACATTTGGAAGAGCACAGAGAAGTGGCTGCTTATAAGCTGCAAAGCAATCTGAAAAAACTTTACATCTTGGTAATTGTGGGTTAGCATCTCACAACAGCTGGGAGTCCCAGACACAAGGGATGTTTGTACTCCCTCATGAGCCTTTTTCATTGTCTTCCTTCTGGTGCTCAGGAGAAAGATTTAGGGCAGGACAAGAGACTGGAGAGAGCCCCCCAGGAAGATGTAGATATACAGTCCAACTATTGCTCCCAGGGACAGGCATAAAAGCCCATCTGTTTCCCTGGGTCATTCTCTTCTGTAACCAAACCATAAGCTGTTGATGGAGGGTCAGCAAACATTCTCTCAGGGGCAGGCATTGCTTGTGGGGGAGGAGAAGGAGCAAACCCACCCTACCTTGGGTCTGGGGTAGGAAACCTTCTCACTCCCAGGACAAGGACAAGATCCTGGGAGAAAAACTAGAAGCAAAAATCTGCATATGGGGGAAAGGAGCAGGAGATAATTTGGCGCCTAGCGTCCTCCGTTGATACTACTGGAGGAGCAGGAAATTCCTGCTTAAGACCAACCACATACATGGGGAAGATGGCAATGCTGACAAAGCCCACTTATGAGGCCCTGGTGCACAAAGGCTGGACTAAAATAACCCCCACTATCCTATCATGAACCTAGCACAGACTAACAAGAAGCAGTAGTATTCTCCTGGGGGGAGGCAGGAGCATAAAGCGAGAATTCCTCTATGGCTAAGTTATGCAGAGATAAATGAATGCTGGAGATGAAGCAGGAACACCAGGGCATTCTGTTATCCACTCTAGGCACAAAGTAACCACAGCTCCTGCTGGTGAAATTTGAAGAGTGTGATACTCTGCAAGTAACAATAACAAAAAGCAAACCTGACTCAAGTTTTGCAAGATTGATTCAACCTTCCATACTGGCCTGAAAAGCATATATTCATACCTAGGCATAAATATTATTTACCTGTTTTTTTTTATGGTTTTCTTGAATTGAGAGAGGAACAGAGAGTGATAACTAGAAATATCAAAAAACTAGAAACCACCAGAACAGAGTATCCAGTAGTGGGACTATAGTGACTAATCCAATGTACATGTAATAAAAACTCCAAAAGTAGAAGCAAGAGAGAACAGGGCAAGGGACATATTTGAAAAGGTAATAAAATCACAAAGAACTTTTGAGAAATAGTAAAAAAATATCAAACCATAGATTGAACAAACAGGATAAATTCCAAAAACAAACCACACACACCTAGATACATCATGGTCAAACCAATGAAAATTAAAGATAAAATCTTGAAAGCAGCCAGAGAAAAGAGAAACACATTAAGAAGAACAAAAATAAGAACTACAGCAGAGTACTCATCAAAACAAAGGAGTATCATCTTTAAAGAAATAAAAAAGTCAATCTAGAGTTCTATTCCCCGTGAATAAATCCTTTAAAATAAAGGTGAAATAAAGACTTCAGATGAGCAACAGCTAAGAGAATTTATTGCTGTAAGATCCATAATACAAGAAATATTAAAGAAAGTTCTTCAGGTGCAAGTATGAAGCCAGATGGAAACTTGGATGCATACAAGAACAGTGTTGTGTAACAAATTATCCCACAACTTAGTGGCTAAAACAAAATTTTCTTAGAATCTATGGATCAGGAATTCATCAGCTTAGCTGGTTGGTTCAGAGTTGCCCTTGTGGTTGTAGTCCAGATGTTGGCTAGGGCTTTAGTTATCTGAAGGCTTGCCTGGGGCTGGAAGACCCATTTCCAAGCTCATTCAGTTCTTATGGAGGAGGCCTCAGTTCTTCACCATGTGGGATTCTCCATAGGGCTATTCGAATATCCTTACCTGGGCGCTAGTGCATGTGATCTGAGAGAAAAATAGAAGCTGCATTGCTTTTATAACTTAGTCTTAGAAATAACACATTTTTACCACAGTCGGTCTATTAGAAGGGAGTCACTACCACCTACACTTCAAGAGGAAGAAGAATTAGGCTGTCCCAAAGAGAAGAGTATCAAAGAATTTGTGGAAGTATTTTTAAAGCACCATACACAATTATATATGTGCATATGGAGTTGATATCTGTCTACACTTCTCCTTCCCATGAATGTCACATTCAAGGACTACTGCATGGACTGTCTCCTCTTGGGTGGTCCAGCAGAAATAATGTAACACCCAAAAGGAAAAAGGGAAACCACAGTTTCAAAGACTTACTGGCTGCGGAAATACTCAGAGAGGCCATGGCCAGATACTGCAAAACACCAACTCCCTGACACTGTCACCAAATTCATCTTTGTACCAAAGAAGGTAGCTATTAACCTGCTTTTGTTGAAACTGCATGGATGACATGTGCAGGCCTTATGACTCTAGTCTGACATCCCCATTTGGGGTGGGTCAGCTTGGGCTTGTTGCCTAACAAGGTGAAAAGGAGCCAACAAGCCTTGCAAATCAAACAGACAACAGGGTGGTGAAGACCTGGGGCAAGGAGTGGGGACAGGCTAGAAGCGGTCAGTGGGGGTGGGGAGAGGGTACACATGTAATACTTTCAACAATAAAGATTTAATTAAAAGAAAAAAAAATTGCACATTGAAGAGTATAGCGGGCCTGACCCTAGCAGCTTTTTGGTGCTATGAAAAAGGGGCACTACTCCTTTGGGGGTAAGCTTTATGCCCCACTCTGCCACCTAAAGCAAAGCTGCTGGCTCAATGGGGCTCTTGACTAAAAGATACTCCCCTAAACTCCTGGGCCTACACCACTGATTGGCTAATCTAATGGGGTCTAATGGATTGCTATCACTGTTTAGCTTCGGTACCAGCTTTGTAAAATCAAAAGCAGAGGTGGGCACTTCTCAGTGGCTAGAACTCAAAAGTAGTCCTCATGGTTAATTCTCCCCTTGACAAGCCTCACTACATTTTTACCAATTTTTGCGTTGTTGCCAATGGCTTGTTGCGTCTGCCATGTGAAAAACAGACTGGCAGATTACGACACCACTCTTTGGCTATTAATCTTACATAAATTGCTCAACCTCCCCAATGGTTGAAGAAATGAATATTAAAGTTAGATCCCAATTTTTCCTATCACATTGACAAGAAGTGAAAAGATCAGCAATGTCCAGTATCGGCCAGGGAATGGATGCTAAATTATTCTTAAGCACTGTTGATGGCATGTAAATGGGTAGTCTCTTTGAAAGGCAAGTTGACTGAAATGCACATACACATTGATTGACTGACTCTACTTCTAAATAGAGAAATAAGCATATGTAAGAAGCATGTACTAGCTTGTTTGTAAAGTGAGAGTAACCCTCAATTAAATTTTACCTGTGTCCTCTCTCCCATTACCTATTATATTTCTTTGTAATTCCCACCAAACTTTTGGAATCAATAACTATACATGTCAACTTTGATTACTCCCATGTCCCTGGGATTCCACTGAAACTTTTTTCAGAGGGTTACCATAACATTATTTAAACTAATGTCCTGCTACCAGTCTTTTTCTATCACTACACAGCAGTCAACACAGATTAAAATTATACTTAATTGTCTACTATATGCTTTCACATGTTCACATATAATGTTTCACATATAACTCACATGACCTCATTAAAAAACCCTCTGAAATAGATGGTATCAATCCTCTCTTATAGATGAGGAAACAGACTCAGATCACCTTGCCCAAGACTACAAAAAATGAGCTCAGAATATCTAAGGGCCAAATCCAATGCTTGATCTTCTAATGGCTGGTCCTGGAACTTTCTTCTACTGGTTTCCTTTATAGTCTTTTTTGATTATTTAACAAAACTAAAGATTGGGAATAATTAGGATACGGCCTAACATAATCAAAGACCAATTACACATATTATTGACTTTCTAGACACACACAGAAGCTAATCCAAGGGTTCAGAAGTATATGTGCTCAACTAATTAAAATTGCCATGTCTATGGTTACCACTAATTTAAATGGAAACAACCAAGCATATATTGTTTCATAGCAATTGGCAGACTTTAATCAAGAAAAATCAAGTCCATCATACACATAAAAATATAGGAAATTTCATGCAGAGATGAAGCTTCCAATTCAGCCTTTGTGGCATCTTTTAGAATGAGAATTACATATAAATACAGTACATTTTACAATTCCAAAACTTCATAATTTTATACTGTGATTTGTACAGCTTCTCTTTATATTTTACATGTCCTACTTTGCTCACTTGCTTTACATACCCTAACCTGCACTACTTCAGTCAGATTATGGAAAACACAAAAAACCCAGTAAGCAGAATGGCCTATCTCCTCCAGCTTTATGAAAATGAATGAAAACATTTGTGTATAAAGCTAATTTAAGAAAAATAAAAAGACTTTTAAGGCTTACACACTTTAGTAGGACTACATATAAGAAATACAAAATTAAATCCTCCAGTGACATTTCCATTACTGATTAATATCACAATCTTCAAGTTTAGAATATATCAACTGCAAAAGCTCTGAGAAAAAAAAAGCAATGTAGAACATTAAAAATATTCATAATAGAGGGAGAAATAAAAAAAACTGATTTCAGAATTAACTAAAATGTAAGCTATAATTTATAAATATAAGTAACATTATTAAAGGATAAAACCTGATATCATAAGTGTTAAATTATAAAGCCAACCCATGTGTCAACTTGTTTTTGCCTCTGAGAAGAACAAGGTCATGTTTTGATACACATAAAAGTGAATACCAGTCAGTGAATAAAGAGCTTTTCTAAAACACTCAAAACCAGCATGCATTTCTTTCAGTAGATTTTTTAAATACCTACGTTCCTTTTAATTCTCTTTCTTAATAATAATTTTGGGGAGCAATTTATTTCAAGTTTATTCATGTGGTAGAAAATGAGAATTCCCACTAAAGAACATCTGCCAAAAAAGAGAAGTAATTAAAAACAAAACAACAAAAAAAACCTCAATAGGTATAGGCTTCCATAAATCGACAAGTCAAATTAGCTTCATGTATTTCTTTGCTGCATAAAGGGCACAAGAGCTCCCTTACTATATGCAGAAAAGCTCCTATTGGTAAGATGTCAAATCATGTAGTGACTCCCCCAACCCAAATGACCATATAAAGGTGTAAACTTACAAGTAAGTTTTCCTAATAAAACATGACATTTATGCTTCCAGTACATTACTGAGATTAAGTCTAATCCAAATTGCCACAGAGGTCGCTTAATGCCATCATAATTACCTATAAAAATATTCAAACATACTTTTCTCCAAGAAAAGGTTAAAACATTATATTTGTCATCTCTACTTTCCAAGCTTCAGGAAACAGAATGATTAACATTTGTATCCAGGTAATCTAAAGAAAAGACATTATTGTAAACATCTCACTGACAGACTGTATTCATTTATAGTTTGAAATCATTTCAAATAAGCAGAATTTTTTCTTATTTCCCGAGTTCCCTAACAGTACCTTTAATAAAGGATTTTTTTTACTCAGATTGTTAAGATCTTCATACATTTCAGAGTGATCCATGATGAATATGCTTTCAGAAAGTGTTCAGTTTAGTGAGGCCAAAAGACTTACTAATTTCTTGGTTATTTCAATGCATTTTTACTGGCCAGTGATACTCTTAAGTTCGGTAATTCATAAAAATGAAGGGTTTGATGCTTCCCGAAGTTCAACTGAGCTACAAAAAAAAGAGATGTGAATAAAAGAATAAAAGACACACATTTTATGTATAGACTGCTTAGGTCCAAGTGAATAAAAGTCTCAATTCCAGATGATGAATAAGAGGATCCTTAGACTCTTCTAAAAATAACATGTGCAATACATACAAAAAAAAAAAGGAGGTTATTACTTCAATACTATTAGTCATTAGCATGGCAGCTTGGAACGGACAGCTTCATGAAAACACTAGAGATAAAGTTTTTTCTACTGAAAGACAATTCTGGGTTTCAAGGAAAAAGTAAACTCTAAGATACTTCCTCCACTTTTACTTGTGTAGTACAAATATTCATGGCATAGTATATTTCTGAAAAAGCAATAGACATATTAAGAAAATAGACACTATTTCTAAACTTTGTTAGGAATAAGAAGGCACCACTGATTTGAGGTTGTGTCCTGTCATTTGATAGTTGATTTTGAGTGTTTATTTCAGGATTTGCTCTTATTAAACTTTTTTCCTGGTGATATCACTTTGACCATTATTGTGGTTTACGAACCACAAACAAGACACATTCATAGTAGTATTTCATCATGGAGAGGTCATTCACAGTGTATGTTGACAAGACAGATTCTTTTTCCACCTGCAATGCAAACAATCATAATGATGATGACTACCATGATGATAACACTAAAAATATTGAATACTTTTAAGTGGCAGTTGCTATTTTACATATATTCTAGATATTAATTCAATTATTACATACAAGTACTACCATAAGATTGGTACTATTATTAATTCTACTTTACAAAGAGCAGGTTATTCAAGGTCACTCTACTAAGTGGTGGAACTGGGGTTCACTCTCACAGTCTAACACCAGAGTTATTAAGCTACTATAATATACTAGAGGCCTGGTGCACAAGTTTGTGCAAGGGTGGGATCCCTCGGCCTGGCCAGTGACTGGGAGCAATCGGGGCCATCTCGCCCAGTCCCGATTAGGGTCGACTGGGGCTGGCCAGCCAGGGGAGTAACTGCAGGAGGTTGCCCAACTGTGGGAGGTTGGCTATGGGAGCGCACTGATCACCAGGGGCCAGCTCCTGCGTTGAGCGTCTGCCTCCTGGTGGTCAGTGCGCATCATAGTGACGGTCCACCGGTTGTTCAGTCACTTAGGCTTTTAGATATATAGGCTAGAGGCCCAGTGCATGAAATTCGTGCATGGGGGTGGGAGCTGTCCCTCAGCCCAGCCTGCACCCTCTTGAATCTATGATCCCTCTCACAATCCGGGACTGCTGGCTCCCAACCTCTCACCTGCCTGCCTGCCTGATTGCCCCTAACCGCTTCTGCCTACCAGCCTGATCACCCCCTAACCACTCCCCTGCCAGCCCAATCGATGCCTAACTGCTCCCCTGCTGGCCCGATCACCCCCAACTTTCCTCCCCTGCCAGCCTGGTCACCTCCAACTGGCCTCCCCTGCCGGCCTGGTCGCCCCTAACTGCCCTTCCCTGCTGGCCCCGTTGCTCCCAACTGCCCTTCCCTGCAGGCCTGGTCCCCCCACAACTGCCCTCCCCTACAGGCCTGGTTGCCCCCAACTGCCCTCCCCTGCTGGCCATCTTAAAGGATGGGATGTTTCTAAATAAACATATAGCCAAAACATAACAGTCAAAGTATCATAAAACCGTATGACAAGAGTGGGGAATCCTTTTTCTGCTAAGAGCCATTTGGACATTTATAACATTATTCACAGTCCATACAAAATTATCAAGTTAAAAGTTAGCTGCTATATATGGTGAAACATTTAATTAACTCATCCCTAATGCTTTGGCAGGGCAAGATCTAATGATTTCACAGACCTTATATGGCCCATGGACCGGACGTTCCCCACCCCTGTTGTATAATAATGCACACAATAAAGAAAGATTGAAAGACTGAACAGTACATAAACATATATAGTAAACAATATCCCTCTTGCTCCTGCCTTCCCATCCACACTTGCTTCCCCAGTGCCTAGTCTACTTGGTAACTATCAGTCTACAAAGGTCAATATTATGATAATGGCCAGCTACCATTTATTGAAAGGAGATTATATCAGGAATATAGTTTTCCTTTACATACACATTATCCCAAATCATCATAATTCTAAAAACTATCACTTTATGGATGAGAAAACAGAGGTTAAAAAGTAAAGCCTGTAAATGCCATAATATCACCATTCTTGGTGTGCTTTGGAAGTTAAGCTTTGGCAATGCTTCATTCCATCCTTACCTCTAGCTGGAATCCATACTGCAGAACAACGTTTTTTAGATCCTCATAGCTCAATTCTATGGAAAGTTCATTCGCCAAATTTTCAAAGTGGTAGAGCAGAGGACCTATGGTTTAAAGATACTATGAATGAATTTACTTTAATATAAACATATATTAGCAGCTATGTTAGACTAAGCTCCAAGTTGAATAAGTTGGGTGATTTATAAAAAGAAGAATTAAAGAATATTTACATTTGCCAAAGACATGTTTCCAGACCCCTGAAACCTTGGCCCTGAAACCACAACCCCTGAAAACTGACATCTGAGTGCTGGGCCTATATTACAGGAGTAGGTGCCTCTAGTATACCAGCCTTATGTTGTGATTTTCCACATCGTGGACCTTACACCTGTAACTCTTATGTTACTGAAGGATTAGCTGAATTAGAGAATGAGTCCCCAAATTCCAAAGGCATACTGCAATTATAATTCCATATAAAAATGCAAAATGATAGCTACAAATTGCTTATCACATGAAAGCAAAAGGGGTCCTTATGCCAGCAGATGGTTGGGGGTAGAGGGTAGTGAGGAGAGCTGGAGGCAAGGCTATCTGGAATGAAGGGATGACACTAAGCTGTTTTTTTTTAAAAATGCACAGTTCATATCCTAGCTCTAACACTAATTAATTCCGATTGGCAAGTCACTAATTCTGCCCCACTTGTTACATGACTTTAATGTGAGATAATATGTAAAATACATAGCATATAAAAGGCACTAAGTAAATGATAGCTATTACAAACTTCTTAAAACCTTCTATTCCCTCATTCTACATATCCAAGAAACTAGACATAAATAAATAAAAAGAAGCTATCATCTAATTTTCCAATCTTTTAATCTGTAATTTTCCCTAATCCATCAGTCTCATCCAGCCAACATTTATCATTCTACAGTTATACTTCAGGACTAATCTAGACAATCTTCTCCTTACCTTTCATTGGGTTATTTATAAATCCGTGGCAAACTCACAACACCCATCCCTTTTTTACTCCTCACACAATGTGCTTAATCACAGAAGGTAAACATAACAAACAGGACAAAGTTTCTGCTCCCAACAGGCTCACCACTCTGTAGAACATACTTAGGGTTAAAAAGTTTTTATTTTTATCCCCTCTTTTTTATCCTATATAAACAACTAGACAAAAGTGACTACATATAATTTACATATCAATGGTCTTTAAAATACATTTCCCAATTAAATTACATCAAGCTTAAATTCCTGTTAGTTTTATTAGTACTAGTAAAAATGTCAGTAGCATGAGTCATTTATTGAGCACTTGCTGTATCCTAGGCCATTGGGAAGCCTTTGAAGTCCTGCCTCTGCACCAAGGATATTTTCCATTGAGAGGGGGAAAGGGAGAGAGGAAGAAACATTGATGTGAGAGAGACACATCGATTGGTTGCCTTCCACACGTGCCCTGATTGGGGTCAGGGAATAAACCTGTAATCCAGGTACATGCCCTTGACCAGGAATTGAACCTGTGACCCTTCGGTCCACAGGCTGATGTCCTAACCACTTAGCAACACAGTCCAGGGCCTTTGAAGCCTTTTAATAAGAACGTAGAGCCTCATGGCAGTCTTTGCAGCTCTAAAGTGTATGCTGTTCCTGCTCTATTTTAAAGGCCTCCAACAATACTGTTTCACTATATCCACATGAAAACATTCCAGTAATTCTTACATACTCAGGCCATGTTTTACCTCTACTCATGCTCCGTTCTATCTAGAAAGCTCCATCTCAAGCTTTAGCTATGCATTTCCTTGAGACTGAGCAGTTTTCCATATTTATCATCTAGTCACTCACTCCTTAAATGAACATTTACCAAGCACCTAGCAAATGCCTGGTACTGGGTATCTATCTACATACAGACAGTCCTCGGGTTACATCGGACTTGACGTACGTTGTTTCACGGTTACGTCGCCGTCTCCCATCTATATATATAAAAGTCTAAGCGACTGATACAACCGAACTACCAGTTGACCAGTTGCTATGATGTGCACTGACCATCAGGGGGCAGGTGCTCAACACAGGAGCTGGACCCTGGTGGTCAGTGCACTCCCACAGCGGGAGTACTGCTCAGCCAGAAGCCCAGCTCACAGCTGGCGAGTGCAGTGGTGGCGGCAGGAGCCTCTCCCGCCTCCGCTGCAGGCGGGCAGTAAGGCACAGGCCGGGTTGAGGGCCCTCCCCACAGAATG
>NW_006300104.1:1087107-1090542 GCF_000327345.1 Myotis davidii | reverse complement strand
TTACCTCTACTCATGCTCCGTTCTATCTAGAAAGCTCCATCTCAAGCTTTAGCTATGCATTTCCTTGAGACTGAGCAGTTTTCCATATTTATTATCTAGTCACTCACTCCTTAAATGAACATTTACCAAGCACCTAGCAAATGCCTGGTACTGGGTATCTATCTACATACAGACAGTCCTCGGGTTACATCGGACTTGACGTACGTTGTTTCACGGTTACGTCGCCGTCTCCCATCTATATATATAAAAGTCTAAGCGACTGATACAACCGAACTACCAGTTGACCAGTTGCTATGATGTGCACTGACCATCAGGGGGCAGGTGCTCAACACAGGAGCTGGACCCTGGTGGTCAGTGCACTCCCACAGCGGGAGTACTGCTCAGCCAGAAGCCAGGCTCATGGCTGGTGAGTGCAGCTGTGCAGCGAGAGCCTTTCCCACCTTTGTGGCAGCACTACAGAGTGGCGAGTGGCAGGAGCAGGCGCAGCAGGGCTGAGATGAGTGGGAGGGCGTGGTGCCTGGCCTGGTTTCGGCTCCTCCCTGACCGCCTGCTGCTTCATGCACTGCTACATCCCCTGAGGGCTCCCGGATTGCAAGAGGGCACAGTCCAGGCTGAGGGACCCCAACCAGTGCACGAACCCGTGCACTGGGCCTCTAGTTTATTTATAAAAAAAAAAAAGCTCTGTCATTTCGACGTATGTACATATGTGCTTTATGTTTTTTATTATTTATTTACCACAAGTAAAGGTCAGGGATTGTTATCTTTTAACTTTTTACTGTTTCACTTCATTACTGCTGTGTATGTGCTCCATGTGAGTGACGTAGGTGGGTTTCGACTTACGGCGAAAATCGCATTATGGCACGCCATAGGAACGGATCTCTGATGTAACCCGAGGACCTAATGTATATAAAAGGCTAAGTGTCTGTCTGTCTGACCGGTAGCTATGACATGCACTGTCCACTAGGGGCATATGCTCAACGCAGGAGCCATGACGCGCACTGGCCATTTAAGAATAAATGGCACCATGGACCTGGCTCCAACAAACCAACACTCGGCTTCCCCCAAGTGGGACACAGGCCCTGCTATCACCCTGGAGCGAAACCCATCAAATCGCAGCCAACGCTGCCAAGACCCTATGGTGTAAAATGCGGCCCACAGCTTAGCCCAGAAACAGTGGCTCTGGGTGCTGGGTAATGATATCACATAGCAACTCCAGCTTCCTCTCCCTAGCGACTAGCCTCCTTGGAGTTTCTTCAGCCCAGGACCTGACTTGCTTTATAGCCTGATGCAAACATTTTACAGTTTAATCAAATGTTTGTGAAGTGTTTTCCCGTGCCTCATCTCATTTGATCCTCACAGAAGTCCTGGAGTAGGTAGATAGGAGACTTGGTAGAATCCTATTTTCTTTTCATGAGCAAGATGCAAATAGAGATATTAAAATATTTCTCCTAATTAATTTCCTTTCAATGTGCACGAATCCGTGCACCGCGACACTAGTATAAAGATGAATAAATCACGGGGTTACTCCTTAAGGAGTTATTTTCTCAACTCTCATGTCTTTTCACATTCTTTTAGTTGACCTAATGGGAACAAAGAAACATTTTTTCCCTTGACCATAAATACATTGCAAGTTCATAATAAAAAGCTGAGATAACATGAAAATCAAACCCATCTCTAATCCTAACACTGGCAGATAACTGCTTGAAACTGTATCTCCTTGCAGTTTTTCCTTGATGCATTAGTAAGAGCCATTTGGATATCACATATTTAGTTTTGCATCTTACCTTTCTTTAGAAACATGTCCCTATTTTATTAACCATTTATGGAAAATGGTTTTATTATATGGCTGTCCTATGACTATTTACCCATTTCATTACTGTAGGCTCAGTCTAAGTTTTTGCTGAGTATGTTTGTCCCTTAATCAGTCTTTAGTCTTTGCCCATATCTTATTATGTTCCTCTAAGAGACTTCTACAAGTATAAGTAATGTAACAAAGGTGTGCAATAGTGAATGCAATTATGTAATAAGCTGGATGGCAAATATTTTAGGTTGTGTGGGCACATACAGTCTCAATCACATATCATTATTTTTATCTCCACCCCTCCCACAAACCTTTACAAATGTGAAAAATAATCTTACTGCTGGACCATACAAAAATGTGCTGTAGGCCAGATTTGGCCTGTAGGCTGTAATTTGCCGATCTCTATTCAAATGTGTGAACAGTTAGGATTTTTCCATATGTTATCAAATATTTTTTCCTGAAGAATGCGTTATTACTATATTCCTACTAGCAATATATCTAAGCATACCCTATCTCTCTGTATTTTATCTAAATTTTAAGTAAAAATTAAAAAACCTACCTAATAAAATTGGTGGAAAATGGAATCTCATTTATATTACTGTGACCAGCAATGAAGATAAAACACTTCTCCCCTTTACATAGGCCATTTATGTTTACTCGTTTATAACATGGACATTTATGTTGTCTAATTCACTTCTGGGTAGTTTTCTCTTAAAGACTTTTTCCTCCCTTTCCAATTAAAAAGAAAAAATAGATTTCATTGTAAAAAAATAAAAATTAAAAAATATAAAGGAACTTTTACTTCTTGTAAAGGCAGGTTAGGTTATTCAGACCAATGCTCCCACTGAAAACAATTAAAATTGGTGTATGAAATTTAAAATCTTAAAAATATAGAATACCTGGCAAGTTAGTAAGAAATTAGTAGGAACCCAGAGAATTAAGTAGAGGTAAACCTAGATGCCATTTTTACCCTGACAGTTAAAAGAAAAAAGAAGTGATTAAAATATATGGAAGCTAGAATAAGAGATTTAGAAGTATTTGTGGTGCACCCAATTTGGACATAGTGGTTTGGCGCATAAGACATTTGACTGCATTTTCAAAAGGAAAGAAAAAGAATGAGGCAGAGTAGTTATATGAAGAAATTGTAACTGTTAACTTATTTTGGTGCTAATCTTGTCTCAAATGGCAAGAAGAGAGACCCTTTTAAGCTGAGAATTTTTCAGAACTGATGAAAGAAGTCCATTTACAGGTTCAAATAACCCAACAAATTGTGTACAGGTTTGAAAAAGAAAAATTCACACCTAGATATAATATTGAGTCTGAAAAACTACAAAGAAAAAGTCTTATAAAACAAAATTGGAACAGAACCTAGACACAGAACCTAGAGACAGAAGAACTTCGCTGGAGAGAACATGGCAAAAGATCCTGGACAGAAACTGGCCACAGAACCTAGACACAGAACCTAGAGACAGAACATGGCAAAAGATCCTGGACAGAAACTGGCAACAGAACCTAGAGACAGAACCTGGCTACAGAACCTAGACACAACATGGCAAGAGAACCTGACTAGAACCTGGTGACTGAACCTGGCTGGAGAACCTGGACAGAACCTGGCTGGAGAACTTAATGTGGGA
>NW_006300104.1:1085757-1087083 GCF_000327345.1 Myotis davidii | reverse complement strand
CATTAAATTGAGACGGCCGACAAGCTAGGCAACTACATAGAGTGATGGAGATGTTAATTTGCTTGATTGTGGTGATCTTTTCACAATGCACACATGTATCAAAACATCAAATTGTACACCTTAAGTATATACAATTTTTATTTCAAAAATATCTCAATAAAGCTGTTAAAGTGCGGGGAAGGTACTAGGGGAGTCTGGCTGGAAAAACAACAACAAAAAACAAAAAAAACAAAACAAAATTGATTACCTTTAAAGAAGCTACAGTTAAGACAGCTGAATTCTCAACAGCAAAAACAGAAGCTAAAAGCTATTGAAATGATCTATTGCATATGTTAGAAGCTATCTGTCAGCCTTCTACTCGACACCAAGTGTTGCTTTGGAACTAAAGGTTTCAATTAGTATGAACTCAAGATCTTTACAGACATAGGCAGACACATACATATATTTCCTACCCCTGCCTGCGAAGAGGCCTAAAAGTAATACTATCATAGTGACAGAATCTACATTTTCATCGTCATTCCTCACGGAAAGGAACCAGGAATCCTTGGTGGGGATGAGGGGGATTCCTGGGGGAAGGCCGATCTCAGGGCTCAGCAGAGAAAGTACAAGATGAGCTTGGTTCCTAAGTGTTCACTGATGGGTGAGCAGATAAAATGTATATGCCGTATATACAATGAAATATTATTCAGCTATAAAAGAGAATGAAATCTTGCCACTTGCGACAGTATGAATGGGTTCTGTAAATATTATGCTAAGTAAAATAAGTCAGAAAGACAAATACTATATGATCTTCCTTATCTGTGGAATCTTAAAAAAACAAAAAGGAACAAGTTCACAAACACAGAAAACAGACTGATGATTGCCAGAGGTGGGGGTGGGCAAAATGGGTAATAGGAGTTAAAGGGTATAAACTTCCAGTTATAAAATAAGTCATGGGGATAGAATATATAGCACAGTGACTATATTTAAGATACATATTTGAAAGTTGCTAAGTTAAAAGTCCTCATCACAAGGAAAAAGTTATAGCTATGTATGGTAATGGATGTTTACTAAACTCATTTCAAAATATATACAAATACTGAACCATGGTTGTACACCTGAAACTAATATAATGTTGTATGCCAATTATACCTTAATTAAAAAAAAAGAAGCCAAGACACAAGACAGAAGAAAGATCACAAAGGGCACTGAACACACCCTGAAGAGTTTAGGTTACCAAGAAAGCTAGGCTTTTATGCTGGGAGTCCAACAGAAATGGGTTTACACATTGTAAAGATCACTCTGCTGGTAATATGGAGAACTGAAAGGGGTGCAGAGAGGAATGTG
>NW_006300104.1:1083873-1085688 GCF_000327345.1 Myotis davidii | reverse complement strand
TGCAATAATCCAGGCAAGCAATGATGAGGGCCTGGACTCAGGTGCTACTATGAGGTTAGAGCAATGGTTCTCAAATGGCATTTTTGGATTTCAAAACTGGGAGAGCACTACTGGAATCTAGTAGGTAGAAGCCAGAGATGCTGCTAACCATCCTACAGTGTTCAGAACCCTCCCCACCCCCAATGAAGAATAGTCTACCCAGGAAATATCACTAGTGCCGCAACTGAGAAACCCTGGGACAGGAAGAGATTCAAGAGCTATTGAGGAGCTTTACAAGATACAATTTGTAGACTAGCCGGGTACAGATAAGTGTGCCAAGGGGCAAAGGAGTTCTGGTTTTCTGATTGTGGGAATCTCAGGTGATGGGACAGAAAAGGCATGGGGGAAGCATGGGCATCATTTTCTTGACACATAGATTTAGAAGTATTTGTGGTGCATCCAATTTGGACACAGTGGTTTGGAGCATAAGAGAGAGATTTGGACTAGATTCAGATTGGGAATTCAAATAAGAGAGGCAATGGCATTAGGTAGGAGTAATCCCTGATTCGAAGTAAGGAATGATACATGGCATAAAAGGTGAAAAACAATAGATAGATACCTGGAGCATACTGATATTTAGGGAAAAACTGACTCTGAGATACTATTCTTTTAAATTCTTTAACTTATATATTGAAAGAATTTTATTTGCAAAATATTAACCTTCCAAATAACTGTATTTAAGGACAGTGTTTCTCCATCCCAATTCTCAAAATCCTTTGAGAAATTCTCTGGTAAGAAAGAGTGGAAGCTCTTCTAACTGATCTCCCATTAAAAACCATCATGCCCCATTATCTCTGATGCTCACGACAGGTCACAGGCCTTCCCAGCACATCTATTCTTAACTAAGGGCCAATTTTATTTATTCTACGCAGTTATAATTTGTTATTATAAACAAAATATTAATGAACCAATAAAATAAATGTTCAAAAAAAAGTTCTTATGAAAGTTAAGTCGAATGCTTTGGAAATACACAAAACCTTACTATAACTCAGTAACTGGGATCAAAAATTTTAATCACATAAATACACAGATTAATGCTAAGTATAAACTTACCCAGCAAAAGCCTGCAGAGATAGCTGTTTACACATTCCAGGAGTTGGATCTAGACTGTAAGCATGACTCTCCAGGACCTTTCTTCTAGATACTTAACCCCTAACTTAACCAAAATGCAGTTTTTTCTACTATAAAAAGCAATAATGCCGTTTCAACATAGGACTGTTTTGAGATTAAACAAGGTATTTATAAGTGTCTAACACAATGCCTAATCCACAGTGAACAAATACCCAGTAGGTAATGTCTTCTTTCAATTATTCCTTGGGATGATGATAACCCATGTCTATATTTGTTTTTTTAAATGTTTAAATAGAGAGTATTTTTCTGATCAATTATTCTCATGGCCAAGTATTAGGAACTAGAGCCCCAGTGCATGAAATTCATGCTCAGGTAGGGTCCCTAGCAGCTGCTGGCCAGGGCCTCCCTTGGGGCCTCCTTTCCCCAGCTGCTGGCTGGGGCCTTCCTTCGGTCCGCGCTGCCCCCTGGTGGTCAGTGCATGTTATAGCGAGTGATCGAACTCCTGAGGGGACACTTATATATATATATATACTAGAGGCCCGGTACACAAAAATTTGTGCACTGGTGGGGTGGGGGGGGGTCCCTCAGCCCGGTCTGTGCCCTCTCACAGTCTGGGGCCCCTCAGGGGATGTCCAACTGCTGGCTTAGGCCCGCTCCCCAGGGGATCAGACATCACTCTGGAAGCCCGGGAGCCCTCAGGGGAAG
>NW_006300104.1:1049668-1083453 GCF_000327345.1 Myotis davidii | reverse complement strand
TGGCAGTTAATTTGCATATCACCCTGATTAGCCAATGGGAAGTGTGTCGGAGGTATGGTTAATTACCATGTTTGTCTATTATTAGATAGGATAGATTGTACAGCTATTTGCTCTCAGTAGGGGGTGTGCAGGAGGCAACTGGTCAATGATTCTCTCTCATCACTGACATTTCTATCTTTCCCTCCCTCTCTCTGAAATCAATAATATATGTATATTACATATATATTTAAAAGCAGGTGACAGAACCCACTAACAAATCCTGAAGGCTAAGGACTCAAACAATGTAGATATGATTTTTAAGTAGTATATTAATCTCTTAACACACAAAAAGAAATTATATTTACCTTGATAATACCATTATTCTCCCTTTATTTTAAAGAAAAAGGATTAAAAGAGAGGATAACACTGGCAATTTCCCTTATAATTTGGATGGAAGGGATCACGTCATACTTATTACTTTGAAAAAAATGTATATTTTTAAGGGAGAAGGATAGAGAGATAGAAACATCAACGATGAAAGAAAATCAATAATGACAGAATCAACCACTGAGCCATGCCAGCAGGGCCATACTCATCATTTGATTTTCAGTACTTTCCATCAGAAGGCAGTAAGTGTTCTGCATACGTGAAATTATGTTTCTATTCTTTTTTAACTTCATGATATTCATAAAAGTTATGCTTACTCTTTTCCCAGTATGTATATGCACAGGGAGGATGTTTCCATGGGAGAGGCAAATGCTTTCCCTCAAATCTATACTACTAAAAGGGTAATATGCTAATTAGACCGGGTCAACCAGCCATCTTCAGGATGTCCAACTTCCTTCTGGACAAAGCCATGATGGTGGGGTCTGAGGCAGAGGCAGTGGAATCGGGCCTAAACAGGCAGTTGAACATCTCCCAAAGGGTCCCTGATTGGAGAGGGTGCAGGCTAGGCTGAGGGAACCTCCTCCCCGCCCCCCCCCCCATGGACGAATTTTTGTGCACTGGGCCACTAGTGTCTAATAATAGAAAAAACAGGACTGTTGTCTCCATAAAGTGGAAGGTGGGAAAGATGAGGTAATGATTACCATCAAGTTAATAATCAGTGCTCTGACATTATGAATGCTGTGAGACTGACCTAGTGTAAATATACAACTTGAGGGCTCCAACTACTTATGAGGAATTAGCTAGGACTGGAGGAACTGCACCAAGTAGGATGCAGTCTAAAGGGAAATGCAGAGGTTTTAAATTGAATACAGCATAATTATAACTTTTGTGACTATTTGATACCATGAAGTTACCAAATATAGGATAGTTATAGCTACTAGATTAATGCATAAGATCCTAATAAATACTGATAAACTTACCTAGATTTATCCAAATTCCACCTGGTTTGAGTATTTTCCATATTGTGTCAATATAATCAATTACATTGTGAGCTGTGTCTATGAAGAAACAGGTAGCAATACAGTCCCAGGCATCTATTCAAGGAAAATCAAATTACTACATTTGTAATGTTATTTTTAAATTTTTTTGTTATTTTAACTTTTAATTAATTCCATAAATGTACCAGGTTCCTCTTACAGAATATTAATATTTCATTTAACTGCAGGGATATAGAAGCTAAACTCTTCCAATCAACTACTATAATCAAGATAATTAAATAATCATTTATGAGATACTTTACAATTAAGATTTTATTAATAATTTGATAAAGTAATCAATTTGGAAATCATTTTTGATACCTGTATCACTATATATCAGTGGTTCTCAACCTTGGCTGCACATTAGAATCACCTGGGAATCTTATAAAATCCTGATTTCTGGACCTCATCCTCTGGAAATTCTGTTTCTTTGTTACGGGGTGAGGCCACAACATTAGTAACAAAGAAACAGAATTTCCAGAGGATGAGGCCCAGAAATCAGGATTTTAAAAAGATTCCCAGGTGATTCTAATGTGCAGCCAAGGTTGAGAACCACTGCTATATATCTTTACCAAATGATATGTTTTGTCTATAATTTATTTAACTGCTTTCTTTTAAAATCATTGAAGATGAAATAATAGTCATTTGAATTCTAAATTGATTTCTTTCAACCAATGTTAATTACCAATTCTGAAAGGTTTCAGAAAGCCTGTATGCATACACTTACTTTTTAAGTTCTGCTCTTAGAAAGACCTTCCCTGACAACTATATAAAACAGCAGGCCCTCCCCAGACCCTCCTCATCCTCTTTCCTGCCATAGTTTCCTTCCTCATAATATTAATTTGTTATTGCCTCTCTCTCCCTTTAAGAATATATAAGTTCCCAGGTACAGGGACTTTGTTTTGCTCACTGCTGTCTTTCCAGTGCCTAGAACATACCTGCCACTTAGCAAGTTCAACAGATATTTGTTAAATGAATGACTTGTTGACACCTCAGCATTTCATTCTTCTTTCTTTCACTGACAACTCCCCTCCTCTCTCCCCTCCTCACCTATCCCTTTCTCTAATGCCTAGCACAAATTTCTTCCATACTTCATAGCCTGATTGTAAAGGTCCTGCACAATCTGGAACCAACCTTCTTCTCTACCCATATTTCCATTAAATCTCCAAATAGACTTCCCTTCCCTTCCCAGGCTGTTTACCATCCTCAATTACCTTATTGATTCGTATGTATGTACTTCTACCTCCTGGAATGCCATTCCTCCTTATCCTTCAAGTCACAGCCTCTCCACAGAGAACTCCCTTCTCACACTAACTTACTTCCATTACTCATTTAACTTTGTTTACATGTTGGCTTCTATTTATAGACCCAATAGATTATAAATTTCTTAACTGTGGGATCTTATACTTTTTTATATTTCCCATCATTGCCTTATACATGCATGACCTTCAAATTATTTTAAATTGTCACTGAAGTATACTTTATATTCTGCCATCAAAATGGATGACCAGAACTTTAGCTTAGTATAAAATTAGATCATTAAATTTAGAATTGATAGACCTTTAAAATGTTTGCTTTCAACTTACTGCATTCTGAGTATATCTCCTGAAAATCTCCTGCTGTCATAGAAAAATTAGAACCAGGAGGAAGACTGTGGGGGTCAACATCGGGGAAAAAGATGGGTCGAATCTGATCAGCTGACTTCCGGTTATTGCTAAACTGATGGATCCAGGGATAAAGCTTATATTTATTAATTTCAGAACATCTGCAAAATATGAGCATACAATTCAGTATTAACTAAATATGTTACCAAGAAAATCTACTTTAAACACTAAAGTATATTGTTTGATTAAAAGTTTACTTATTTAATTACTACTTAAAAAGTATTACTATTATACCCCATCCAATTATCTGGAAATGCACATACACATGCAGATGAGTAACCAATCATGAATGAAGACAGAAAAAAATTAAATTCTGAGATATGAATGTGTTGTTCATTCCAAGTTTTACAAATATATTTCCAAACTTCAAAATCAAGTAAAAACCAGTCCAAGTATTTTTTTAATGTTATGGGTTTTGTTTGATACCTATTTTAATTACTCTGTACAACCTTCTCCCATTTTAACTTATTATCCCCCAACTCATACTGCCACCAAAATAACATATTACTTAAACAGGCAGCTATTTAGTTTTTTCTCTAACACACCTCTTCTGGCTTTAAAAATAACAACTCTTTTCCACTGCTTACTAAGAGGCCACAGAAGTTCTGAAAGATCTTTCCAACTCAGTCACGTGAGCTTACTTGGCCATTTAATAAGAAACTTAAGGACAAAAGATATCACTATACAGTACTCTTACTATACTGAAGAAACAAAAGGGTGAAGAAGTTTAAGGAACAATGAGAAAGTACCCCTTCCTGGATCATACTTAGTCCTGAAATTCACACAGAAATAATTTCATTTTCATGGAATGCCAAGTCACTTCCTAAAGTCACTAAACCATCTTGATCAAATGTCTGTTAACTAGACAACTGATTAAAGTGACAATTGTATAACCAATTTAATATAAGAAATATTTATGGTATACATCATAATTAAACACTATGTACTTATCTTCAAATTCAGAATTGTTCAAAAATAGGTAAGTCAGTCTAATTCTGAAATATTACTATTTCTAACAAAAAGTAAATTAAATACCTGTTGAGTACAAAGTTGGAAGAAAATAGCATAAAAAAACTCCATTCATTTCCTTGACAAGCATAACCTAGCATAGCTATTTCCCAGGCCAGTCTTCCTAGTCCAGCACCAGGTACCAGAATATTTACTTTAGAAGGATCCCTGAAATGAAATAAGGCAATTATGTCCAACCCCTTAAAGAAAAGAAAAAGAAAAAAAAGACAAAGATCCATATTAACAACTAAAATCTTTGATATGAAGACCCCCATATCCCTAGTAGCTGTCGCCTGAACAACTATTAAAATTATCCCAAAGGGATCCCAATACATACAAAGAGGTGAACAAAATTATTTTATCATGAGACAGTAAACAAAACATAATTTCATTTCTAAATTCTGTAATACAATGGTTTATGTAATTAAATAGATTAAGTATAATTTTTAATATGTCAGGTATATCTTTTTTATTTTTTATTATTAATGTGCTTTTTGCCCATTCTCAACCGAGTATATTTTTTCCATTAAGTTTTAGAGAGTGGAAGAGAGGGAGAATGAGAAACATCTATTTGAGACACATTGATTGGCTGCCTCCCACACGCATCCCAGGCCAGGAATGGAACCTTGATGTTTTGCTGTGCAGGACAACACTCTAACCATAGAACCACATTGGCAAGGGCTGTCAGGTATATCTTTAAAAGAATCTAGGAGGTGGGGGGGGATAGTTTTATGGGGAAAATGGGGAGCTATCTTCTAATTGATCATATATAATAGCAAATAATATCACACCGAACCAGAAGAACACAACCACACTGCTCTCCACTTATTTGCATCACTCTACCACAAATATCCTTTGTTATAAAATCCACCATTCCACTTTCAAACTGCTAAAAATTTGCCTTAGCAAAGCAAGAACCTTTCTCAGGACTCCTGGCAAGTAAATGTAAACAATAAAATGGTATTCTTACTGAAAACCAAAGAAAAGTGTGTATAATCAGCTATCATGGCAGTTAAAAGTGAACTTATCTTTTGTCTGTATTCCCCAAACTTAGTATATACTAGTAAATCAAATAATTTCGAAATCTAGCCCCATGTATTTCTTTTTATGTTTAAACTACATGGTCCTTAGTTTGGTGTGGTCCAAACAGTAGCAGGGCTACTAGTAGCCCTATATGATAACCTTTGCATTTCCCACTTTGAAATAAAAAACAAACAGAACTAAAGAACTTTTGAAAATTCAGTCTACAAATACAATAGCGTGGGAATTTGCCCAGGGCATTCAGTCTTAAATATTTACACATGGAACATGTATTTGTATAAAAATCTTAAAGTTTAATTTGTTTCACTGTTGAATTTTACATATACGATATGGCATAAACCAAAATTTGTTAAAAATGATTTTTGACAAGCTTATTATGATTAGTAAGACATCCTTTAATCCTTGATATAGACAAACTAATTCCAAGGTGTTACGTAACAATCTTCACTAAAATAAAATAGAATGCTTTCTTCTCATTCTAGATTATACATGTGTACATGTGCGTGAACACTTAAATTTGTTTTTGTTTTATGCTTTTTAAAAATTGATTTCAGAGAGAGGGAGAGGGAGAGATAGCAACATCAATGAGAAACACTGACAGGCTGCCTCCTGCAAGCCCCCTACTGGGGATCGAGCCTCTAACTTGGATATATGCCCTGACTGTCAATGGACCTAAGATCTCCTGGTTCATGGGTCAACACTGAACCACCGAGCAACACTGGCCGTGCCTCATTAAATTTTTAATGAGGGCATCTCCTCAATCCTACTTATATTGGTTACCTAACAAAAATACACAAAATTTTATTAGAATGTGAAAAGCTCCTAGATGTAGAACTCTAACTCTGCTAAGCTTTATATAAAGGACCTTCCACCATGGAACCCCACCCTGGCCTCTCCTCCCATTTTCCACTCCCTACCACCCACACAAACCCTTACTCTCCACACTTATTTTCTTTTTAGTTCCCATCTGCCCAATCAAAACATCCCGGGTGGCTGTTTTCAGATAAGAATTTTTTAAAAAAAACCAAAGTAATTAAAGTAAAAGGATTTGGAAGTAAACTGAGTCCTTAAATCTTTATAAAAATAATCACTAATAATTTCTGAATGGCTAATGATCTGCATAAAACATCACCATGCAGAACACAGATGAGAGTCTCAATGGCATTCTGGGTGAAAAAGCCAATTTCAAAAGGTGACAAATATATTGTATGACTCCATTTAATATGATATTCTCAAGAAGACAAACTATGTGACTGATAAGCAGTTACCACAGGTTAAAGGTGGGGAGAATGTGTCACTATAAAGGGAAACATGAGGGGTTTTCTTAATTGATTTTTTTTTTTTAGAGAGGAAGGGAGAAAGATAAATATCGATGAGAAAAACATCATGAAACATCACTGATCAGCTGCCTCCTGCATGCTTCTCAATGGGAATCGAGTCCACAATTCGGGTATGTGCCCCGACCGGGAATTAAACCAGTGACATCTTGGTTCATGGGTCGAACTTCAACCACTGAGCTACACTAGCTGGGCAACATGAGAATTTTTTTGAAGGGTAATAATGGAACTGTTTTGTACCCTGTTGGTAGTGGTAGCTAACCAAATCTACAAGTGCTAAATTTCATAGCTCCAAGAAAAGTACTTTTTACTGTTAATTAAAAATAACGTGGCTCAGTGGTTGGGTGTCACTCCAAGCACCAAAAGGTTGCCCGTTTGCTGGTTCCATTCCTGGTCAGGGCACATGCCCGAGTGGTGGGCTCATCCCCTGTAGGGGCACAGGAGGTAGCCATGGATGTCTCTCTCTCTCTCTCTCTCTCTCTCTCTCCCTTCCTCTCTCTCTCAAAATCAATTTAAATATCTTAGGGGAAAAAATGCAGAAATTAGAAACCCAGCTATCCTTAAGGAAAAGTTTTTGTTAATAATGATACCAGCAATTGTTTTAACTGAAGGAAAGTTAACTATGGCTGCTATTGTGAAATTTGCCCTAACTAATCAGGGCTATAGAACTCTCTACCCTCACCTTGAGGCAGAATGTTGCTGTATAAAACTGCTATTAAAAGGCTGTCAGTAAGCCATGGAATGCAGAATCTAGCAAGGCCCTACCTTAAGCCTTAATAGAGATTATAGATCTACCAATTATTTGTATTATATCAAAAAGGGTTTATTTCTGTAGGCATATAAAAAGGATATACATTAAAACAAATAATTGAAAAATGATTAAGAATCAAGCAGTGAATGGGGGAGATGGAGAGAATATCCCCTCGTTCTTTCTTCTTAGCTAGTTTTTCATTGGGTGCTTATAAAAGGGCTATTAACAGCATAATGAAACATCCTTCCAATTATAATGCATATGAAACTAAGGCACTCTAAAAAGCAGTTTCTGCTATGGATCCTTATGAAGTCTAGGACATTTCTATGAAGGTATTTCTGTGGAGAATAAGAGAAATATAAATCTAAGTATAGGCCTTTATGGAGAGCTGACTTGAAACAATATATTTAGTATAAATGTAACACCCCTGGATAATCCTATATAATAAAAAGCAAATATGCAAACTGTCCCCTCAGCCAGGAGTTTGATCCAAGCAAATCTTATTTTGAACAGGGGTGTCTTGGAATTGGCCCGAATAGTGATTCTCTGTAGCTCTTCTAGGATGAACAGGCTGAGAACTAGGAGATTTGCAAGGGCCCCCCCCATCGGAGTGGGCTGGCCAGACCCCACCCATGCACGAATTTGTGCACTGGGCCTCTAGTAGTGGGATAACAGTGTATTCCAGACAAGCAAGAATGGAGAAGGGTGCATTTGTAAGGACAGAACAGAGCCTTGTGTGTCTGAACAGGCTGTGGATCACATATGCACCACCCTTGGTGCTTCAACTATTGTACCAGCAGTAAATGTTCTTGCGAGAGAGTTCCTTTATTGGGCACAGAATGATTTTTTGCATTGCAGCTGCTGAATAGCAAATTCTAACACACAAAATACTTCCTCTTGTGTCAGCATGTCACATAGCTGACCCCTGGTGGTAGCAGGCACTACCTTCAAGCACCTAAAAGGTTAAGTTCTGTTTGAGTCACAGCAATTCACTTATGGTCCAACATAGTAAAATCCACTAATCATGTGTAGCTGGCTACTGAACACTTAAAATGTGGCTATTTCTGAGATGTGCTGCAAGTATAAAATAATGCCAGATTTCACTTAGTTTTATAAAGGAATGTAAACTGTCTCAATAATCTTGCATACTCATTATAACTTGAAATATTTTTATATAGATTTACTGGGTTATGAAGTATATTATTAACTTCATCTGTTTTTATTTACCTTTATATGTGGCTTCTAGAAATCTTAAAATAACACATGTGGCTTGCATTATATTTCTATTAACCCAGTTGGTCCATACAGCAAAATCATAAAAACCCAATTCTGAGCAAAAAACAATTGTGAGATGACATCATAAACCATTATATGAACTTTTAAAACATATAGAGCAATACAATATTTGTATTGTTTAGGGCAGTAATTTTCAACTGGTATGCTGCAAGAATTTTAAAACATACAAAACCTATTTAGGCAGGGACACTGACCTTTTTTTCCTTAGATTGTCAAATATAAAAATGACAACAGCCAACACAATAGCTGTCTGGTGTGAATGAATCAAAATTATATCTTTTTTTGTCAGATCAACAAAGAATGTGTATTTTGGCATTCAGCAGAATTTTAGTAATTGTTTATGTGTGTCATGAGATTAAAGGTTGAAAAATCACTGGTTTAGAGGTATATGAGCATATAGTTAATATAAGAAGGTATGATTAGAGTAACAAATTAATGTTATCTCTGAAAAGAATGTGCTCTATATATGATTTGAGGGCAGTTTCAACTGCATATGTAATGTTTCTTTTAAAAAATACAAAATTTTTTGAAGTTAATATATCAAAATGTCAAGGTTTAACAGCTAGGTGTTGAAATATTTTTTATTCAAAGGAGAAAATGAGTTAGAAACCAGATTAATATCTAGCCCCTTCAAAAATATGGTCCCAACTTACCTCTTACTCCCAACAAAAAATTCCACCTAGCAACCAAACAACTTCTCACCAATTGCATAAGACACTTTCTCACCTTAATATTTAGAGCACCTACACACCCATAAAAACTCAGTTTAAATTACCACCTTTATCTATGAAGTCTTTTCTAAATATCCCAGGCAAAGCTTGAACTAATTTCTCAATGCTTTCACTACTTCATTCATACCTCTGTTATAGTTCATATTTCAAGCTCTTCATTTTGCTTCTTTCATTTAATACAGGGGTCAGCCACTATGACCCACAGGCCAGTCATGCCCTTTCATTTATGTATTGTGTATGGCTGCCTTCCCAAGACGACAGAGCTGAGTAGTCCCCGTACATCACATTGCCTGCAAAGGTTAAAATATTTACTAGCTGGCCCTTTGTTTCATCTTTTATTATTGTAACATTAAAACTAATGTCCTCGACATAAATAATTTTCCACATGCACAAGTATATCTATAGCAAGCTTCTCCAAATTTGAATCACAGGAGTCAAGATATGCATGTGATTTTTCTTGATTATCAAGTTGCCTCCATAAAATTTTACTAATTTATTCCATCAGCAACATGTTTCCTCACACTGTCAGAAATAGTTATGTAACTTCTAAATCTTTGCAGTGAAATCAATGAAAAATGGCATCCTAGTGTGATTTTTACATTTGCATTTTCTTATGAGATTGAGCATCTTTTATTTCTTTCCTTGAATTGTCTCCTTACACTATTTTTCTATATTAGTCTGGAATTGTTATTACTGTAGACTTGTAACACATGAATTCTTTTTTTAAAAAAAAACCTTTATTGTTGGAAGTACCACAGATATTCCCTCCCACCCCCTTGGCCTCTTCCAGCCTGAATTGTATGAGCTTGAAATCTCAGATTTCTATGTCTTTGGACTAAGAGGGCTTTCAGGATGAGATAAATCTATTTCAGTCTCTATGCTACTCTTATATTTTGGCAGTTAACATTTCCTCCATTTTCTCTTTTAAAATGCTTTCTTTCACCTAAAAGAATCCTTTCATAAATTATACCTTATATTCTTTGTGTTTTTTTTAAAATATATTTTATTGATTTTTTACAGAGAGGAAGGGAGAGAGATAGAGAGTTAGAAACATCGATGAGAGAGAAACATCGATCAGCTGCCTCCTGCACATCTCCCACTGGGGATGTGCCCGCAACCCAGGTAGATGCCCTCGACTGGAATCGAACCTGGGACCTCTCAGTTCGCAAGCCGACGCTCTATCCACTGAGCCAAACCGATTTTGGCTATACCTTATATTCTTTATTTTAATCTAAGTGGAAAATGTTCCTTTAAAAAATTTTTAAATTTTTTTATTGATCTCAGAGAGGAAAGGAGAGGGAGAGATAGAAACATCAATGACGAGAAAGAATCACTGATTGGCTGCCTTCTGCACATTCCCCATGGGGGATCTAGCCTGCAACCCAGGTATATGCCCTGAGTGGGAATCGATCCGTGACCTCCTCCTTCATAGGTTCACACTCAACCACTGAGCACACCAGCCAGGCTGGAAAATATTTCTTTAAAGCTCAGCATATTTTTTCCAAACACCTAACTATATAAAATAAATTCAATATAGTCAATAGTATGCAGGAATCTTCCTAGCATGTTAGACATATATTGAAAGGTAAAGACCTATCAGAGTTTCCTTCCACAAACAAAATATCACTTCAAATTCTTCTAAAATAGAATGAGTTAATGAATTCAAGATGCTCTATTTTCAGGATTTTCATCCAGCAGTTTTTAGGATATACAAGAGTATATGAGTCTAAATGGTTGTGATTTACCATTTCAATTAGGACTCAAATTTAAGAATCTTTCCTCAGCAACTATAAGCTTTATAGCACTCAAATTTTAACCGAATAATTACTGAAGAGTTCTATATTCAGCACAATAAAAATAGCATTTCCTTATATAACAAACAGATCAACCTGTGACTTCAAAGCTGCTTGTGCTTGCAGACCCAGGCATTTAAAAATTCTAAACAGGAATGAATTAGACAAACTGATAAGACAAATGTGTTTCCATAGAAAAACATATTTTAATGATACATATATTGTACATTCTATACATATTTAAATAAATTATCTTTTATAAACAGCTGAATTAGAAAGGCCTTTATTGAAATTTCAAAAAGAAGAGAACACAATCGAAAGGCTAGCTGACATAAATTTGGGTTGATCCAGCTAAGTGTAAAGACCTTGAATGCTTGCTGTAACACAAACAGGATCCTGGAAATTTCTCTGAGACCCAAACTTGACCAGCATTTACCTAATCAACCTGGATTTTGAAGGGCTATAATTAGGCCTCTTTTCTGGGATTTTGAGTTTACTTTTTATGGAAGAGTTATGACTCTAATATGGATATGGACTTCACTGTGCTTTATTAGCTTGATTTTGTTAAGGGTTTTTGATAGCTCATCTTACCTAATATGAGGAAACCAATTTAAATTAAACATGCAAAACGAATGATACAGGAAGAAGTGTGTAATTTTTCCAATAGTTTGAAGAATAGCAAAAGAGTTTGATAGATATTTTGGCACCCTTCATTTTAAAATTTAGAAATTCCTGTCCACTTTTATAATATTGATTTCTCCCAAGAAAGGGAAATGAGTGGCTAGTTAAGAGTTATGGAAAAGAGGCTTTCTATCCTTTGAAACCTTTAAAATTTTGAACCCTGTGAAACATTTTACCTATTCAAAGAATGTTTAACCTAATTTCAGAAACAAAGATATTTTGGATTTTGAGAAATATGTGGCCTTTATGTTTACAGAAGCTATTAAGCTATTGTCTATTATAGTGCAGAGCACTGAATATACACATTGACAGCACCAACTAGAAACTTTTAAGAAAGTAATGCCCTTTTGAAGCAACAATGTTTATAAACTTAAAATATTAAAAAAACTGAGCGCTGCTTGGTGTGGCTCAGTTGGGTGTCATCTTGTGCACCAAATGGTTGCTGGTTTGATTCCAGGTTAGGGCAGCCAACTGATGTTTCATTCTCACATCGATGTTTCTCTCTCTCTCTAAATATCAATAAAAAAATTTTAAAAAACTGCAAAGTAAGCAAATGTAAGAAATTAGATAATTCTAATAGTTGTAGAATAAGTCATGTAGGACCATTTTTATAATGACCATTTGTTAAAAATAACAAAATAACCTGTACCATTTATTAAAGTAAACAGAGGTAGCCTTTAGAAACTGTAATTTTTAGCTGTTTATTCCAACTTAAGCCATAAGTCTTTGAAACAAGTCATATAAGGAAGATTTCATATCTTATAAAGAATAATTAGAAGCAGACCTCAGTGTTGCCCAACATTCCATGGGTAAATAGGCAAAGATCCCTCCCAACAAAGAAAAGTTCTAAACCAAGTGGTCTCACTGGTGAATTCTACTGAACATTTAAAAAATAATAAACACCAATTCTTCTCAAACTCTCCCCAAAATACTGAAGGGAGGGAACACTTCCTAATTCGTTCTGTGAGGCTCAGCATTATTCCCATACCCAAGTCAGATAAAGGCATCACAAGAAAAAATTCACAAAAGAAAAAAACCATCAAATCACTTATACATATAGATGTAAAAATACTCAAAAAAATTTAGCAAATAGAATCCAAGAATATATAAAAAGAATTATTCACCATGACCAAATGGGATTTATCTCAGTAATACAAGGGTGTTTCATCATAAGGAAAAGTCAATCAATGTAATATAGCACATTAATAGAAGAAAAAAAATCCACAATAATTTCATTTGACAAAGAAAAGGCATTGACAAAGCGCAGCACCTTTCATGACATAAACCCTCAAGACGTAGGAATACGGGATAACTCAATATGATCAAGAGCATTTATGAAAACTCACAGCTAACATCACACTCAATGTTGAAAGACTAAAGCTTTCCCTTGATCTAGAACAAAATAAGGAGCCCCCTTCACCTCTATTCAAGAATAGAGGCAAAAGCCATTCTTCTAATGGAAAAGGAAGAAATTAAAAACTATCTCTATTCACAGATGACATATCCTACATGTAGAAAATCACAAAGAATCCACAAGAAAGCTACTAGAGCTAATAGATAACCAAAATTGCAGGGTTCAGCACAAAAATCAGTTGGGTTTTTGTACATCAGCTATTGTTTACAATAGCATCTAAAGGAACAAAGAACTCAATACTTAGAAATAAATTTAACCAAGGAGGTGAAAGACTGAAAATTATAAAACATTGCTGCATGATATTAAAGAACATCTGAATAATGAAAAGATGTCTTGTACTCATGGATAAAAAGCTTTAACATTGGTAAGCTATTTTACTATCCAAAATAGTCTACATAACCCCTAACAAAATTCCAACAGCTTTTTCCACAGAAATGGAAAAGCTTATTCTAAAAATCATATGGAATTGCAAGGGGCCCCAAGTTGCCAAATCAAAATTGAAAAAGAATAAATTGAAGGACTCATTTCCTGACTTAAAAACTTACAAAACTAAGTAAATTAAAATAGTATGGTTCTGGCATAAGGGCATATAGACAAATGGAATAGAGAGCCGGGAAATAAACCCTTACATATACAGTCAATTTGTTGATTTTCAACAACAGTGCCAAGACACTTACATGGGAAAAGGACAGTCTTTTTAACAAAGGGTGCTGGGAAACTGGATAGCCTCATTCATTCATTATTAATCCTGACCCAAGGGTATCTTTTTCCACTGATTTTTAGAGAGTGGAAGGGAGGGAGAAAAACATTGATGTGAGAGAGATACATCAATTGGTTGCCTCCTGGACATGCCCCAACTGGGGGCCAGGGATGGGACCTGCAACCCAGGTATATGCCCTTGACCAGGAATCTAACCCAAGACCTTAGTGGCTAACAATCAAACCACTAAGCCGCACTGACCAGGGCTAAATAGTCACATTTAAAAGAATGAAGTTAAAAAAATAAACAATAAAAATAAATAAATAAATAAACCTCAAAAACAACAAAAGTATGAAGTTAGACCTTACCTTATACCATACGCAAAAATTAACTCAAAATGAATCAAAGACCTAAACTTAAGAACTATAACTCTTATGAGAAAATATTTGGGAAGATCTTCATACATTGGATTTGGCAATGAGTTAGAGGTGACATGAAAGGCAACCAAAGAAAAAATATATAAACTGGATTTAACAAAATTTTTAAATTTTGCACATCAAGGAACATTATCAAAAAAGTGAAAAAACCTACAGCATGGGAGAAGATATTTACATATAATTTATCTAACAAGGAATTATTACATGTCAAAAAAGGGTCAAAGACCACTAAATCTCATCTATGATAACTAATCTTCAATCCAGACATAATCTATATATATAAAAGGCTAATATGCAAAGTGTCCCCTTGGGAGTTCGACCGAGAGTTCAATCACTCGCTATGACATGTGCTGACCACCAGGGGGTGGTGTGGAACGAAGGAAGGCCCCAGCCAGCAGCCGGGGAAGGAAGGCCCTGGCCAGCAGCTGGAAGGCCCCGATCCACCCTGATCACCGGCCAGGCCTAGGGACCCTACCCATGCACAAATTTTGTATGGAATTGAGCCTCTAAGTTTCTCTATATAAAAGCCTAAGCAACTGAATGACCGAACGACCAAAGTTGACCGGTCGCTATGATGAGCACTGACCACCAGGGGACAGATGCTCAAAACACAGGATTGGGCTACCTCCTGTCTGGATCGGGCCTGTGGGGATCAGGCCAAAACCAGCTCTCCGACATCCCCTGAGGGCTCCCAGATTGTGAGAGGGTGCAGGCCAGGCCGAGGGACCCCACCAGTACAAGAATCTGTACATCAGGCCTCTAGTAAAGAATATAAAAAGCTTGAAGAAGAAAGTGTTACGTAAACAACTAGAGGCCCAGTGCATGACAATTCATGCACTGGAGGGGGTGTTCCTCAGCCCGGCCTTCCCTGCTCACAGTCCGGGAGCCCACAGGCACAGGAGGCGACCCGGCGATCAGGGGAAGGTGACGCTCCCATCACACCTCTGCTGCTGCCACTGCTGGCAGCGCAAGCCTTGGCCAGCCCTGGTTACCCGAGCCTCGGGCAGCCCTGGGCAGCTTGGCCGCTGCCATACAAGGCTTGCCTGCGCCTCAGGCTGGCCCTGAGTGCCTGGGGGGCTGAGGGGACTGGGGGACTCCAGAGGCACGTGTGTGGAGCGGGCCCAGCCTTGCTGCGCACCTGCCACCCCGGCAGGGCTGAGGGGACTGGGCACTGCCATCTTGTGGCTGTGGGCGCTGCCATCTTTGAAGGTGTGGCAGTCAATTAGCATATTCCCTCCTTATTGGCTGTGGACGTAGCCATCCTTTGCAATGGTGTGAGGGTCAATTAGCATATTCCCTCTTTATTAGATAGGATTAGGAACTTCAAAATACTGTGTGCTCACTAATAAAACTTGAATACAAATGCATTAACAAGTCCGTGGATACTAAAAGTGTAAATAAAAGCTTGCCAAATGAGTACTATATATGTCATGCAGTTCCAGTAGTTGAAATATTTAAAATACTAGTATACCCAGCCCTAGCTGGTTTGGCTCAGTGGATAGAGCGACAACCTGTGGACTGAAGGGTCCCGGGTTCGATTCCAGTCAAGGGCACATGCTCGGGTTGTGAGCTTGATCCCCAGTAGGGGGCATGAAGGAGGCAACTGATCAATGATTCTCTCTCATCATTGATGTTTCTATCTCCCCTTTCCTCTCTGAAATCAATAAAAATATATTTTTAAAAAGTCTATCCAGTTTTGAAACCTATGAATAAACTTTCTAGTAAAACATATCACTAAAATCTTCCTAAATGATATCTACAGGGCACAACCAAAAAAGAGCAATGAATTATTACTTATATTACTCCTGAATCTTATACCTTAGATATCTGGAAACATAGAAATAAGCAATGGTCTTTTTTTGTTTTTACATCTAATAACATAATAATAATAAATTCAATTATGCTTCCAACACTACTCACTTATTGAGCTATTTCTGGGTCTCCCACCCAGAACACTTTACATCTGATGAAGAAATATTTATAGAATTGAAAATCAGTAGTCATACTGTCATCAACAATGGAATAAAAATAATGAAAGTTTTAAGTGATATAGGGATCATAAGTATAAAATAAATCTATAATCACTTCAACTGTCTGTTCCAAAGGTAATTATAGCACAGAATATAAAAAAACTAGAGGCCCAGGGCACGGATTCGTGCACCAGTGGGGTCCCTTGGGGTGGCCGGCAATCAGGACCGTGTGAGGTTGGCTGTGGGAGCACACTGACCACAAGGGGGCAGCTTCTATGTTCAGCGTCTTCCCGCTGGTGGTCAGTGCATATCATAGCAACCAGTTGACTGGTCATTCAGTTGACCGGTTGTAATGGTCGCTTAGGCTTTTATATATATAGATTACTAGTGATAAGCAGAATACAGTGGGTGATTTTTATGATACTTAATCAGCTAAACACAATCTACATAGCATACAGACATTCAGGTATTCAAACAGATTAGTAGCCATTACATAGATGAAAACTTAGAAACTCCTTTTATAGAAAGCAGCAATATTGTTACTGTCATATTTCTAGATGCAAGGTTTATGGACAAAATTTTAAGTGATGAAAGCAGCTAATACATGTAAGAATATTAAATACTAGAGGCCTGGTGCACAAAATTTGTGCACAGGTAGGGTCTCTAAGCCTGGCTGGAAATCAGGGCCGATCTGTGGGGCAACCAGCGGGGCAATTGGGGGGCCCCCGCTGGTACCTGCCTTGGCCAGCCTGGCGCTGCCCATTTGCTGGCCCTGCCCCCCTGATCGTCCTGCCATCACTGGCATCCACCTTGGCTGGCCTGGACCTGAGGGCTGGGGGCAGCCCCTGTGTTGAGTGTCTGCCCCCCTGGTGGCCAGTGCGTGTTATAGCAACCAGTCATTTCACCATTTGGTCGACTTGCATATTAGGCTTTTATTATATAGGATTAAAAACATTTGAGATTCACCCAGTGCCCCCTCCCCCCGCCCCCCGCTAGTGGTCTGCCAGAAAAAGGGGAATGCCTGCCCTAACTGGTTTGGCTCAGTGGATAGAGCGTCGGCCTGCAGACTGAAAGGTCCCACGTTTGATTCCGGTCAAGGGCATGTACCTTAGTTGTGAACACATCCCCAGTAGGAGGTGTGCAGGAGGCAGCTAATCGATGTTTCTAACTATCCCTCTCCCTTCCTCTCTGTCAAAAATCAATAAAATATACTTTTTTTAAAAAGGGGGGAATGCTTTTTTTTCTGTTTGTCAATATTATTTACTTCCGTTTCTACTGTTCTTGTACATACAGTGTCTGCCATTCAAAAAAAAATTATGAAACATGCAAAGAAGCAAAAAATGTAACCCACTGTTGTGAGAAGAAGCCTTCAACAGAGCTGACCCACAAATAGCATATCAGACAGGGATTTTAAAATAACCATTAAAAATGTTAAAGAATCAACTGGAAAAGGCAGATCACATGTACAAATAGGAAATTTCAGCACAGAGAAAATACACAAGACAAAATATATCAGTAGTTCCCAACCTTTTTTTGGCTATGCCCCACCTAAGTATCTCTAAAATCCTGATGCTCCCCGCTGTGACATATAATTCTTATTCAAAAAGTGACCTCCTATTCACATGGAGGAAGCCTAAAAGGCCATTAACTTGGTCTAAACAAGCTTCCAAAGAACATGGCATCCATGAAAGAGAAAAATAAAAGAATGAAAGGATAGTTGAAGTACTAGTACTGAGGAAGAAAGCACTAAGAAATTGTTTAAAAACAAAAATAATATGAAGTGATATAAAAAATAGCAAAGTGTCAAAACATAATAGAGAACTGAATGCATAAATAGGTCACGACATATATTTATATACTGTCTATGAGGCCCCTAGAACCATAAGAAATGCAAAAAATTCACTGTTAATAACTCATTCTCGAATTGGCCCCCTTAAAAATCAAATTGCCCCCCATGGGATGTGTGCCCCACATTGGGAACCACCAAAATATATGTATATACTGAAGTGCTAGAATGTTTTTTTTTAATGTAACAGAAATAAGTCTTTCAGTGAGGTTTATCAACAGACTGGCATAATAAAGACATCAGTCAAGTTCAAGTAAGGTCAATATAAACTATACAAAATAATATACAAAAAGAGTTAGGGGGCAGTATGGAAAAAGGGCCATACCAAACCTGACAATGTCACAGTTTAATGTAATTGGAGTCCCAGAAGAGAAAGAAATAGAGAAAAGGGGAGGAGAAATACATGAAGAGGCAAGAGCAAAGAATGTTTGATTTGGTAATATATATCCAAACCTCCAGAAGCAAAGCAAACCCCAAGCGGGATAAACATAAAGAAACCCACATCTGGCCCTAACCAGTTTGGCTCAGTAGATAGAGCGTCGGCCTGCAGACTCAAGGGTCCCAGGTTCGATTCCAGTCAAGGGCATGTACTTCGGTTGCAGGCACATACCCAGTAGGGAGTGTGCAGTGCAGGACGCAGCTGATCGATGTTTCTCTCTCATTGATGTTTCTGACTCGCTCTATCCCTCTCCCTTCCTCTCTGTAAAATAAATCAATAAAATATATTTTTTAAAAAAAGAAACCTACATCTAGGCACCTTATATTCAAATTGCTGTCAAACGAAGTTGGGGGGTGGGCTGAAGGGATGGGGAATAATGCTTAATGGGTACGGGATTTATTTGGGGTTGATGAAAATGTTTTAGAACTAGAGAGATGTGAAGGAGGCACATTGTGAATGTACTTAATGCCACTGAATTATTGAGTTTAAAATGGTTACTTCTGTTATATGCATCTCTCTTAATTTTTTTAAGTGAGAAAAAAGACATCCTATCTAATAAACGAGAAACATGGTAATTAGCGTACGACTGCTACCCTTCCCATTGGCTAATCAAGGCGATATGCAAATTAACAGCCAGCCAAGATGGCGGCCGGCAGCCAGGCAGCTTAAAGCGAACATGAGGCTTGCTTGCTTCAGTGACGGAGGACTCCAATGTTCCCCACCTGCCGCTGCCGGCCTCTGAGCTGCAACTCTAAGCAACTATGTTACAAATACAGAAACTAAACAAAACCCCAGAAACCTGCTTTAGTCCCGGGCTTCAGCCAGCAGGATCGCAACATTGTTTCAAATACAGAAGGTAAACAAAGGCCAGAAACCTTTTCAGCAGCGGAGGCCTAAGAGCTGGAGCCAAGCCTGAGAGCTAAAGCGGCCCAGAATTTTTAAAAAAAGAAAAAAAGGAGCGGTTGGGAGATTCAGTCACCCACCAGCCTGAAAACAGCCCTCAGCCCCTCACCCAGAATGGCCAGGCACCCCACCCCAGTGGGGGCCCCCACCCTGAAGGTTGTGTGACCAGCTGCAAACAGCCATCATCCCCTCATCCAGGCTAGCCAGGCACCCCAGTGCGGACCCCCACCCTGATCAAGGACACCCTTCAGGACAAACCAGCCGGCCCCCACCCAGGCACCAGGCCTCTGTCTTATATAGTAAAAGGGTAATATGCCTCCTAATGCCAGGATCAGCGGAGCTGCGAGGCCTCCTGGCACCGGGATCAGCATGACAGGGGGCAGCGCCCAAACCCCGATCGCCCTTGCGACTCTGTGTGTGACAGGGGGCGGGGCCACAACCTCCCTATGGGCCCTGCTGTTTGTGTCAGAGGAAGGCGCCCCAACCCCCTGATCAGCCCTGCTCTGTGCCTGATAGGGGGAAGCTCCCCAACCCCCTGATCGCCCTGCGGCTCTGTGTGTGACAGCCTAAAGTGCCCCAACCCCCTGATAGGCCCTGCCCTGTGTGTGACTGGGTGTGGTGCCCCAACCCCCTGATCCGCCCTGCTGTGACAGGGGGCGGTGTCCTAGAGGGGGTGGGGCCACAACCTCTCTATCCACCCTGTTCTGTTTGTGACAGGGGAAGGAGCCCCAACCCCCTAATCAGCCCTGCTCTGTGCCTGATAGGGTGGAGCTCCCCAACCCCTGGATTGCCCTGCGGCTCTGTGTGTGACAGGGTACAGTGCCCCAACTCCCCAATCGGCCCCTCTCTGAGCCCGACCAGGGGCTGCACCTAGGGATTGGGCCTGCCCTCTGCCACCAGGGAGCAGGCTAAGCCAGCAGGTCGTTATCTCCCGAGGGGTCCCAGACTGCGAGAGGGCACAGGCTGGGCTGAGGGACCCCTCTTCCCCCTGAGTGCACAAATTTTTGTTCACCAGGCCTCTAGTGAATATATAATTCTCAAAACAAAAAAAGATACAAAATGGTCCTTACACATATGAAGATGATAACTTCACTCATAAGAGAAATTCAAAATAGAATTATGCCAATATACAATTCCCCACCCATTAGACTGGCAAAAATTTGAATACCAATATGTTGACAAACAGGCACTTCCATAAATTGCTAGTAGGAAGGCAAAACCCTTAAAGGGTACGTGGTAATAACTGTGGCAGACAGATACTAAAGTGGCGCCCACTTCCTGGTGTTCACTCCTTTTTATAATCCCCTCCCTTTGAAACTGTACAGACATAGAATTGCTTCTAACCAACTTATATCACTCCTGTGATTTTAAAAAATATATATTTTATTGATTTTTGACAGAGAGGAAAGGAGAGGGATAGACAGTTACAAACATTGATGAGAGAGAAACATTGATCAGCTGCCTCTTGCACACCTACTGGGGATGTGCCCGCAACCCAGGTACATGCCCTTAGCTGGAATCGAACCTGGGACCCTTCAGTCTGCAGGCCAACGCTGTACCTACTGAGCCAAACTGGTTAGGGCAACTCCTGTGATTTTTTTGTTACATTATGAAAGACTCCATTTAGAGCCTACCTGTTCTAGATTTTTCTTGCTAACTTGATAAAATTGCCATTTGTGAAAAACCCACAAGATACAGAACTGAGAGGCCTCTAGGAGCAGATTAAGTTTTTATTATTTTCAAAGAGGACATGTATTCTAGATCTTGTCATGAAGAAACATCAATGTCAAACAGGAAAATTCTATAAAATAATTTCCTTGTATTCTTCAAAAATGTCAATGTCATAAAGTCAGGCAAAAGGCCACGGAACTGTTCCAGATTAAAGACCAGGACATTAGACAAGAGAAGGCAATGTGACACTGAAGCAAGATGCTATCTATGCTATTGGTTTTGAAGTTGGAGGAAGGGAACCAAGGGACTAAAGGAAAGTAGTTCAGCCCAACTAAAACCTTGATTTTAGTCCAGAAAAACTGATTTGAGATTTCTGATCTCTAGAGCTCTAAGAGAATAAAATGTATGTTCTAGACAAACAAACAAGCAAACAAAAGATTAAGATGTTATAATCAAATGTACTACAATATCCTAGATTGGATTCTAGACTGGACAAAAAAGTGAGTGTTATAAAGGACATTATCAGGATGATTTATGAAACTTGAATATAGGCTATAAATTAGAAAACAGTATTTATAGTTAATTTTCCTTAATGTGATAATTGCACTGTGTTTATATTAAGAGAATATCATTGTCCTTAAGAACATACATATAAAGTAGGGATGGTAGGAGGCAGGAAAATAGAAAAAAATAATAAAGCAAATGTAAAATGTTAAGAATTTATGAATATAGGTAGAGTATATGAGGGCTCTCTGTACAAATTCATACATCACATCTGTAATTCTAAAGTTAGCCTATATAATAAAAGGGTAATATACAAATAGACCGAACAGCAGAACGACTGTTTGCTATTAAGCACACTCATCACCAGGGGGCAGACGCTCAACGCAGGAACTGCCCCTGGTGGTCAATGTGCTCCCACAGGGGGAGCACCACTCAGCCATAAGCCAGGCTATGGCCAGCAAGCACAGAGGTGGTGGCGGGAGCCTCTCCTGCCTCTGTGGCAGCGCTAAGGATGCTAAGAATGTCCAAGTGCAGCTTAGGCCTGCTCCAGCAGAGGGGACCCCACCCTCCCCGCCCCAGTACATTGATGTCGTGCAAACTGGGCCTCTAGTTTCAAAATAAAAACTTTCTTTAAAAGAGAGAAAGAAGACACACACACACACACACACACACACACACACACTGAAATTTCTTAAAGATGTCAATCACTGAAGAAGGGAAGGAGATGAGGAAAAGGAACCTATCTATGAAAAACTGAATTCCATCCAGTGGTTCTCCTTATATAATCTCTACATCAGGAGTTTCTAACCTGATATCCAGAGACCCAAGGGGTCTATGGAAAGAATTCACTGAATCTATGATGAGAATAGGAAAAAAATTATGCTTTAATTTCATTAACCTTTAACTGATACTTTTCAATTATAAAAGCAGGCAACAAATAGTAGTTTTGGGAGTACCTGTACTGTTATCAACAATAGAAATCACATGTTTTCACTTCATATTAGTTACTGAAATTCTCAAAATAACATATGCACTGTTCAGTATTTCCAAAATACAGTAATTCTTATTGCTAGATTTTAATGCAATACATGAGAAAGAGCAGCTTTTTAAGTTTTTGATAACTGTATTTCAAAATAACTGGTTTCTTGGGAATCCTATGTATTCTATCTTATACATTTATATATGTTATTCTCATAGGCTTCAGACTGTTCAAGGTTTCAACATAAAAAAGTAAAGAATCTGCTGTAAGGTATCAATCCCTCATTTGCTTACAAGGATGTCATAATGAGGAAAATTAAAACAGTTTGCAGCTTTTTGCTCTGCCATAAAGCAAATGATAAAGACAGCATTGATAATGAACATTCAATCTAACCCTCTCATTATTTAAATTCTAATTTCCAATGTGCTAAAGCAAAATTTTTTTCACGTTAACTGCAGCCTCACATAAAGCATCCAAGAACAAATATACCACCACACACCCACACATGAAAAAAATACAGGCACAAGTAACTATAAAAATGAATCAAGACTGTGAAATGCCTCATAGAAAAACTCAGTGCTTACATATCTTAAAGAAATTGGTTAAAAACAAGATACTATTTACCATCTCTCTTTTGGAAAATTTTTTAAAATTTCTTTAATGATTGGCTGGTAGCAGGCATCCCTTTCTGCTTTTCCACTTTCACACCAGTCTCTCACAAACTGTTTCAATGTGGATTTTAACTTATCCATGTCAAATGTAGATGCTGGCATAATCTTCCCATTCCCCTGTTTAAAAAAGAGAAATCAATTAGTTTCTGAGAAAAGTAATCAATCTTGAATATAGTTAAATAGACATGCTACTAAGAGGCTATATAGATGGTTTAGTGGATAAATCACTGGCCTCTCACCTCAGCAGGGTTTGAGTGCAGCTTGAGATCCTACATGAAAAGTTTGGTGGTCTCACTTCTACCCTCAATAGATTATGGTCCATTAATCATGAAACCACCATATGATTAAGCAGTCTTTACTCGGGAGAGGACCAGCATTGCTATGGAGATCAAACATTCTCTCTCTAAGAAAGAAAAGAAAGTCCTTCCAGGTCATTGATGGGGCAGCATGGAGAGGCTCACAGTGGAGTGGCCCAACAGTATCTATCCTGTGGATAAAAAAGAGGACTTAAGTTTCTATTACTTCCAGTCCCTTGTGCTTTGTAAGTGAAAATCATTTCTTAAAAGATGACTTGCCCTGGCCAGTATGGCTGTTAGCTAGAGCATCATCCTGTGCACCAAAGGGTAATGGGTTTGATTCCTGGTCAGGGCACATGCCCAGATTGTGGGTTCAATCCCTGGTTGGGGCACATGCAGGAAGAGCTGATTGATGTCTGTCTCTGTCTGTCTGTCTCTCTCTCTCTCTCTCTCTCTCTCTCTCTCTCTCTCTCTCTCTCCCTCTCACTCTCTCTCCCCGCCTTCCCCTTTCTTTAGAAACAATGAAAATCATATCCTTGGGTGAGAGTTGAAAATAAAATAAACAAAAGATGACTACCAATAGATACAAGATACTGGGAACAATGAGTTTAGCAAGGGAAAGTAATTTTACATAACTACTAAAGTAGTTTATAAAAATTTAAGTCACTACTCTGTATGCCAGAACACCGTGAAAGTATATCAAAATGCCAAGAATTATCTTAGTATTTAAAGAAAAAAGTCAGTGAACAAATCCAGTTTTTGGCATACTGTTCTATTAAGACTAATCAAATGACGGAATATACAAGTGGAAACATTCTCTAAGTAGAGCAAATGACCAATGCAAAATTATAAAAATGAAATCCAGAAAGATAAAGACCTCAAAATATTGAGATTAAACTCTAAAATAAAAACAAATAGAAGAAATTTCACATACATTTTCTCCATATTCTTTATTTTCAAACATATGTATGCAATCATTCACAATGGTCAGTAGTATTTCTTGATTATGATCAATGCATTTCCGGATCTTGTCCAAGTGGAGAAGAAACTGAGGAAGGAGTTTCTGTTGATTAGCTGGAAGTGATCGAAACTGTCTTTCTGTTCGGTTCACTCGCTCATGCATACTGGTGCTAAAACATAAAAAGTGTTTTTTAAATTGGCAAAAAAATTCTCAGCAGAGGCCAATCTTATTTTAAGGTTGTCTTTCTGTACAATTATTCCCTTATAATCTACATAATAAAAGCCTAAGCGACCTTTATGGCGGAATGATTGGTCACTATGACGTGCACTGACCACCGGGGGCAGACGCTCAATGCAGGAGCTGCCCCCCTGGTGGTCAGTGTGCTCCTACTGGGGGAGCGCCACTCAGCCAAAAGCCAGGCTCTCCTGCCTCCACAGCAGCGCTAAGGAAGGAGCAGCGAGCAAGCAGGTGGTAAGGAGCAAGGGGTCCGGGACTGAGAGAGGGTATAGGCGGGGCTGAGGGACTCCCCCTGCCATGCACAAATTTCATGCACCAGGCCTTTAGTGTTGAATAATGTAATGTCACAATCTTTTGGTTCCCTAAAGCAGTGGTCACCAACTGGTGGTCTGTGGACTACTGGTGGTCCATGAGGTCCGAAAGGTTGGCAACCACTGGTTTAAGGATACCTTTGGAGCAGCAGTTGCCAACCAGTGGTCCACGGACCACTGGTGATCCATGAGGTATGAAAGGTTGACAACTGCTGCATTAAAGGATATCCACTTAGAAAGTCTTCATATGTTTTCACTTTAGTACAAATTCTCTAAGCAGCCAAACAAAAGACAAACTGTTTATAACCAGTAAAAGTTAGAAACACCAATGAGAAGAGGGGGACAAAATATTACAGAAAATTAGTGTACAATAAGTTTATTGTTATGATTTCAATTTTCAAACTTGAAATTTTCAGCAAAAGTAGCTGAATGCTTTAGATACCTCCATCAAGTTAACAGAATGCTGCTCTGAAATTGCTTTAGGATAAAAAACGTGTTTTGAAATAAACTAAGAGCCAACCAAGTTGAATTTTTCAAAATATCATAAAAGATACTAGAGGCCCGGTGCATGAATTCATGCAGTGTGTGTGTGTGTGTGTTGTGTGTTGTGTGTTGTAGTGGGGAGGGCTGGATCTCTCAGCCCAGCCTGCGCCCTCTTGCAGTCTGGGACCCCTCGCTTCTTACCACCCGCCTGAAGCAGAGGTGGGAAAGGCTCTCCACTACTGCCGCTGTGTGTGCTCGCCAGCTGTGAGCCCGGCTTCTGGCTGAGTGGTGCTCCCTCTGTGGGAGTGCACTGACCACCAAGGGGCAGCTCCTGCATTGAGCATCTGGTGGTCAGCGCACGTCATAGAGACCAGTCGTTTCGTTGTTCAATAGATTTGCATATTAGGGCTTTATTATATAGGATTATGTATCACAAAAGTAGTAAACAAATTAAAAATTGAAATTCCATAGCATCTTACATGACAATATTCACACTTTGCATTCTTAAAGTTTCCAAAGAACTATGCCCTGGCTGGTGTGCCTCAGTGGCTAAAGTACAATCTCAAAGAGTCAAGGGTTCCATTCCTAGTCAGGTCACATCCCAGGGTTTCAGTCTCTGGTTGGAGCATGTGCATGAGGCAACCCATTAACGTTTTTCTCCCCCTCTCTCGCCCGCTTCCCCCCCTCCCTTCTCCCCCTTCTTCTCTTTCTAGAATCAATGAAAAACATATTCTCAGGTGAGGATTAAAAGTTTCACGTTGGGAACTACCTATTTATAAAATCTGAAAAGAACATCATGCCCTAGCTGGTCTGGATCAGTGGCTAGAGAGTTGGCCTACGGACTGAATTCCGGTCAAGGGCACATGCCCAGGTTGCGGGCTTCATCTCCGGTGGGAGCATGCAGGAGGCAATCAATCAGTGATTCTCTCTCATCATTGATTTTTCTATCTGTCTCTCCCTCTCCCTTCCTCTCTGAAATTAATAAAAATATATTTAGAAAAAAAAAGAAAAGAACATCATTTTTAAAAGTTAAATGCTATACTCACAGTGAAATGCAATTTTACTTCAATTAGATGGGCAAAATTTAAAAGCCTGTCTATCTGAAATGTTGGTAAATAGTGGAATAATTAGATATTTATATACTGATCGATGGTGGGTACATAAATTAGTACAACTACTTTGGAAAATAATTTAGCATTACCTAGTAAAGCTTAATATGCACATTCCACATGACCTAGCAATTATATTCCTAGACACATACTCAAGAAATTCCTGCAGATGGTCACCATGAAACATGAAAAAGCTTTATCAGAGCACTGTTAGATATAACAAACTAAAAATCTGGAAACAACCTAAAGGTCCATCACCAGTAGAGTGAACAAAGTACAGTATAGTCACACAAGGAAATGTAGTTAAATTAATAAATTATGGCTATACATAATATGGATAAAACTCAGGGATGTAAATATTTGCTTAAAAATCAAGTTGTAGAAAAATACTTAATGTATAATTTCATTTTATGTAAAAATAAACAATATACTATAGGAACTGAACATATGTAGAAAAACTACAAGGAAAGCAAGGAAACAAAAATTCAGTAAGTGATGTGCTTTGAGGGGAAAGGGATAGGATATTATTCTTTTTTAAAACTGGGTGGTAGATTCATGGTGTTCACTGCACCATTTTTTACATTTTACATATAAAAATAAATAAACGTGTATGTTTCTTTATTTACTCAATATTAAAAAATACATTTTCATTTGGTAGCCTGGATTTCTCTATTCATCCAAACAACTCATTTTTACCTTCTGAACAGTAATATTTAAAGAAGTTCTGAAGAAGCTTCTTATAAAACTTAAGCAAAAACCTAGACATGTTTTTGGGAGCACGGGTGTGGTGGTATTCAGGGGTTAGAGGCAACGTGAAAAGATCAAACTGACAGTGATTGGTTGTACTGATGTCTGCTCTTTTGCTTCATCCCTCTCCAGACAGTATAATAGTGAGCTCTGGAAGCAAATAGATCTGGACTGAAATCCAGCTAATGTCCCCTATTTACTATGTGACCCTTGGCAAGTTACTTCCATTCTCTGTCCTCCACTCATATATAAAAACATGAACAACAGTGGTGACGATGAGTACAGAAACTATCATTCATTGAGATTTAGTAAATTCTGGCCACTAAACCAAGTCATTAAGTGCTTAAATATAGTAGGCATATCTAATTAATAAAACTATTATGTTGACAATGAAAATATGGAAAATGCAGAAAAGTAAAAGTATTCTTTTAATTAAAAGTATAAATCCCTCTTTTAGAGGCAACCACTTCTAACTTGTTGGCATATTTCTGTTTTGTTATTTAAGACAAAGTCATTTAGCACCTTTCTCATGCAAATGTGGTAGGTAGACAAAACAGCAGATCATCTGGAAGTGGTTAGGAATGGAGAATCTCAGGCCCTACACCAGACCTACTGAAATGTAATCTGCCTTTTGACAAGATCTCCAAATTATCCATATGCATATTCAAGTTCTAGAAGCATTTGTAAGTCTTTATCCTTATTAGAGGAATTTTCCCAGGTCAGAAAAAGGTTCTCAAATGACTATATGGCAAATGACTGCAATGATAGTTCATCATTTCACCTTATGCAACCAAAATTTACTTAGCTATTTCCCAAACACTGGGCATCTAGATACTTTCGCTTGCCCATATGATAAATTTTTGTGTTCAAATCTGTCTATAGTGTAGGAAAAAAAAAATCACCACAAATTACACAAAGAATGACCAGGTCAGAAAGGATAGTACTTCTAAGTCTCTTGATACAAAGTGATTTTCAGAAAGATTGTACCAATTTATATTTCCAGCAGTAGAGTATGACACTAACGGAACTATTTAAGGAGACCATGCATGGTATGTTGCAAAGTTGCAAGTTTACAATTTACCGTCAAGAGATTAAGTAGTCTTTTAGTACTTCATTTCTAGTATTCCTGGACACTGGGTGCCCCACAATCCTCCTCTCACTATACCTCAAAAGTCAGCATATCCAAAATGAATTTAGCACGTCCCACCAAAAAAAACTTGTACTTTTTCCTACATGGCTGATATCAATGAGTGGCATACCATACTCAAGTCAGAAACTAACAAGTCATCCTAAAATGCCTCTTCTCATAGCCCACACAATCAATTAAGCACAAGATCCTTTTGATTCTACTTCATAAAACTATCTGCAAATTATACTCCTCTCCAATGCTTTAGCTCAGGCCCTCATTATGTTTCCCAATGATTACTGAGAGGCCTGCTACCTAGGAATGCTGTTCCCAACCTAACCTCCCCATCAGATGAATTCTTCTAAAATACAAGTCTCATCTGTCACTATTTAACCTCCATATTTCACCACTTGTAAAAAAACAATCAATAAATGTTCAGTGAGGTAATCTAGGTGCCACTTTTTGTTCTCCATGGAGACTACTAATTTCCATGATAGCAGGGGAGCTGAAGTAAAGTTATGGATTGGTCAGAAGAACCTAACATATTTGCTGTCAATTCCTGTTACAGAAGTGATGTAAGTACACAGCGTGGGATGAGCTGTAACATATCCCTTAACCCTTGGTTACTTAATGGTATGCCAAGCTATCCATAACAGGCATCCACAGTGACTCTCTTGAAGTGAGGTTTTACCAAAGTTGAGAAGAGTCCAATCCTTACTGTACTATTATAACTGGGGATAGCTTCACTATTCTGGAAATGCTTGTATTATGAGGAATAGCGTGAAGAAATAAAATGGAGTCACTATATAGTCAAGCTATGAAATTACTAAAATCAATTAGGTTGAGGTCTGAGGAAATTATTTTATTGTTGTTTTAATCAGCCTGGAACTTAAAATTTTGAATTTTCCAGTTCTGCAGTAATGCCTAGATATACATGATCACTCAATGACGGACTCATGTATCAAGACCACCTGACATCCATAATCCAGAATGCCTGACACACCCAGGACCAATCCTAGTGCAGAGAATACAGGACTGATTATTCTCAAAAATGCACATTTTACTATACGAACTCTTAACTTTTTTTTTTCTTCAAAACACACCTGAGTTAAAAAAAAAAACCCTGAGTTTTTGCCTAGTGGTGTTTCCAGTTTGTAAATCCTAGGACACTTGAATATCATTTATTTCTAGCCAGAGCCTCCAGGCTCTTCTTTGAGTGTGTTGGACAACTCTTTGAGTGTGTGTTAAGACAGGGGTGGCAAAACATGCTTCCCCACCCCTGGCTACTTGGTCTGTTTTTGTAAAAAGGGTTTTACTGGATCATAGCCATGCCCACTTATTCACCTACTGGGGCAGAGTTGAATAGTTGTAACAGAGACCACTTAGTCCCAAGAGCTTAAAATATTCATTGCCTAGCCTTTAAAAAAAAAAAGTCTGCCTACCTTACTTTAAAGCAAGCATGTCAAACTCGTGGCCCACGGGCCCCATGTGGCGCACAACTATTTTTGTGGCCCAGCCAATATAAAGGTATGTAAGAAGCGTTTTAATAAAAATTTTGTAACTTAATTTTTACAATATCCTGTTATACATAATTATTAATAACAAACTACAACGTTCGCTAATGACTGATTACTATAATCGTGTTGCATTAATTTCCCTTAGGCACCATCCGCGCAGGCGCACCATTTCTCTCCACTAATACTAGCAGCGAATATTTTAGCAGCCGATTGCCATGTCATTAGTCTTGGACTGACTTGTTTGGTGTGCGCTACAGGAAATCTTTCACTTTCAGAGAAAAAGAAAAATAGGTTCATTTGCATTACGCTTATTAATTTGTGCAGTAATTCAGTGTCTGGTAAGTTAATGTTCAAGAAAAATATTAATTTTTATTTAAATGTTCTATTATTTTATGTTAATGATGACTCATTTATTTCAGCCCTTTGTATTCAGCATTTCTCTATCGAAATAAACCCATGTTTCTATGAAAATAGAAGCTTTTGGGTTTTTTTTGTGGCCCACAGAAACTTAAACCTTATTTGGCCCGTGTTAGCCTCTGAGTTTGACATGCTTGCTTTGAAGGAATGTTTTATAACCTTCAGACTCTCCTTGGTTCTGAACTCAATCAGCATAATGAGGCCACATCTTTTGGCAGCTAAGGGGAGAAAGTAGTCAGCGGCTGTCTTCTGTAAGAGTGTCTCTACCTCCAGCTCTCTCTAGAAGGCTGGTCTAGGCAGTGACCCTAACTCTGACTCAGTGGCCTTTGATCAGGGTGGGTTTATGCTGGGTGTGAGCCGAAGGCCATGGTCAATGACCCGTCCCTCTGAACCTGTTGAACTCTAGAATTCCACACAGGAAAGCATACCTTTCAGAAGGAAAGTCTGCCTCAATCCATTTAAAATATGTATTAAATACCCAAGGTTAAAATTGTCTTACTAGTATCACTGCTTATAAGGGTAAAATTTTAGTAAATGATTTTGGATTTCAAGTCAGACGCTACCACAATTTGGTTGTGTAACCCTAGGCAAGTTACTCATCTCTTCATATGCCTATCCCCTCACCTATAAAAATGAGCTCTACATCTCAGTTCTAAAAAATAAATCTCACCTAACCGCTGTTTCCAAGAGTTGGCCAATTCTGACAAGATCTTTGATCGTTCAATTGTAATATTTTCCATGTAACTAGGTATCTTCATTCATAACAAGAGTAGTATTTTAAGGCTAACAACATTTTTTTGCTATGCATTACAATGCCATAGTCATTTTTAGAGAATGCCATCTAAGTAAAATCTGTAAAAAGTACAACACTGGAAGCCACTGGAAAGAGAAAACATTAATAAAAAGACATTTCTTGCCCTATGACTTTCATCTAAATCTCATATATATTAAAAGGCATTTAGCAGTAAAACCAAACTCTGGCTACTGAGACTGAGGAAATGCATTTTTAATTTTATTAAGTTTTAATTAGTTTAAGTTTTAATTTAGCCAGATGTAATTAGTGGCCAAGGTATTAAACAGCAAAACTCTAGAAAATCATAAAATGTTGGTATGTAACAATCCAGTGTTTTCTGCTACACAATGCTTTCTGTAACGCTAATCCTTTCAGTGATATTTTAAGAAGTATATTTTCAATCATATACTATTTTCAGTATAAAGATATAAAGTGTTTCATCAGAGAGTACATACAAATAAAAAGGATTGTTTTTAAAAAATGAAGTTTTCCTCAATCCCACATTAAACTGGTAAAGGAGAGGGATGAGAATATAGAAAACTGTATCACAACTACTAGAACATGCACACAATTGCTCTTTTTTATATTGCCACACTTGGCTCCTAGATTCAGGTCAAAGTCCCTCTGCCCCCAAAACAGAAAGGTCCATCTGATACCTAATTATAATATCATTTCTAAATTAGTCCTAACATTTTAGAACTGGGTACACACACACACACTTTAATTATGTCCATTATATTCCCAAGACATTTCCCAATATTCTTTCTAGATTTTTTAATAGTAAAATGCACAGAACTTTTCTGCATCTACCACTCTTAGCTATCTAATGTCAGCTGCTTCTCCTGCCTGTATGGCTCTTTCAGGCACAATTACATCAAATCCAATCCTCTGGTTGTCTGCCTTTCTTCCTCTGTTCATACTAAATAAAATCCCCATACTACTAACTTCCTCTTGGGCTCTATAATTAATGCAATCCATGGTTCTTATCCTTATGTTTAGTTAGTAAATTATGTCATCAAGATCTTTGAACTTCAGCCCTGGCTGGTTTGGCTCAGTGGATGGGGCTTCGGCCTGCGGACTGAAGGGTCCTAGGCTCGATTCTGGCCAAGGGCACATGACTGGGTTTCGGGCTTGATCCCCAGTAGGGGCATGCAGGAGGCAGCCCATCAATGATTCTTTCTCATCTTGATGTTTCTATCTTTATCCCTCTCCCTTCCTCTCTGAAATCAATAAAAAAATATATATTTTTGAAAGATCTTTGAACTTCAAAAATTCATGTCATAAATGTAATCAGATTCTAAACAACTTGAAGCTTTTATTGAGCGAGTTTCTAAATTCAGAATAATAATAGATTAGTTTACCAACTGTTCACAAATTGACAGACTACTTGGTAATGCCATGTATTTCTTTGCCACTATTTTCTATTTGTTAAAAATAGAGCTTCAAAAACCTATGGCAAGCACTGGTGACATAAAAATAAATGAGGCTGTCCCTGCCCTTGGGGAGGTCAGAGTCAGGCAACATAAAAAAAGTTTGCATAAAGCACAGCAGAAGCCCATCTAGGGAAACCATTTTTCTCCCGGGGAAGGTCATGTTTGATTACAACAGCAGACTCAGAATATGTCCCCCAGTGGACTCATCTCTTACACGAATAAAATACTACTTTTCTTTGCCTATAAATTCAGTTGATTTAGGTCCCATTCAGATCTCTAAATTAAAATTTTGTGGCTAAGCTTAGTTGAACATCTACCTAGAAGAAAAGTAGAAGTTGGCCAAGTATAAAGCCCTACCACCACGCCAGGCTCACCGCGAGAATTCGATACATATTTGCAAAATAAAAGATCGCAAAGGTGGCTCTCACCGTGCCTTCTCTCCAGCCCCTCCTTAATTAGCAAACGTTCGAACACCCGGACCACCTCCGACCCCATTTCACCCACCAGCTAAAGACACGGAGCCGCATCACTCGTCGCTCCCCACCAACGTGCTCACACTTCCTCGGCGCCAGGGGGTGGGGTGGGGTGGGAAGCTCAGGCTGTTCTCACAGGAACTGGCCAGTTTGGGGAAACGCGTCCTGCCGCATCCCACGTGGAGGTGAACTTGGGCTCTGCGTGTGTTCAGTTTGGAGACCATCGACAACACAATCATGCCCGGCACTGGACCATCTACCACCACCCTCTTCTGTCTGCAATCGTCACAGCATTTTTCTGATCACCCCCACCGGCCTCAAAGCCAGACCTTCCACGTGGGATGGAAGGCAGGAGAGCTCATCTGATCCTGCGGTCAGAAGACAAGAGCAGCAGACGGGTGAACAGGGCCGAGAGGGGGTAGGACGGTGCGAGGTGACTCGGGGACCCCGAGGTCAGCTCAGGCGGCCTGGGCCGGGAATCCCGGAGGCGTGGCGGCCCGGGTTTACCCATAGTAGCGGAAGGCATTGATGATCTTCCAGAAGTGCTCGCGCTCGAGCCTCTCCTCCTCCTCCTCCGTGCTGCGCGTGGCTGCCGCCGCCGCCGCCGCCGAGTCCACCGCGACCGAGCCCAAACGCCCGGCGGA
>NW_006300104.1:1045429-1049385 GCF_000327345.1 Myotis davidii | reverse complement strand
ACGTCACGACGACACGCACAGTGGGCGGGGCAGAGGGCCGGGTGGGAGGAGCGATGGAGGAATTCCCGGGTGGTGCTGGCCTGACACCTGCCAGCGGCCTCGTGGGTGGAGTTCAAGAGCCTGCAACTGCTGGATCGTGGAACAGGCAAGAAGCTAAAGGACAAGCGAAGGGAAAAGCAGAACAACAGGTTAAGCTTTGATGAATTTATCCGGAATTTTTATTTCACAAAGTCTAGAAGGAAGGTCTTGAATTCTCCCTAATTTAAGTTTTAATTCATTTCCTAAAGGAAATTCTCCTTTTACTTACATAAGGGGAGAGGAACACTACCATCTTGTCCGTGTCTAGGGTGCTGTGAAAAGCCTAATCGGACCCTGACTGGCGATGGCAGCAGAGGAAAAGGCAGGAACCTCTCTAAGCGGTACCTGCTCTGGAAGACCACCAAAGTGCACAGGGGCCCCAATGCCTCACCGTTGGCGAGGCACTAGCATCTAATCCTGGCCCTTAACAATGCACTGGCATCTAGGTGGGAAATAGAGAAGTATATTCACTATGTTTTCTTATTTTCTGTATTCTTGATGCTCTGCCACCCAAAGCTTCTCTTGGTAAGAGACTGCCCCGCCCAGGGCTAGCTAACACCTAGAGAGCAACAAATTCCCAGAACCTTTCATATGCAAACCGACCAAGCCTGAAGCCACAGCCACCTCCTTAGTCAGATTCTTACACACACCAAGCCAATATTCCCCTCCCTAATCAACCCAGGGCCAGGCACCAATTTGAGACAGTCTCTACCCCAAATCCTGCTAAAATCATTCCAACTAGTCAATCCTAACACGCATACTCTGCTTTGCCTTTCCTTTCCTGTGGAAACCCCTATACAGGCTTGTACACATGCTTTACCCTCACTCTTTCTGCCTCATGGATGATCCTAGTGCTTCCAGTGTGGCCCTGCATGTGTGGCATCCCCTCCTCTTGGGTACTTGTAAGGAGCAAACTCTCTTGTCAAGGGCAGCTGTCTCCTGATCTCATGGTCTCACCATGCCTGAATAAATAATAAAACCTACATTTTAAAACTGGGAGTTATTATGAGGCCCCTCCAAATGCCCTAAAAGTATGATTAATGTTATTATCAGGCCCCTCCAAATGCCCTAAAAGTGTGATTTTATAACATAGTCACTAATATCATTTTCCCTTTCCTGCTATCTTTGTTTTTAAATCAGTAAGATGGGAACTAAATTACCAAAAGAGCTGAGCTCTGATCAGCAACAGCTTGCCCAGACTTCATTTATTCTTAAGATTCTAACCATTGATTTCCTAAAGAAAAGTAACTTATCCAATAATTTACCAGTCAATCTGCATCTTAAGTGTGAAAAATTCTAAAGTGTTCTGAACACAAGAGAAATGTAATTCAGGATCCAAGCCTTCAAGAAGCTTGTGGTACAAAGCTAGAAAACATTAAACAATTAAGAAGATTTAGTGTTAAAATAGTATGGATTAAGTAAGCTGTAATGGGAATTAAGAAAGGGGAGAATGGTTTGAAAGTGGCATAGAGCTAAATTTCTAAGGATGACTTTAATTGAAGAGGCAAAGATGTGGGAATACTCTTTGTAAACCAATTCAAATTGGTTTAAGACAAAAGGGGGAGGGAAGGATTTGTTTCTTATTACTGTAAAGATCATGCATAGGTAAATCTAGAAGCTCAAATTATATCATCAGGAATCTGTCCGTTGCTATTTCTAGTAGTGCTAAAAGAGCACTATTCTTTTCTAAAAGTCCTCAAAACCCCTGAGGACTCCCATTGGACCAGCTTGAGTTGTGTGCTCTTCATTGAACTGATTGTGACCAAGGGGCTGTGGTTCTCTGATTAGCCAGGTTTAGGTCACATGTCCATCCAAACCATGGACTGAGATACGGTTTAATGGTCTCCAAAGGAAATTTTGAGTGATGTTACCAAAAGGTAAAGTCTATTCTGGACAGGGAAGCACAACAATTTTTGGTGTAGTTTGGGAGTAATAACATAAGCCAGGTGGAGAGGAAGGCAAAAACTGAGCTGATTATAACCCATATGAAGAAGGGGGGGGGGGGCATTTTACTAATCCAGGTGGTATAAAATTATTAGAACCTTTAAAAATTAGAAAAGTTTGGGTGAATCACTAAGCCAAGGAGATTCATTTTAATTCTGAAGCAGCAGTGTGATATGATAAAAGTAGTATTATAGAATGCTTAATCAGACAAAAGCCAGGGGATAAACTGTTGTCAGGAAGATCAGATGAGGAGGTTGTTCGAATAATTCTAAAATGTGTGATAAAGGTTTATGCTATACAATAATAGTGGAAGGAAGAGTTTAAGGTAAATCCAGATGGTATTTTTTAAGGAAGAAAAAACAGAGTTGAATATAAGGGATAACTAAAGAGAAGAATCAAAAGAGATGACAGCCTTAGCCAGATTATTGGCCTGCTGACTGAAGGGTCCCAGGTCAAGAGCACCTACCCAGGTTGCCAGGCTCGATCCCCAGTAGGGGGTTTGCAGGAGACAGCCAATCAGTGATTCTCTCTCATCACTGATGTTTCTATCTCTTCCTCTCGCTTCCTTTCTGAATCAACAACAACAAAAGAGATGACAAAGGTTGTATCCAAAATTACAAAGAAGTATATAAGGAGACTGGGTTTCTCCTTCCACAATTACCCCTACCCTAGAAGCCTGCTCTTTTATCCTATGATTTCCATCATTAGGCTAGATAAAGACTACTACAGATTCTAAGTACTGAAAGATTATGGTACCTCACCCCCCATCATATGTGATCCCAAGTAAGCCTATTAAATTGTGAATAAGCGTGAGAAGTCCAGCAGTCATAATTTGTCATATGATGCTAGTGTGATGCTTCTTCTAATGTTAACATCTTGCATAATCATAGTACAATGGTCAAAATTAAGAAGTTAGTAGAGTAGCATTAACTAAGCTACAGAATTTATATGCATTTCACAGGTTTTCCTATTAATGTTCTATTGTTTCAGAAGTCAATCTAAGATCTGGCATTCTATTTAGTCATCACCTCCCTTCATTTTATGTGTCCTCCTGGGATATCTCCTCAGTCTTTCTTTTTCTTTCATGATCTTAACACTTTGGAAAAGTACTGTGACCATTTTTTTTCCCTCATATGATGCTACTCAGCTGGGCTTGGCTGGTGTCTTCTCTTGATTAGAATACCACAGAAATGATGTGTCCTTATGTTAGAGGATATGTAAAGTCAAATAAATGTTTTTAATCAAGGGAATGGCATGAAACTATTTACTCTTTGGAAAGATAACTCTGACAGCTAGAACTGGAGTAAAGGAAGGCTGTCAAAGCCACCAATGAAGAGGCTGTTGTAATAGCTAGGCAGAGGATGAAGATAGTCTGAACAAAGGCTGTGGCTGCAGGAATGGGGATGAAAGTTTGAATATGAGATTTCTGAAGTAGAATTACCAAGATTTGAGGGCTGTTTCCCTGAGTGAGATGAGAAGAGAGAGGAACTGAGGATAATTATTATAATACTAGAGGCCCGTTGCACAAAGAGATTTGTGCAATAGGCCTTCATTCCCCTGGCTGCCGGCACTGGTTTTCCTCCAACACTCGGGACCCAGGCTTTTGCTCCAACTGCAGCAGAGAAGCCAAGGCTCTTCAGTCTTCAGTCATCTTCAGTCTTCAGTCTTCGCTCCATGCCTGCATATGCAAATTAACTGCCATCTTTGTTTGGTTAATTTGCATACTCACCCTGATTGGCTGGTGGGCATAGCGGAGTGACACCAGTTTGCATGTTTCTCTTTTATTAGTGTAGACTAGAGCCCCGGTGCACAAAAATTTGTGCACTCGGTGGGGAAGGGTGCACAGCCTGGCCTGTGCCCTCTCGCAGTCTGTCACCCCTCCGGAGATAACGCCCTGCTGGTTTAGGCCTGCTCCCGGGTGGAAGAGGGCAGGG
>NW_006300104.1:1040650-1045287 GCF_000327345.1 Myotis davidii | reverse complement strand
GGTTGCTGAAAGCAGGTATCTGGTTTGTTTAGCTTCTATAATTGAAACACTGTTGCAACCCCAGCTCTGAGGCCCGGCTGGCTGAAAGCAGGTTTCTGGGAATTGTTTAGCTTCTATAATTGCAACATAGTTGCTTAGAGTGCAGCTCAGAGAGCCAGCCGTGGCAGGCAGGAAGCTTGGTTTCCTCCATCACTGGAGCAACCAAACCTCCTGCTTGCTCCAGCTCTGTGGCTGCCAGCTGTCATCTTGTTTGGGCTAATTTGCATATAGTCGCTCTGATTGGCTGGTGGGCATGGTTTAAGGCATAGCAAAGGTATGGTCAATTTGCATGTTTGTCCTTTATTAGTGTAGATTAGAATATCAGGTAGATGGTTGACTCCATTACCAATTAGTGGCTAAGATCTTTGTAATGCAGATTCCTTAAGAAGATTTTAATAAAAAGGTTTGCTGGTGTGTAGCTGCTATAGGAAGCTGCTTGAGTGTTTGTGAGTGGGGGGTGGGGGCGGAAGCTAATAGAGAGGGAGAAAGAAATGCTTAGCCATTCATTTACTCTTGTTTTTAAGTTTCAGGTTTGGAAATTCAATATCTTGAATTTATATCAATGAATAAGGACTAGGTAGAAGTGTCAACATCTCATCATGGTGTCATTTTGTCTGAGTAAAGGGAATTTTCCTGTGTACTTGAAAAATATTTGTGTAATATTGCATAAATGAGTTAGTATGTCTGATCCAGGGGCAAGGGACAGCAGGCAACAGAATGTGATGGGATCCATTGCACATTGTCCCATGGCCAGGAATAGTTCATACAAACTGGCTGTGATTGTAACTCCATACAGTGAAGCCAAGATGGAAATTGAAGAGTAAAGGAGTGAACATTAATCTTTCTTGCTCATTTCTATGTTAGAGATCGAGGAAAGAAAAAGACCCTTCAGTTTTCCTAATGTTGGAGAAGCCTATCTAATCTTCCATTACATAATAGCTGGTCCTATCATAGTGCATCATGAGGGAAGAGGGAGTTTAGTTCACTTCAAGTTGAAGGGTTATAATTATATGTTAATATCAATATTCCATAATAAAACAAAGTTGTTTTAAACTAGGCTGCAGGTTATAATCATCTGTAGAGCTTTAAACAAACAAATAAAAAAATGCCCACCCCAATTGATTCTGATGGAGCAGGTGTATTATTTAGAATTTCTTTGGCTGGAAGTGGCACAAATGCAACTCACATCAGCCTCAGCCAACAATTTTGAGTGGGCTGTGTATTAGTTATCTACTACTGTGTAACAAATTGCCCAATTACCCAAAACTGAGCAGCTTAAAACAGTTTCCTCGTACAGTTTCTGTGAATCAGGATTTTTGGAGTGACTTATATGGTGGTTCTGCCTCAGGGTCTCTCCCGAAGTTGAAATCAAGGTTTCAGCTGGGCTTCAGGCCTCTACAGCAGTGGTTCTCAACCTGTGGGTCGCGACCCCTTTGGCGGTCAAACGACCCTTTCACAGGGGTCGCCTAAGACCATCCTACATATCAGATATTTACATTACAATTCATAACAGTAGCAACATTACAGTTATGAAGTAGCAACGAAAATAATTTTATGGTTGGGTCACAACACGAGGAACTGTATTTAAAGGGCCAGAAGGTTGAGAACCACTGCTCTACTGGCTTGTCTGGGGTTGGAGTACCTACTCCTGAGGTGGCTCAGTAACCTGGCTGGCAAGATGGTGCTGGCTGTTGGCAGGTGACTCTACAATTTTGCCACATGGATTTTTGCACAGGGCTGCTGGAATCTTCTGACAACATGTTGGTTTTCTCCAGATCGGGCAATCAAAGACAGGAAGGCAGAAGCAGCTTGATATAACTTATGGCTGGAATTAAGGTGTCTGTCCTTGAATAGGAGGAGTGGGATGGTATTCATAGGTCAGATGATGTACTGTGGCAAAGCCTAAAGCCCATCCTTATACAGAGTTTTAGGTCCTAGAGCCATATGTGCCACCACACCCAGTCATTTTTTTTAATGAGGTGAAAATGATTCAAATATCAAGGGAAGACTTACAGAGGGAAGAATACTAATTTAAAAACTCCGAAGGGTTATGTGTGACTCACCTCCATTCACAGTAATAGGCTTAGATCTGTCTTCATAACACTTTAACATTTGAGAAGCTTCTTTAGAGTCTTATAGATGGTTTTGTAACATTTTATTTTATCTTAAGAACAATCTTAGGTTTCTAGGATGGAGTCAAAAGGGTTGGGTCTAAAAGATGGAGCTAATAATAGTGAACACTCACCAGGTGCTAGGCATTTGACTGGGTGCTTTATATTTATTAACCCTTTTAACCAAATACCATGAGGTTGATGTTAACAATTTCAATTTTGAGAGAGGCGTGGCTTCCGTGGGCTCCGAGAAGTTATATGACATGCCCAGGGTCAAGCATCAGAGCTGGGAGAGAACCCAGGTTTTCCTACTCACAATCTCACCTGCTTTCCACTCGGCTGTTGCACTTTTTAGCCTGTCCAGCTATTGCTGCTGCCTTCTCCATGTGCTATGTCCTTGATTCAATCTTCATCTTCTGGCAGCATGGGACTTCCCAAAAGACAGGGGACACTATAATTGCAGACCCTGACTTATTGTATCCTAAGAATGGTGTTTTGGCTTTATTTGTTTGTTTTGGTGAGCACTTCATTAGAAGCCTCATTACAAGCATAACAGAAAGAAAGTGGAGAGCGGTGGGGGTGGGGGAAGGACAAAGAAAAGTATATTGGCTTGGTAAAGAGACCTAGTTTATAATCCATACTGAAATAAACCCACGTCTCTAGGGTTTTTATTAAAAAATAAAAATTGTTTGATTTTTATTAAAAATCTGTATCCAAGGCAGACTATTTGAGTGGCCTCAAATAACATCTTGGCACCTCATTTTCCTTTGTTGTCAAGTGGGGTAATACCTAAGATTGGCCTACCTTCCATGGATGTGGAAGTATCAGTGGCATGAAAGATGGGAAGCCCTTTGTGTTCCTGCATGTGTTTGGGTGGAACCAAAACCTCCCGAGTCCCTTTTTGTATCATCCAAAACTTAAACTTCCTCTATTGCTGGATTAACAAACAAACAAACTTGGTCTTCCTCTATTTCTGGATTTTTAAAAAAGCACAAACAATCCTTGCACACATGAGCTGTGCAATCTGATCACTCTTTCTACTTTAGACTTCCTTTGCTAAAATTAAACGGCACAACACCAAGGTTTCCTCTATAATCTTCATCGATGACACCAACTCCTGCATCTAAGAAGCGTTTTGCAGGCAAACCAGAACTACAGGTATGTTTCCATAACATCCAGAAGAAAGAGCTACTTTAAAATTTTTATTTTTAATCCTCACCTGAGGACACCCTTTCCATTAACTCTAGAGAGAGGAGAGCGGGCAGGGAGAGAGAGAGAAACACAATTGGTTGCTTCCCGCACCTGCCCCATCTGTGGATCAAACCCTAGACCCCTGGTGCATGGGATGACACACAACCAACTGAGCCACACAGGCCAGGGCAAGAGGTATCTTAATTTTAGTTTTCACAAGGGCTTTCTCCATAGGTGTGGTATTTTATAAGCATATAGATCATAGCCTGTGGCCCACGCAGACCTCTTGCTCAGAACCATGGCATTCTCTGAGAACGGGCAAAGAGGGGCCTCCTGCCGCCCTCCTTCACAAGCCGCCCACTTGTTGGGGGAGATGGCAACTGTTTCTTCAGAGTAGGGCATGGCAGAGCCAAACATGGGGGAGGTGGGAGCAGAGGGCACATCAGGGAGCAGGATGAGCCCAGCCACACCAGGTTCTTGCATGTATTTTTCATTAAGCTAAGTTACCTCCTACGAGAGGTAACTCAAAACTTAGGAAAATGAATATTTAATCACGGAATCCAATGCAGATTTATATGCTTCCTACTGTGATTAGTATTATTAGCCTAGACAGAGAAGATGTGAAGCTCAGCATAGAACACTCCCTGGTGCCTTTGTGCCTTATTTTACCACATCTTCCTTTTTTTTTTTCAACGTGAAGAGGGACAAAAAGTGAATACCAGGATAAACAAGTCCCAAAAGATTCTATTTTTTGCCTGGAGAGATAGCAGCAACTCACTCGCAAAGATAAGTTCAAGGAACATGTTGAATGCACATGGCACTTTGAATTAAGTAGATACAGATTCCATGTACTACTCTGTCAGCTGGCTGTTGTGTTGATATTATAATAAAATGAGCATAGAATGTTCCAAAGTTAGAAGGCTACTCTGATTGGTTCTTGGATTTTGAACTATGCAAGCCCTTTTATAGTATACTAGCGGCCTGGTGCACAAAAATTTGTGCACTCAGAGGGGAGGGAGGTCCCTCAGCCCAGCCTGTGCCCTCTCGCAGTCTGTGACACCTCGGGAGATAACGACCTGCTGGCTTAGGCCTGCTCCCGGGTGGCAGAGGGCAGGCCCAATATCTAGGTGCAGCCCCTGGTTGGGCTAAGAGCAGGGCCAATTGGGGAGTTGGGGCACCACCCCCTGTCATGCACAGAGTAGGGCAGATTGGGAGGTTGTGACGCCACCCTCAGTCACGCTCAGGGTAGGGCCGATTGGGGGGTTGGGGCACCGTCCCCTGTCACACTCAAGGCAG
>NW_006300104.1:1038739-1039777 GCF_000327345.1 Myotis davidii | reverse complement strand
CGCTTCAAGCTGCCTGGCTGCTGGCCGCCATCTTGGCTGGCAGTTAATTTGCATATCACCCTGATTAGCCAATTGGAAGGGTAACGGAGGTACGGCTAATTACCATGTTTCTCTTTTATTAGATAGGATAAATTGGGTGGCCAAGAGCTGTGGGGGTATAATTGCAAGCTAAGTGCAGTGACCACAGCAAGCCAGGCAACAGAGATCTATCTTAATAACAGAGATTTAGGACTTACCGTAGCTTCATGAGATAGTATGGCGTGGTGAAGAGTTCACTATTTGGGACATGAAGACGGGTTCCAAACCTTGTTCTAAGCGTTAGCAGTGGGACTTTGGGTCCTTATTTTACATCTCAAAGCCTCATATTTATCCAGTTGTTAGAAGGTAAAATAAAGTAATGTATAGAAAGTATTGCCAAATATATTTTCTAAAAAGTTGAAAACATGACTCTCATACAAATATAAAGTGAACACGTTAAAGATTCACTTAACATGTTAATGAGGTAATTGACTGCCAGTGGTGTGGCTGGTTCAAAGAAAATTGGAGAGAGCAATGCATTTATGGTGGCTGAAGGAAAAAGGTTTGAATTATCTCTAGGGGACAAATTTAATTGTCATCGCTATCAGCAGTTGGTTTCAAGTGGAGATAATTTTCCCCTCCAAGTGTCATTTGGTAATGTCTGGAGACATTTGTGTTTGTCTGTGAGTATATATTTTTAAAAAATTTTAAGTTGAATTTATTGGGGTGACATTCTATCTAATAAAAGAGAAACATGGTAATTGGTGTATGACCGCTACCCTTCCCATTGGCTAATCAGGGAGATATGCAAATTAACTGCCAGCCAAGATGGCGGCCGGCAGCCAGGCAGCTTGAAACTAACATGAGGCTTGCTTGCTTCAGTGACGGAGGAAACCAACGTTCCCCACCTGCCTTGCAGGCCTCTGGGCCTGCAGTTTGAAACATTTTAACAAATATAGAAGCTAAAAAAAAACACCCCAGAAACCAGTTTTCAGCGAGCTGGGATCTCAGCGCTGGAGT
>NW_006300104.1:1029529-1038089 GCF_000327345.1 Myotis davidii | reverse complement strand
GAGAGGACACAGGCCGCGCTGGGGGACCCCCCTCTCCCCGAGTGCACAAATTTTTGTGCACCGGGCCTCTAGTTGTTTAATAAAATGATATAGATTTCAAGTGTACAATTCTATAATCATTTGTATTTGTATTGTGTGTTCACCACTCAAAGTCAAGTCTCCTTCTGTCACCATTTATCTCCACTTTATCCTCTTCTACCTCCCCCACCCCTTTTCCCTCTGATAATCACCATACTGTTGTCTGTGTCTGAGGTTTTTGCTTGTTTTTTTTGTTTTATTTTTTTAGCCATAGATTTCTGGGGTTTTTTTGAAATATATTTTATTGATTTTTTACAGAGAGGAAGGGAGAGGGATAGAGAGTTAGAAACATCGATCAGCTGCCTCCTGCACACCTCCTACTGGGTCCCATTCAGAAAGTTTCACAGTCACTGGTCTAGAGGAACTGACCCACTGTTTGTGAGCTATGCTACATCTATGTACTCCTTGGAGTGAGAATAACCCATTAAGATAAATTCCTGGCCACTGTCATGGATAACTATTTATTGTTCCACATATTGTTCCACATATAATCATGTGTGCTAGAACAAACAAAACAACAGCTGTCACTGTACTAAAGTACATGTTATATCTCGGTTATGGTTCTTGAATAAGGTTCTTGGTTAATGTTATAATTCACCCAGGAAAAATACAGTGCATTCTATTTGTATGCTGTTACTTGCAGACTTTGGGAATAAATGTAATAGAAATTAATGGGGAATTTCAGTTCTCATTTACGAAATCTTCAGACTAGTAACAGTATTCTAAGGCTGGTGAGGTTATAGGGATTCTGGAGCCAGAAATGCTGGTTTTTTCCGTCAAGAACTAAATAGAGCCTGAGTCTCATTCTTTTAATCCTTGCAGTAAATTTAAGCCTATCCTAAGATATCCAATGTCATTTGCAATGGGTAAAATAATCCTTGACTTCCAGGAATGAAATAGTTGGAGAATCAGAAGAATATCACAAAGCGTGGCTGGCTGTAGAATTCTTGTGTTGGAGTGTTGGGAAAATAAATATTGTTACCTTTAATGGTTTTTCTTAAACCAAGGAAACCTAGCTTAATACTTAGTGACTTTGACTTAGAAATCCAGTGATAAATCTACTGCATTCTTTAAAAAAATATATATTTTTATTGATTTCAGAGAGGAAGGGAGAGAGAGAAACTTCAGTGATGAGAATCACTGATCAGCTGCCTCCTGCACCCCATACTGGTGACTGAGCCTGCAACCCAGGCATGTGCCCCAGGCATGTGCAGGAATCAAACTATGACCTCCTAGTTCATAGGTCCACACTCAACCACTGAACCATGCTGGCTGGGCCCTACTGCATTCTTATTATATAGCTCATGTGGAGAAACACACATTTTTAAAAATAATTTTAAAAAATATATTTTTATTGATTTCAGAGAGGGAAAGGGAGGGATAGAAAAATGAATGATGAGGAGAATCCTCCATTGGCTGCTTCCTACACACACCCTATGGGGGATCGAGCCTCCATCCCAGGTATGTGCCCTGACCAGGAATCAGACCATGACCTCCTGGTTCATGGGTTGCTCAACCACTGAGCCACAGAGGCTGGATGAGAAACACACATTTTTTAGTATTTAGTCTTTTAAAAAATTGTTTTAACTTTATTTTTATTGTTGACACTATTACAAATGTCTCCATTCTCCCTCCCCGACCCCTTTGCCCACATCCACCCTGCTCCCACCCCACCTTCCCTCTGGCCATCACCACACTATTGTCTGTGTCTATGGGTTACTGTGGGTTATGCATATATGTTCTTTGGCTAATCCCTTCGCCTTCTTACATCCAGTCACCACCCCCTCTCATCTGATGGCTGTGTCTGTTCCATATATCCATGCCTCTGTTTCTTTTTTTCATCCCCCCATAACCATTTATCCTCTCTATACTTCCTCTACCTCCATCCACCTCTTCTCCTCCTCTGCCCCGCCCACCAGGCAATCACCATACTGTTGTCCAAAGTCCATGAGTTCTTTCTTTTTTAGTATTTAATATTTGAAGTATGTAAAATGTGAAAATGACTATACTCTTTGACTAAGCACTATTCTGTAAAATTTTAATGTAACTAAAGAAGAAAACCAGCAATCTTCATAGGTATCTTTTATAGCATGCTATTTGCCAATATGAAACACCGGTACAATACTAAATATCCAACAATTGGGAAATGAGTCAATAATCTTACATCAATTTGAACTATTATGCTACTCTTTATAATTAGAAATTATATTTTAAATCCAATGTAGAAAAATGCCAAAAAGAAAAATGTAAACGTTTGATTATATTTTTAGTTTGCAATTTCTTATTTCTATGATTTGAAACTAGACATGTGACATATTCTGCACTAAGATGTCTATGTTGTCTTATAATTCACTTTCAATGAGGAAAACAGAACTCAGACTTCAGTTCTTCAACTGGGAGAGCTATTTAGTTTTATTCAGTTTCATTATATAATGGACTCTATAAAGCTTCTTAAATATTAGATATTAATTTTAAAAAGAACAAGCATCACAATGAGCCATGTAAATCATGTAACCATATAAAAGACAGATGAATGTGAACAGCAAAATCATTGGATGTGTACTCATTAAGATGTTAACATTGCTGACTGGTGGACATATAGGTGATTATTTTTTTCTCCTTTTACTTTTACATTAAAACTTGTTTTATAATTAATATATTTTTATCATGAGATAAAAGTAAACATTCTTAAAGGAGGTTTGAATGATGCTGGTGACTAGACTGCCTTGTTATAGTGAGAATAGGTAATCATTCAATTTCGCTTCAAAGTCTGGATTTAAGAAGGATGGAATTAAATATATAACTTCATATCCTTATTCTCCTCGGTCATTTAGTGTTTCTTATTAATCAAATTCAGTCTTTGTTGTTTCCCATTCATTATTATGACTTTATCACAATTATGATTTTACGTGCTTAGAGTGGAAAATTAGTTGAGCAGGTTTATGAGATGTTATGAGAAACTTAAAGAGTAGTCAAATGAAAAAAAAAAAAAGATTAGTCAAATGAAACATCTGAAAGTCCTCCCCACTAGCTCATTCCTGAACTGAGGGTTACAGCAGGCTATGCTGAGGATCCCTCCAGGCTGGCTTTGCAGGACACTGTGGTTGGAAGAAATGGGAAAGGTGGTGGGTTAATATAACACAGTAATTTATACAACTGGAAAAAAAAAAAAAACACGTCTTGAAGGTAGGAAAAGCTGATCTGTTTTGGATTTTATTTCTCTTCTAACGTGTCTGTTACACACAGGGGTGGGCAAAAGTAGCGTTATAGCTATTCGTATGGACAATCCAGTAATTAATAAATAATAACAAAGAATAAACTGTGTTTCGCATACTCACAACTATAAACCTACTTTTGCCCACCCTGTATTTTCTTCTTTTTAAACTTTATCCAATATCTAGAACACAAGCAAGATAGCCTTAAAAGGAGCAGGTAATTATTTCCTTACAAGTCTCTAGGACAATGGTTCTCAACCTTGGCTGCACATTAGAATCACCTGGGAATCTTTTAAAATATATTTTATTGATTTTTTAGAGAAAGGGAGAGGGAAAGATGGAAACATCAATGAGGAGAGAGAATCATGGATCGGCTGCCTCCTGCACGTCCCACACTGATGTGCAGCTAAGGTTGAGAACCACTGCACTAACCCCTATAAAAGTGGCGTTGGCTCAGGTGCTATCATTTAGAAGGCAGAGCCCCTCCTTTCCCCGTACACCCCGTTATCCAGTCATGCTGGAGCTTCACTGTAGGAGGCCTGCCTTTCATCAAGGTAACAGATGGCAGGGCTGGGCAGGCGTATCTGGCAAGAATTATAAGTTCCATTAAGAAGTAATTTAAAAATGGCCGAAACTGGTTTGGCTCAGTGGATAGAGCGTCGGCCTGCAGACTGAAAGGTCCCAGGTTCGATTCCAGTCAAGGGCATGTACTTGGGTTGCGGGCACATCCCCAGTAGGAGATGTGCAGGAGGCAGCTGATCGATGTTTCTCTCTAATCGATGTTTCTAACTCTCTCTCTCCCTTCTTCTCTGTAAAAAACCAATAAATAATATATAAAAAATTAAAAAAAAAAATTAAAATGGTCCTGAAATTTCTTCAGTTGGGTTCCTGCCTACATGAAGGGCTGATCCTGAAATTAGGAGTTTATAGGATCAATAAGCTGCATTGCTGGGCTCAGTTCCCTCGTCAGATAGGAACTTATTGAGGACATAGGAAATCTGATTCTTAAGAGAAGATATTTGGACTATGGCAGTGTGTCTCACCAAAAAAGCATGTAATATTCTTCACTGCTGGAGTGACTCATACTGTCTTCTCTTGAGTCATTGCATTTTGCATGAGTTAGCCATAAAAATCTTTTAGTTCAAATATAACAGCAGCTAGATCTATAGTTTTGTTCTCCCAGCATTCTTTGTTATCCTTCTTCTTCTGGTTTCTACCTCCTGCTCTGCTTTCCCTTTAATTTCTCCCTTTAATTCAGGAGACCTTAGGGGGTATATTCAATTACAAGATCAGGACGTGATCCAGTTCTAGCCAGTCTGAGTATACTGGCTCCCTGGCCATAGTGATTGGTTTAGCAAAAGTCATGTGATCCAAGCAGGACCAATCAAAGTCTTCCGTGGGAACTTTCAGCTGGGCTAAAATGGAAAGCTGCTTTAAAAAAAAACTGTTTAAGGTGGGGGTTGGGAGGCTGGGTGTTAAAGGCACAGGGATTAAGAAGTTCCAATTGGTAGTTAGAAAATAGTCATGAGTTGCAAACTACAGTATAGTCAGTAATATTGCAAGGACTAAGTATGGTGCCAGGATCATGTTATACATTATGTGATTGTCTAACCACTATGCTGTACACCTGAAACTAATATAAAATAAAATAATATGAATGTCACCTGTACTTGAAAAATAAAATTTAAAAAAAGTATAAATTTTTTAAACATTTGCAAAAGCAGTGAGAATTATATGTAAACCCCTTGTACCCAACACCCAGCTTCAACATTTATCAACTCAGGAACAATCTTGAAAAAGGGTAAACTGTCTTTTTCTACTGGGGCTGTTGGACCTAAGAGGACAGTGCTTCTAACAGACATGATGTCTGTCAGTGACTGCTGCCCCTGTACTGATTTTGCTTAAGCAAAATGTAGGAGGATTTCTCTCACTTGCAAATGTGCTGTCTAATATAAAAATCTTAACGAAACACTCAGTAAATAATTTTTTAAGCCTTATGCTTACTTTTGAGGTATCTGGGAAACAGAAATTCATGAAAAAATCTTTGAGAGGAATAAGGAGAAGGGGAGCTCTGCGACATATTAAAACAAACAAGATCCCCAGCGTTTTAACTTCACTTGGCCAAAGGATCATTTCAGTCTTATTGAAATAGCAGCTATCTACTAAAATATTTAAACTACATAACATAAATATTAAGAGGTATAACGCAGGGTGGATATTTTCACCCTTAAAAAACTGATCAAGTCCTCAAACCCATTCAGAGTCTGATTCTGAATTATCTTCAAAGCAATGAATGAATGGATACAGTTGCTCTTACAATAGCATTCTGGTATGCCATTCTTGGGTATGTAATGAACTATATTCCTAGCTGTTCCTTAGGACAATACTTACATTTTTGCTTTGCTAGTTCTTGTCTTAGATCTTCATACACTTGTGAAAAGAGGTCCTCTTTAGATTTTGTTCCATCCAGGTAAACTGAAAAGGGAAAAAGAGACAAGTCAAATGCTAACACGCTTATTAAGATAGCATGCTTACTCTGGCACCTGATAGCTCTTGAAAATACTAGTAGGTTTAACCAAAAAACCCAGGACCATAAAATAAAAATGAATGAATAGCCATTAGAGAGTGAAGCACATTATAGTCAGAAATAACAGGTAAAATTTTTTGGTTAATTACAGAGAAATGCACACTAGTTAATAAGAACATTTTTACTTTTTTAAAAAAAATGGAAGAAAAAGAAAGGAAAATAATTAAATGGCATTGTGTATGGCATTTTAGGAGGACTGAAGAGGTGTGTCCCTGAAAGAATCATGTAAGGGAGTAGTTATCCCACTTACTGATGCATCAAGATTATCTGTGAAGCTTCTTTTTAAAAAAAATATATATTTTATTGATTTTTTACAGAGAGGAAGGGAGAGAGATAGAGAGTTAGAAACATCGATGAGAGAGAAACATCGATCAGCTGCCCGCCGCATACCTCCCACTGGGGATGTGCCCACAACCAAGGTACATGCCCTTGACCGGAATCGAACCCAGGACCCTTCAGTCCACAGGCTGACGCTCTATCCACTGAGCCAAACCAGTTATGGCTCTGTGAAGCTTCTTAAACCATGTAGGGGTCTGGGCTGCCCACATATACACTCAATAAGAATTCTTCAGGCCCAAAGGTATGTATTTTAAACACACACACACACACACACACACACACACACACACACACTCTAGTGGCCCGGTGCATGAAATTCGTGCATGGGGGGTGTCCCTCAGCCTGGCCTAGATCCTCTCCAATCTGGGGCCCCTTGGAGGATGCCTGACTGCCGGTTTAGGCCCGATCCTACAGGGCTCAATCAACAGTGGAAGGCATGCAGACATCCCTCTCGCAATCCGGGACCACTGGCTCCTAACCGCTCACTTGCCTGCCTGTCTGATCGCCCCTAACCACTCTGCCTGCTGGCCTGTTCGCCCCCAACTGCTCCCCTTTGCTGGCCTGCTCGCCCCCAACTGCCCTCCCCAGCTGGTCTCCCGGAAGGTCTCCTGGTCTAATTAGCATATTACCCTTTTATTAGTGTGAGAGAGTAAGGCAGAGATAGAAACATCAATGATGAGAGAGAATCATTGATCAGTTGCCTCCTGCATGCCCTCCACTATTGATTGAGCCCGCAACCCAGATATGTGCTCTGACCAGGAATCAGCTGTGACCTCCTTGTTCATAGATCAATGCTCACCCACTGAGCCGCTCCAGCCAGGCCCAGAAAATACATATTTTTAATAAAACTGTCATAGTAAGTCTTGGAGAATAAGTAGAAGTTATGTATGTTAAAGGAAGGAAAAGGCCTTCTAGTCAGAAACCTGCAGAGGTAGGAGGTAGGAGAGAATTCTGCCTGTTAATAAGATGCACCATTAGGAAAACCTAGAATGTGGGGAGGCAGAAACAGTGGAGAGAGGAGGTTTTGGTTGTGGAGCAAGGCTGTGCCTTTGTCTTTAGAGGCCTCGATGTCTGGTTGTGTGAGGGTTTTACCGGAGAGCTGGAGACTATGAAGATATCAAGCAAGGCAGGACATAGTTAGATTTGCGTTTTAGATGGAGAGGGAGAGAGGAACAGTGAGAAGAGGAAGTGTTGTGGCTAGAACCCCCGCAGTGGCTCTGTGGATGGGGAGAAGGGGTTGAACTTGACTGAAGAGGCCACGGAGCTTTTCCCAATATGGGCAACTCCCTCCATTCTGAAAAGTGTGCATCAGTCCTGCTGCTTCTGCTCCAACCAAGAGCCTTCTCTCTCAGCTTCCTGTAGTTTCTCTGTGTTGAGCCCTGTATTCCAGAGGTCTGTTCAGAGTCTGGGCTCACAGATCCAGATGTTTACCCCCAACTCACCACTTTATGTCTCTCAGGCATCTTAACTTATGCCAAACAGACTTGCATTCTTACCTTCCAAACCTGCAACTCCTTCACTTTTTTCTCCTTTCCGAAACAGTACCTGCCAGGTTCCAAGGTATTGTCCTTGACACCTTGATTTCCAGGACCCACCCTATCTATACTACCATCCAGTTCTATTGAGCACATATGCCCAATATTGCATCCTCTACACCCACCCTCCACATAGCCAGAGAGAGCTTACAAGAATCTGATATCTAACATGTCCTCGTTCAAACCTGTCTGTAGAGGGCTTCCTACTTTTATTGAGATAATGACCCAAGCCCTTCACTGGCCTATATAGCCTTGTAGGGTTAGGATCGTTCCTGTATTACCAGCAGCGCTCCTTGTCCTTGGTTTTCTCTCCACAAATATACCCTCTCCACTTCTTCCGGATGCTGATCATTTCTTCCTGCCCCCTAGCCTTTCTATGTATCACCCACTGGGGTGATCTTCCATCCCAACACTCTTCCCTTTCTCCAGTTAACCCTGTCAGTTGACATGTGGCTGGATCACTGGGACTTAGGCAAGTGCCCTAAGAGCTCGCTGTCACAGTTCTCAGCACAGCTGGAAAGGACATGCTCATGTAGCTAGTTTAACGTTTGCTTCAATAGTAGAATGTCGGCTCATAAGAGTATGGACTGGATCTGCCTTATTTCCCTTGATATATGTCACCAGTTCAATATCTGTACATTGAAACCATTCCATCCATATTTATTGAACAAATGACCACCTAGAAGTTGACAAGCTATCCACAAGAGCCATAGAGAGACAAGCAGAAGCCAGGAGAGCCTGTTGTGGAAGACGGGAGCCCAGAGTGCTACAGCTTACAGTTTCCTTTATAATATAACATACATAAG
>NW_006300104.1:1026735-1029379 GCF_000327345.1 Myotis davidii | reverse complement strand
TCCCAGGTTTGATTCTGGTCAAGGGCATGTACCTTGGCTGCGGGCACATCCCTGGTGGGGGGTGTGCAGGAGGCAGCTGATTGATCTCTCTTATTGATGTTTCTAACTCTGTCCCTCTCCCTTCTTCTCTGTAAAAAATCAATAAAATATATTTTTTTAAAAAAGTAACATTCCTTCTGAATTTTGTGTACTTTCTGGCAACGACAGGGTAAAGGTCTCCCATAGAGGGAGAAAGGCACTTACCAATTTCCCACTCAATGTCCTCTATTTCTCGTCTGTGCTTTAAATACATGGGCCACACGTGGCCATCAAAGTACCCTGGGGGGTCTGGAGGTTCATAAACCCTCGTGCTGTCAAAACAGGTGGGAAACTTTGTTGATAGAAACAGACATCAATAAAGTAAAATAATAATGGCCAGGATAATAAAAAAAATCACTGAGATCGAATCTAAACAGGATTAAGACTATACATTTTAGACTCAATGCCAGTTACAAAGACAATAAAATGAATTTAGCTTGCTCATCCAAAAATTAATCTTCTAATTCACTATAATTTATATTAACTTTTCCCCCTCAATTTTTTTAATAAAATAATTAAGAGACAAATATCAATGTAAATAATGATGAAATACTGATATGCAGGATTGAGCTTTAAAGTAATTGGTGTTCTTTGTGGCTAAAGCAGAATATAGGCCAACTAATTTAAAGTCATAATCAACATGGGATTGTTTCATTTAAAAATTTAGGAGAAATCATCCAAATAGCTGCTACAGGGCCTTTTCTTAGAAAAGTAATTTGTATTTGTTCACGTGGATGATTATTTATGGAAAAAGGTTTTCCTTATTATGGAAGAGCTGAGGCTTCCCTTGTTTGAAAAATGACATATACATATTCTCAATAATGTTGCTGTCCTCATTTTTTTTGTAAATTTTGTCTTTTGAATCCACATCTACAAAGGCAATTTCAAAACTTACCTCCTCCTCCTCTTACATTCTTCATATGGAATGGTCACAAAGTATCTTCTATTCCATATAGTCTCAAGGGGCCTAAAATAATAGCATATTCAGTTCACAGGGGTTTCCCTCCCATTCATTCCAAGTCAATATCTGAGTGAGGATGCTTACTTATAATTAAAGAGAAGGAAACCTTCGATGATTAGTATGGGAACGTCCTCAGTGTTTCTCTCTGTTGATACCGGAGAGTGACTCGGGCTTTGCATCCAGCGAGAAATGGTGGACATCATTTTTTCCATGTTAAGCGCTTCAAGCACTTCAAACAACATACAAAAATGAGAAACCAGTACCAAACAAGTGTTATGATGAGGATATGAGTATATTCCGGGCTCGCTAAATATATTAACACTATTTACCCTTCAAAAAACCCAGTAACAAATCTTTTAGATACTTTTAAACTCTAATATTGATAGATGGGTATGTTGGAAACATTTTTATTATGGGACATTTGATACCTATACAAAAGTAGAGAGTGAAGTACAATGAACTTCCATGTCCTCATGAGCAGCTTTGACAATCATAAACTCATGGCGAATCTTGCTTTATTTATAATTTCTACTACTCCCCGACTTCATGAAAGTCTAACATTTTTGGATGAAAAAATATCTACAAATTAGTTTGAAAGATAAATGACACCCTGGGGAAAATATCTACAATGTGTTTGTTAAAGAACGAATATTTTCAATATATAAAGAGCTCTTACAGATAAACAAGAGGAAAACCATTAAAACTTTTACAAAGAACACAAATATGTCATTTTCAAACTCTAACATGAGCATACTTTCCGGGAAATGATTCTGAAAGTGTGGTTCGTTGGCCAGCAGCCTCAGCATGACCTGGGAATTTACGAGGAAGGCGAATTCTGAGTCTCACTCCAGAAGTACTGAATTGGGTCACCTGGGCTTAGAGGTTTTTATTAATTAATCCTTAATTTATTTAATAGATATAGGGCTGCTAAGATTTTCTATTTGTTCTGGTGTTAGTCTCGGTAAGTTACATTTTTCTGGGAAATAGTAAATTTTATTTGTTTTCTAATGTATTCACATAAGTTGTTTATAATACCCTCATCCTTTTAATGTAGGTAGCATCTGTAATGCTATTATCTTTTTTGTTTTTGGTATTTGTAATTTGTGCCTTTTCTGTTTTTTTTTTATTGTTGTTATTGTTATGTTGTTTTTTATTTTTAATCCTAACCTGAGAATATTTTTCCATTGATTTTCAGAGAGAGTGGAAGAGAGAGGGAAAAGACAGAGAGAAATACCCAGGTGAGACACAACGACTGGTAGCCTCCTGCACTTGCCCCATCAGGGCCCAGACTGGTACGTGCCCTTGGCCAGAATCAAGCATACTTTCAGTCCTTTGGGACCCTTCAGTCTGCAGGCTGATGCTCTATCCACTGAGTCAAAACGGCTAGGGCTTTTTTTTCTTGAACAGTGTTGTGCAACCTGTTTGGGGATCACTCAGATTCTTGCATATATAGATTTATGCCCTATGCCAAATTTGAGATGTTTTACACCATTACTTTTGTTTTACATAATTTGTTTTTAAATTAATGAGATAGAGAGAGAGAGAGAGAGAGAGAGAGAGAGAGAGAGAAACATCAATTTGTTGTTAGTGTATTCATTGTTTGCT
>NW_006300104.1:1024240-1026654 GCF_000327345.1 Myotis davidii | reverse complement strand
GTTGTTTTTTATTTTTAATCCTAACCTGAGAATATTTTTCCATTGATTTTTAGAGAGAGTGGAAGAGAGAGGGAAAAGACAGAGAGAAATACCCAGGTGAGACACAACGATTGGTAGCCTCCTGCACTTGCCCCATCAGGGCCCAGACTGGTACGTGCCCTTGGCCAGAATCAAGCATACTTTCAGTCCTTTGGGACCCTTCAGTCTGCAGGCTGATGCTCTATCCACTGAGTCAAAACGGCTAGGGCTTTTTTTTCTTGAACAGTGTTGTGCAACCTGTTTGGGGATCACTCAGATTCTTGCATATATAGATTTATGCCCTATGCCAAATTTGAGATGTTTTACACCATTACTTTTATTTTACTTAATTTTTTTTTAAAAAAAGTAATAGAGAGAGAGAGAGAGAGAGAGAGAGAGAGAGAGAGAGAGAGAGAAACATCAATTTGTTGTTCATGCATTCATTGGTTGCTTCTTCCCGACTAGAGATTGAACCTGCAACCTTGGCATATCGGGATAATGCTCTAATCAATTTAGCTACCTGACCAGGGCACTTCATATACTTGCAGCACCTTTTTACTCTTTCTCCTCTCCTTCTTAGACTCCAATAATATGTTAGATCTTTTGTTATTGTCCATATTTCTGTTAATTTCTTTTCAGTCTGTTTTCTCTCCGTTGTTCAGATTGAATAATTTCTATTGTTTTGTTTCGTAGTTCACGGATTCTTTCCTCTATCATATTTATTCTGTTGAGCTGATCCAGTGAGTTTTAAAATTTCAGTTACTGTTTTCAGTTCTAAACTTTCAATTTGGCTCATCTTTACATCTTGCATTTCTTTACTGAGGCTTTCTCAGTTTTTCACTTGACGCAAGAATGTTCACAATTGCTCGCTAAGGCCTTTTATTTTTATTTTATTTTTCGCTGAAGCCTTTTAATAAACACTGCTTTAAAACACTTTGTCAGGTACTTCCAACATCTGTGTCAACAAGGAGAGGGAAGCTGGTGTCTGTGGATTGCCTTTTCTCACTCAAGTTGAGAATTGCCTGGTTTTCAATATGACAAGAGATACTCGGTTTTGTTCTGGAAATGTTGGATATTATGTTGCCCTTGACCAGAATTGAATTTGCCAGGTACTTCCAACATCTGTGTCAACAAGGAGAGGGAAGCTGGTGTCTGTGGATTGCCTTTTCTCACTCAAGTTGAGAACTGCCTGGTTTTCAATATGACAAATGATACTCAGTCTTGTTCTGGAATGTTGGATATTATGTTGCGAGGTTCTTAAGCCTATTTAATCTTCTTTTTTTGCAGGTAGTCACCTGTGTGGGTGTAGATTGCCCAGATGAGGGGATGTTTGGCTCCTGGCTGGGCCTCGCTGATACTTAGTGCGGGAGGGATTGCCATGAAGGGAGAAAGGGAAAACTAAAGTTGCTGGTGTGGCTTCATTGCTGCTCAGCAAAGGGTCCAGTTCAGCTCTCCACTGACTCCTGCTGATAGAAGCTGACTATCTGGGCGAAAAAAGTGTGGAGTACAACTAGCACCACCTCACACTGCCTCATCCTGCCTCTTTGCTGCTGGGCGGGGGCGGAAGTTCAGTCACCGTTTTGTTCCACTGATATGATCCCTATGGATGACACGGAGGGCCACCTCACCCCACCTTACTAGTGCGATGGGCTCAGAAGTCTTGCTCCCCACTTGGCCCTGCTAACATCATGAGGGGAAAGTGATTTGTTTTTTTTTTTTCCCCCTTTGGCTTGAGTAGGGTGGATACTGTAAAAATGATTTTCTATTCTGTTGGGACATCCTTTTCTGGTCCTTTGACTAGGGAACAGGTTTCCTGGTTGGTTTGTTTGTTGTCTGTATCTGTTGATGGTTCCATGTTGCACACTTCTCCAGCACCCCTTCTTGAATACATAAGAGGAAAAAAGAAAACTCTGGTAACTCACAGCCATGTTATTCCTCAAGGCCTGAAGTCCCTAGTCAGTCTGCTCTCTTCCTTTCATCTTTCAGAGTCTTTCCTTTGTTTGCTGTATTTCATCCAGGGGTTTTAGTAAGAGGAAGAAATAGGTAGGAATGGGGACAATCCATTTTGACTATAACTAGAAATACCATTAATATTAATATATTTTCATTATTACTCAATTAAAAATCTTTTCTAATTTTTATTATGATTTATTCTTTTTTTAAAATAATGCTTTCTCTTTTTTCTTTTTCTTTTTAAAATATGTTTTATTGATTTTTTGCAGAGAGGAAGGGAGAGGGATAGTTAGGAACATCGATGAGAGAGAAACATTGGTCAGCTGCCTCCTGCACATCCCCAACTGGGAATGTGCCCGCAACCAAGGTACATGCCCTTGACCGGAATCGAACCCGGAACCCCTCAGTCCGCAGGCTGACGCTCTATCCACTGAGCCAAACAG
>NW_006300104.1:1021624-1023379 GCF_000327345.1 Myotis davidii | reverse complement strand
CTAATTTCTAATTCAATGCTCTGTGATTGGAGGATGTCCCTGTACCTTTGCGGTTGACGTTTTATTGCGCATTATCAATAACCTTTTCCTTCTGTCAATAGCTTATTCACATCCTTGGACATTTTTTTCAATTGGGATATTAGTGTTTGTCTTATTAGTTTGTAGGGACTCATTTAAATTAGGAATAATCCTTCATCAATTGTTGAAAACAATGTTTCCTTGTTTAACTCTTACTTTGTATAATCTTCCTTGCTAACCTTTAGAAGGGAAGAGAGGAAAATATCTTGACTGTAGCTTAAGACACACGAACAGACAGTAACTCAAGGACTTTGCCTCTCTTAAAACTATCATGTGTCTGTAAGAACTGGCTACACAACATTTTACCTCCAAGGTTATCAAAGTTAAAAAATAAAGAACATATTTTATGGCCTTGTTTAACTCTTACTTTGTATAATCTTCCTCGCTAACCTTTAGAAGAAGGGAAGAGAAGAAAATATTTTGACTGTAGCTCAAGACACAAGAACAGACAGCAACTCAAGGACTTTGCCTCTCTTATAATTATCATGTGTCTGTAAGAACTGACTACACAATATTTTATCTCCAAGGTTATCAAAGTTAAAAAATAAAGAACATATTTTATGGCTCTTCAAGATAATTTCCTTGGTTGCTAGTTTGGATAAGCTCTCAATGATTATCTTGTTAATTATAAAAGTTGATAATACCTCGGGGTTTAAAGATATATTTTATTGAGTTTTTACAGAGAGGAAGGCAGAGGGAGAGCTAGAAACATCGATGAGAGAGAAACATCGATCAGCTACCTCCTGCACACTCCCTACGGGGGATGTGCCCGCAACCAAGGTACATGCCCTTGACCAGAATCGAACCGGGGACCCTTCAGTTCGCAGGCCGACGCTCTATCCACGGAGTCAAACCAGTTAGGGGCTGATTTATTCTTTAAGTCATGGGATATAAAAGTGTTTTGCTTCAGATAAAATGGATGATGTCTGGGATTTGCCTCAAAATAATATAGGAGAAAGTGAGTGAGGGTCTTGGTCAAGAGTTCATTATTCTTAAAGCTGGATGTTGAACTCATGAGAATTCATTTATACTTCCTTGCCTACTTTTTTTTAAAATTATATTTTTATTGATTTCAGAGTGGAAGGAAGAGGGAGAGGAAGATAGAAACATCAATGATGAGAGAGAATCATTGATCAGCTGCCTCCTAAAAGCCCCCATGGGGATCAACCCGGAACCCAGGCATGTGCCTTTGGAACCCTTCCATCTGCAGGCTGACGCTCTATCCACTGAGCCAAACCAGCTTGGGCCACTCTGGTTTCTTAATAAGCCCCCACCTAGGGCCTCATGTGAGCCAGAAACCTTCCTGTAGAAATGCGCATGAGGCCTACCTCTCATCCTCCCAATTTCCCTGTGCTGCAGGGCTGCTTATCCCCATTTTAAAGACAGAACCGAAGCTCAGCGAGGTGAGTGACATGCCCAGTCAGTGCCAGAGCTGGGGTTCCAACCCATGACTCATGCCCACCACTCAGGGCCTTTTTCCATGACCTCACGGTTGCCTCAGCAATCTAAACCACTCCTCCATCAACACTCCCAGGCCGATGATCCAGGCAGCCATATGGGACTAGTCATGGGATTTTCCCAGACTAATTCTGACATGTCTTTCATAGCAGCAAAGAGCAGCTGCACAGCAAATGGGATGTCACTGGCTGGAAATGGCACCCTGCCCGCCGCCTGGCC
>NW_006300104.1:1018173-1021308 GCF_000327345.1 Myotis davidii | reverse complement strand
ATCTTTAAAATTATTTTAGATGCTGGACATGTTTGAGGTAGTCTATTATATACTAAACATTAATAATTCAGTGACAGTATACTGGTAATCAGAAAGCATTGGCTTTTTATTTAAATGTGTGAACTAAAAACTATCATGTGGATTACTTTGTCAAAGTAACAAATATTTACTCTTCCTTGTTTTTTTCTGATTTTTATAATATTTCTATTTAATAATGGAGTCACTTATTTCATTTGCTATGCCCCTAACTCTCCTTAAAAGCCATAAAAACATGTAATAATGCTCTTCCTTGAAAGTTATTCAAAGCATATAACAACACGCTTTTCCTTCAATTCTTGACTTTACCGCAGCCAGCAACCCTCCTACCTCAAGATACACGTTTTCACTCTAGGTCTACTTACATTTCTTAGTCTGTATATATGTGAAGCTAGTATTTTTCAATGTCTTAGGCCCGTGGTCAGCAAACTGCACTCACGAGCCACATGCGGCTCTTTGGCCCCTTGAGTGTGGCTCTTCCTAAGCCTTAGGAGTACCATAATTAAGTTAATAACAATGTACCTACCTATATAGTTTAAGTTTAAAAAATTTGGCTCTCAAAAGAAATTTCAATCATTTTACTGTTGATATTTGGCTCTGTTGACTAATGAGTTTGCTGACCACTGGGCTAGGGTATAGCATGACATTCTTGATAGGAAAATAAACTTTTACTCATGGACTTTAATCCTTTGGCTTCAAAGCAGTGTTAGATTGGGTAGAGGAGTGAGGGGAATCCATCTAAAATATACTCATTGTGGTTTTTGATCAATGAAAAGAAAAAAAATCAACTGCCTAGACCACCGTGGTCACTGGAAAGGAAAGCTCAGAAGATGAGTGCTTTCAGTTTGCCCCAGGTAAGACTGAGGGTAGGGAAGGGAAGTAGTTAGTTATATTCCCTAGGCAGGGATGACTAGAGTACCCACCTTGCCCTAGCTGCAGAAGAAAAAAATCTATACCATTCCAATGTTTTCAGTTTTAAATATAAAACTGGGGAAAAGATTTCATTTTTAAAAATAGTTGAATAGCTGGGCCAGTGTGGCTCAGTGGTTGCACATCTACATATGAACCAGAAGATCACAGTTTGATTCCTGGTTAGGGCACATACCCCGTTGTGTGCTCGATCCCCAGTAGGGGGCATGCAGGAAGCAGCTGATCAATTATTTTCTCTTATCACTGATGTTTCTATCTCTCTCTCCCTTCCTCTCTGAAATCAAGAAAAATATGTATGTATATATAAATAAAAATAGCTGAACGTAAGTCAGAAACCTTTACAAAAGCACATTCAAAGTACAGTAATATGTATTTATACACACTTTGAGAATGTATTCATAGATAGCACTATATGTGGGTTTGAAAAAGAAAATGAACATTAGGGTGTAATATTTTCACAAGCTCATCTACTTACCGTCGTACTGCAGAAATCCATTTTTATCTGTCTCTATCTCAGACGGTGGCTGAAAAAATAATAAAGTACCCATAAAAACTGTGCAATGCAGAAATAATACAATTATACAATGAAGAGGCGGTAAATCTTTAATAAATGCATTGAATGAGGATAAATAAAATCAAAGAACAGCCGCAATAGTGGTGCCATCTAGTGGATAAGTAACACTACTGCATTGACTCTACCTTCACTACAAAAGCTGTCACTCAACAAAGGCTTTTTGGATGTAATACAATCAACTTTGCTACTAGAACTTCTTTTGTGTTAAATAAATTATCTAAGAAGTTTTAAATATACCTTAAAGAAATCATCCTGAGATATGACACTGCAGTTTGGGAGATGTTTTTGCAAATTTTTAGCCAGTGTTGTCTTCCCACCATTTGTCACGCTGAACCAAAAAAAAAAGAGAAAGAAACTTTGTAAACATATTGAAAGTACCAAGAAGAAAGTTACATTAAAAAACATAAAACATTAAAAAATATCTTAGAAAAAGAACATTTAAAACAGCAGTTCTCAACTGTGGGTCGCGACCCCTTTGGCGGTCGAACGACCCTTTCCCACGGGTCGCCTTAGACCATCCTGCATATCAGATATTTACATTATGATTCATAACAATAGCAACATTACAGTTATGAAGTAGCAACGAAAATAATTTTATGGTTGGGTCACAACATGAGGAACTGTATTTAAAGAGTCAGAAAGTTGAGAACCACTGATTTAAAACACTATCTAATATCTAAGGAAAACTGTTTCTTTCATAGATAGTGTTTTTCTGTGGGGAAAACCAAGGCATAAGTAGACGGTGCAATAAATGTTGATTCCTTTTAAGAATGTGAAAAGAGCCCAGCCGGTGGTTGAGCGTCAGCCCAGGAACTAAGAGGTCAACAGTTTGATTCCTGGTCAGGGCACATGCCCGGGATGTGGGCTTGATCCCCAGTAGGAGGCATGCAGGAGGCAGCCGATCAATGGTTCTCTCTCATTATTGATATTTCTACCTCTCTCCCCCTTTCCTTTCCTCTCTGAAATCAATAAAAATATATTCTCAAAAAAAGAAATAAGCTGGGAAGGATTGAGGAGAAAGGTAACTAACTATTGGGCAAGTGAACTGGGTAATACCAAGACTAAATACAGCTATTGTGTTGGAAAAAAAATAATTTTTTTTTGCACAGGGTTCATATGCAACACAGAATATGAGCAGTACATTTTAATGCAAATATATAAAACTGTATTTGGTCATCGAGATTCTTTTTCAATGCACAGTGGAGAAAAATGGAGGAATGGCTTATTTTAAGCCCACCTCGCATGAATCACAACATGAGGAACTGTATTTAAAGAGTCAGAAAGTTGAGAACCACTGATTTAAAACACTATCTAATATCTAAGGAAAACTGTTTCTTTCATAGATAGTGTTTTTCTGTGGGGAAAACCAAGGCATAAGTAGACGGTGCAATAAATTATAAGATAAGCTGGGACCTGGCCAGTGCTGCTCAGTGGTTGAGCATCAACCTATGAACCAGAAGGTCACAGTTTGATTCCTGGTCAGGGCACATGCCCAGGATGTGGGCTTGATCCCCAGTAGGAGGCATGCAGGAGGCAGGCAATCAATGGTTCTCATCATTTCTTTCTCTCTCTCCCTCTCCCTTCCTCTCTGAAAT
>NW_006300104.1:1011185-1017707 GCF_000327345.1 Myotis davidii | reverse complement strand
TGCTTTAATTATGTTCAATTTGTAACAATGAAAATATATCCTGCATATCAGATATTTACATTACGTTTCATCACAGTAGCAAAATGACAGTTACGAAGTAGCAACGAAAATAATTTTATGGTTGGGGGTCACCACAACATGAGGAACTGTATTAAAGGGTCGCAAGAGCCAGAAGGTTGAGAACCACTGATTTAAAGCAATATCTAATATCTAAGGAAAACTATTTCTTTCATAGATAATGTTTTTCTGTGAGGAAAACCAAGGCATAAGTAGACGGTGCAATAAATTATAAGATAAGCTGGGACCTGGCCAGTGCTGCTCAATGGTTGAGCATCAACCTATGAACCAGAAGGTCACAGTTTGATTCCTGGTCAGGGCACATGCCCGGGATGTGGGCTTGATCCCCAGTAGGAGGCATGCAGGAGGCAGCCGATCAATGGTTCTCTCTCATTATTGATATTTCTACCTCTCTCCCCCTTTCCTTTCCTCTCTGAAATCAATAAAAATATATTCTCAAAAAAAGAAATAAGCTGGGAAGGATTGAGGAGAAAGGTAACTAACTATTGGGCAAGTGAACTGGGTAATACCAAGACTAAATACAGCTATTGTGTTGGAAAAAAAATAATTTTTTTTTGCACAGGGTTCATATGCAACACAGAATATAGCATTTTACATTTTAATGCAAATATATAAAACTGTATTTGGTCATCGAGATTCTTTTTCAATGCACAGTGGAGAAAAATGGAGGAATGGCTTATTTTAAGCCCACCTCGCATGAATTCACCTCTCCCTTTGCAATGTCTCCTTTTCCCCTGATCTCTTTCCACTTTGGGGACAGGTGGGAGGTCCATTTCAGCTGACCACACCAGCCAAGTGAAGTGGTTCCATATTCCATATGTCCAAAGCTGGGCGTAACAGAAAAGAAATGATAGCTTCTCTCCAACGTCACACTGAGGGAGCAGCCATCTGGAGAATGAAACCATCCTGAACCAAAATAGCATCTGATCAGGCCTCGCCTTTGGTATAAAAAATAAATGATAAAGTAGCTTACTGACTCTCCTGTTTTTCTGTTTACGAGGAAACTCCCATCTCCCGTTGGCATTTATGCAGGCAGTGCTCCATTTTACATTTGATACTGGCCTGTTCTCCAGGACTCGGGAATCCTCACTGCTCCTCCTTCCCCCATCGCGTCCACATGAAAACACCCTTTGGGCATCCTGAGTGTCTGGACCTGTGTGTAGCAAAATTACTCACCCACCAATCCCAATGACAAATGTTTTCATGATTAGCTTTGAAAATGTCTTCTGAAATTTCCTAAAAAAAAAAAAATTGAATGGTTATCATTTAGATGCCTGAAGAGGTAAAAGAAAGAGTCCTACACTGGGAGGGCCAGCTGAGGGGAAAGACGGCTCAGCCCTGGACTATCCACAGTCTGTGGAGGAGCTTCACCCGGTGCAGGCACACCCTGGAGATACTGTGGGTTCAGTTCCAGACCACCCTGTAATAAAGGTGGTCATAATCTTTTTGCTGGTGGATGGTCTTGACTTCAATTTGTAAAAAAAACACACACAACGTCCGTAAAGCGTGGTAAAATGAGGTATGCCTGTGCTAGCTTCTCTGGGCCACTCTCTCCTGCTAACTGCCCACAGATGGTGCGTGCTCAGCGCCTGTGTGCCCAAGTCAAGGGAACTGAAAGGGCCCGTGACAAAGTGGATACCCTTGAAGGTGTGTTTTCAAGGCTGTGGAAGAGCCGCGAGGTTGCAGAGCACCCTACAGTTTTATACCCAGTCTCTCAGCCAGGTCGCCTTTTACCTGCTGGATTCAATCACTCGGACATGATCCATTTTCCCCACGGAGGGAACCACAGAGCTTCTGACTCTCTTTCCCCTCTGCGTTAAGGGCTGTATTTCCCCACCCAAAAGCCTAGGTCTGAGGCTAGGGTAGATAATTTTTTTTCAGAAATGGGACAGGCGGTAAATGTTAGAGGCTTTGTGGGTAAAGAGGCAAAATCCAGGTTATTATGTAGCTATTTATATGAGAGAGAAAACAAATTTCCACTATGTTTTTGATAACAGTCTAGACATAATAATACTCGTGTACAACTGTTTTTGGGTAATACATGTCTACTAATGAAAAGAATGGAATTCTTTTCTTTTCTTTTTTTTTGGATAACATTTTCCTTACTGGATTTGCAAGTTTGTGCTCCCTATCATAAAACCGATGGCAAATGTTGAAGCAGAGGGCCAGGCTTTAGGCACAAGACCCTGGTCTGTTGACCCCTGGTCGAGGGGCTGGAGGGCAGTCTCACACATGGCCACCTAAGGTTCATCACAGAGCCCCTTCCAATGGGCCAGTTTCACCTTTTACGTGAAAAGGGGAAGGCCAGTGGAGGGAGCCTTGGAAAGCTGCTCTTTACCCCTGACTGCTTTGCTTGGCTGAGCAGCAATCTAAGCTGTGCTGTTCCTGGGGAGTGGCCCCTGAGCTGGGGGTTCCCATCTCTGACCTGTGTCCAGACGTCCCCCAGGGAGAGGTGAGGGGGAGAAGAGCCTGGTGCAGAGGGGCGGCTGTTCTTTGGCGTCGGCTCAGTTTACCCAGAATATTCCAACCTGAGAGCAATAGCTTAAGGTTCGGTCCCACTTTCATTAACATGCCTGTGTGAGACAAGGATTCAATAATGACTATGCTAAAAATACAGTAACAGAACACGCTGGGCACCTGAGTTTCACCAGGAGTTGCATTGTTGAATATATATCCCACCCAAATTGACCGAGCATGTCAAGGGACCAATTACAGACAATGAGTACTGTAAATTTTTATGCTGTAATTGTCTACGTAAGAAACGTCCAAATCTGCAGACCTTTTTTTTTTTTTTTATGAGTTCATCCAAGCCAAACTGACAATTGCCCAATCTCAACGGATTGAAAAAATGCTCTGGAGAATGGTCGTTTTGCTGCTTATTTTACACATTTAAAACAGGAAGAGACAGAAGGGGGGTTACATTTTTTTTTTTTTTTTTTATGAGTTCATCTGAGCCAAACTGACAATTGCCAAATCTCAATGGATTTGGAGAATGGTAGTTTTGCTGCTTATTTTATACATTAAAAACAGGAAGAGACAGAAGGGGGGTTACGTGAAATTCATTCGTGATAGGGAGGTGGGATAAAGCAAAATGGGAAATCCCTGAGATTGGATAAAGAACAAAACAGAGAGACACTTCTTACACTGGTGGGTACAGGAGAGTTAACAGTGAACATTCACAGCACACAGGGATGGTATTTGGGAAACAAGATAACAGTGAGGGGTGGTGTGGTCTCATGCCCTGGTGTGAGGTTATATTCTGTGGGGTCCAGAAAAAGGAGATTAGGCTGACATTCCAAGGGTTTGTTATCTTAGATGCAAAAAGACAACAGGTAGACTTACTTAAGGTAAAAATCGAACCTTTGTCAAGGAAGGTCCAGGCCCAGGATGTGACACCTGCCATGAAGAGCTTTGTCAGGAGTATTTATGTTCTGACCATCCTGTGAGGTTCCTTTCCGTCTCTGTGTGCAAGGCCCGCCACACAGGCCTCCCTTGAGCTGGTCAGGTTTAGTATGTGGCCCCTTTTTTTGTCCACATAATTTTTCTTTTGGGTTTAATTTTACCCTATTCTTATTTTTAATATGTCAGTGCAAGGGTGGCAACTATTTTTTTGGGGGGAGGGGGTAGAGAAGGCTGCCCTTTATCTTGAGAGGGTACCTTTCCTACTTTTTTGTTGATAAATGTCCTTTGTCATCTGAAAGGATGGCTTAGGGCAGTGGTGGGCAAACTGTGGCTCGCAAGCCACATGCAGCTCTTTGGCCCCTTGATTGTGGCCCTTCCACAAAATACCACGTGCAGGCGTGCACGGACAGTGCAATTGAAACTTCGTGGCCTGTGCGCAGAAGTTGGTATTTTGTGGAAGAGCCACACTCAAGGGGCCAAAGAGCCGCATGTGGCTCGCAAGTCGCAGTTTGCCGACCACTGGCTTAGGGAGTTCACTTAGTCCACCCCTTCATTTTACAGTTGAAACTGGCCCAGAAAATGCAGTGACTTGCCCAAGGTAACACAGCTAGTATGTTTTGGAAAAGAGAAACAAAACTAGACCTCTTTCCAAGCTGCTAAAAAGCACTTCATTACCAAGAGCAAAGAAAAATGGTGCACATGCGCTGGCTTGTGAGGCTCTCATGTATAATTAATGTCCTTTTTCTTGATGTATTATTGATGGGTGTATATTTTCTCTGCACACTACATGGCAAGGACTACTGGTCCCCTGTGCTTCTTGCCACATTTGTGCATACACATTAGGATACTGTATCAGTTACATAGCATGTAAGTAATGAGTGTGGTTGCTGCCCTGGAAACAGGCTTGAGGGGATTATTTGGGCGGAAATTCTAGCAATTCAGAAACTTGGAGTGAGAGAGAGTCAAGAACCTACTATTATAAATTCTCTTGCGCTCAGGAGGGAACTCCCCCAGTCCAACGCAATTTTTTTACCAAAACAGGAACCCTCGGTTCTATATTAGTTAGTAGTCTTAGCCTGTCCAAGTCAGTGCTTGGGCAAATGTTGGGTACAGTCCATTAGCAACGAACAGATGACAATGTGGTGGGAAGGGTGGGGAACTGGAAGCAGCAGAAGCAAGACCTCTGGCTGGGATGAGTAGCAGGGGTGGTAGGGGTGTAGAAATCCCAGAAGCCATTTATTTCAGACAGTGTTGGATGCACAGGGCAACTTCTGGTGATTCCTAAGTTCAGGCCCGGCACTGTCAACCTCAACACCAGGTTCTGTTATTTCACTGCCTGTAGCCCTCTTTAAGAACTATTTTAAAATCACATTTCAAAAGCTTTCAATCAAGAGTTGCCAGTCTCTAAATCAGGGGTCCTCAAACTTTTTAAACAGGGGGCCAGTTCACTGTCCCTCAGACCGTCGGAGGGCCGGACTATAGTTTAAAAAAAAACTATGAACAAATTCCTATGCACACTGCACATATCTTATTTTGAAGTAAAGAAACAAAACGGGAACAAATACAATATTTGTATTTGCATGTGGCCCGGGGGCCGTAGTTTGAGGACCCCTGCCTAAATACTGTATGTATACACAGCAGCAGCCTCGATGAAGCAAACAAATTTGATCAACTACACGCTGTTAATCACTGAATGTCTCCAGAGAGACAACCATTTGGACTTTCCAGCCTCATCAACGCAGGGCATCCGATTACTAGGAATCTAATCGCCCCCATCTCATGGGATATCAGCGTGCTTTATTCTCCCAGTAAGTGCAAAGCTTTCCTCAGCAGCACAGAGCATTTGCATAGGGGTAGGAGAAGCGACTAAGGTATCCATGAGCAAACCCAAAATAAGTAATTTTAACCACTTCCTTTTACCCTAAGTAAAATATATTGTTGAGTCCCTTTTCATAGCTGGTGCTTATAATATTTCATTTATTTTACTACTCAAGTTGGTACATTTTGGATTCCAAACTGCAAAATAGTTAGAGGTGGCATGTGCAGAATCAATATGAAATAATATGAAAATAATATGAAATAATATGAAAATAGCAACTCCCTAACACAAACTGTTTGGCAGACTAATGACAATATGCTAACGAAGTGTTCTGCTTTTCCACGTATTGAAAAGAGCAATTTGGCTGAAGTTTCTGAATATGCAAAAGATTTCCTTTTCTCTTGGAATCACTCCATCTTTCACTAACCCCTGGTGTAAGTTTCGAAACTTCATTTTATGTAGAGTCTCATGTAGAAAGCTTCTCTTTCTTTTCCTTTTTTCTTTCCCCAAACACACAGCTGGTGTAATACTGACTGTGCTATTTCGAACTTATAAATGCTGCATTTCGTGTGTGCTCCAGCCCTTGCTCCCATTGGCGATTCAATTTGCTAGGTGATGGGTGGGCACACGTTTGCAAAGTGCTAGCTAGATAGAGAATGTTTCCGACTTTGCGCTCTTATGAAGTGAGAGCGGCCACAGACGATACATAAGCAACTGAGCGTGGCTGTGTTCCTAACACTTTCTGGACACTGGAATGTGAATGTCATATAATTTTTACGTGTCACAAAATATTCTTGTGACCTCTTTCCAGCCATATAAGAATGTAAAAACCGTTCTTGGTTAGCAGGCCCTACGGTAACAGGAGGCAGGGGGCGGTAGAGTTAGTCAACCCCAAAGCCGGAGGATACAAGACCTCCTCCGTGGGGATCCAGACCTGGTCTTGTCCCGGGTGACTCCCCCCACAATCTGGACGATCTGTGGGAGGCAGACTCCCATTTTAAGGATTATTACGGGGCGTTAAAGCACTAAGTCAGCACGAGTACACGCGGCAGGCTGCGTATCGGCCCGTCTAGGTTGTCAGAGGCCCAACGGGACTTGCAAGACGCAACCAGGTTCGGGCTCCAGCAGAGGAAACACTCTGGAAACACTTCTAGGCCCCAGGGGGCGAGGCTGCGTGGCGCGGCGGGGTCAGGCAGGTACTCACCCGGACTCTCTAGTCCTCC
>NW_006300104.1:1006064-1010898 GCF_000327345.1 Myotis davidii | reverse complement strand
CCTCGAAGGCGCACCGCTGCGGACCGGACCGCCAGGAGCTTGGGTTGACCGAGCGCCGGCTGGCGGGGCGTTTGTTTGTCTTTTCGTGCGTCGTCTTCAGGATCAGCTGCTCCAGGAAGCGAGATGGCGAAGCCGCCACCCAAACCGGTCAAACCAGGTAAGGGAGGTGCTCGCCGGGTCCCCCGACCGCCTCGGTGCCCTGCATGCAAGCTTCCTCTGCCACTTGGCCGGGCAGACCCGGCCCGGAGCCTCGCTCTCGAGATGCGACCCACCAGGAGAGGAGTTTGCTAGCTCTGTTGCGTTCGCGAAAGGGGAGGGGGGATCATTTTGGATAGCAAGAGGATTTCGAAGATTTTTTAAAAAGTGTATTTTAAAAGTGGTGTCGCCCTCCGCTTTGCAACATCGACATTCTCTGCGACTTTTAAGCGGGTGTGATGGCTTCGTCCCATTGAAACTTTCCTGGTGGACAGGGCGATGGATCTCCCTTTTCAAAAGAAATTAAGTAAATGTCTTGAAATCGTCTTGTAGCCACTTCCTTTTTTTTTTTTCGTGTGTCACTGTCAAGTTAGAGTTCTTGACCGGCCGGAGAGAACAGGAAGTACGCTGCTTGCAGGGTGGGGTGGGTGAGCGAGTCTCCTTTGGGACTTTTGAGAGGAACAGCGTTTGGAATTGATCTCGGGGTCTTGGGAAAAACATTTAGAAAACTTGTAGTCGGGTTCATGGCGAGAACAGTTGGGCTGCGGCTGAGCAATCTCGGCTTTAACCATTCGGAAGCGTCACTTTATCGTGCCCTGCGAGTCCTTGCCTCCGCTCCCCAGTGGTTTGGCCTCTGCGCTGGAGAGTGCGAGATTACTAAACTACCCGAAGCCCTGTTCTGGGCCCATAGTCCTGGTTCCTTTTTGACTCCATTCTAGGATATTTTCTGCAATAGGGAGAAAAGAGAATTTAAAAGTGACTGATGTATTTCAGATCAATTCTGCATAACAAACTCTCCCACATTCATTTGGTAGGTAATTATGGGAAACGTAGGAAACGGAAAATAAATAGTTCTGACATACTCAGGTTTTTTCCTCCCAATCTCATGGAACTTCGGTATAGCATAGGCTGATGAAAGATATCAATTCACTTTACATTTCAAAGTAACCTTGGTTGCAAGGCATAGCGTTTTTGTGATTAATTTTTCCTTGATTTTTTCTAAACTTTAGTGAAGCATTACAACTTGCATGATTATTCAGTTTTCTTTCTTTGCCCACATACATTGCTAGTTTCAAGTCATTTTATTTGAAAATTGTGTACATACTCACGTATATGGAATAGTGACTCACAGAGGACTTAAATTTTGGTGGGCTGGGTATGGAAAAAGTTGCTGGGACTTTGGCTCTGCTGTGAGCAAAGATGGGGCTTGGCCAGAATTGGGCTCTGTGCTTCTTGAGATGTGGAATCTGATGAGGAATTTGCATCTTAAGTGAATATGTAGGAGGTGGCCACTTTCTAAACTCAGATGTGAATCATGACCTCAAGTATTCAACAAAGCATAGTTATTATTTGATAGCTAAATGAAGTACTGTACTTTATTATAAAGAACGTCTTGAGGAGCTATTCATGAGGGTTTTAAAAGTATCTTTAGACATTAAGTGATATCTTTGCTGCAGCTGGAGGGACATTGAATGTGATGATGTGCACATGTGTGTGCACAAGTGTGTACTTTTGCACACATGGGTGTGGTTTAAGGACCATAGTGTTACCAGTTGGGGATAAACTCCCAGGAATCATTTTTGTTGTCTAACATCACTGCTTTCTCCTCTTCAGCAAACCAGAAAGCAAATGGTTGAAAATGACTGTTGTTTAGAGACAGCTTGGATTCCTCACACATTTACAAATGACATCCAAACTCAAATAAGGTCACTGTAGAAATAGGGTCCCTCTAGCTTTCTGCAAAGCAAGAACCGGGCAGAACAGCGTGGCTCAATTCATAGGCAATATGAGAAGGAGGACAGCTAAGTGAGAGAGGACAAAGGACTTAATGGAAAATTTTAGTAATAAGGAACATTAAGCTATAGTGTGGGCTAATGTATCTATCAGGTTGATTGGCAATACCCCATAAGGGGACCTTTTTGGAAAGGAGGCTGCCCAGATAGATGCTGGTCAGCTACTCATGGGAAAGCCCTGCCACTTAATTTCTTTGTGCATTTCCTTAGTTTCCTTCCTGAGGCTATCCCGGGGGTCACCTGGTTTGGGATTTTGTCCACAGTCAAAATTCATTCGCCAGAAGCACTTCTTAATATACGTAGGCCCCGTGCTAGACCCTGGGGTTCCGAGGAACAATGACATAGGTTCTCACTCATGAGGGTCTTGAGTCTAATGGGGGAGATTTACATATGCACAGATTAATTTTAGGTTGTTCCTACAAGTGAACGGCTGATTTGTCCATTTTGTGTAAAAAAATCTTGTAGTTAAGAATAAAAGTAATATTTTTATTATGGAACCTTTAGAAAATAACAAACATATAAAAACCATCCCTACTTATCTGGTGATAAGCACTGTTTTTCCCCAGTTTATTTATTTCTTTTTCAAATACATTTCATTTGAAAAAGAAAATACAAACAGTCATTCCCAGAACAGAATCAGATTCCATTTTAAGTGCCGTGCTGTTGGTTGCCATGTTTCCTATAATCTCTGAAGTATCACCTATCCTCTGCTTGAAAAAGCAATTCTGTCACATTTTAACCTTTCCTTGTTTACTGGTGTTTTTTATTCCTATAGGGTCACTGTTGGCCAGCCCAGGTCTTCTATCGAAACTCTGCCTTCTAATTGTTAGATGTGTCACTGTGGTACTCCATCGGCTGACATGTGTCACAGCTTTATGGTTTAGCTCATTCCTTATGGAATCCTCTTTACCTTCTACTGTTTTACACACACGTGGCATTTCTGTTCCTTTCAGCCACCCTCTGGAGCCTTGCAGTTAAATTAGGGTGAACCAGTCTGGCTTGTCGGAGTGGAGAAAACAACTTATGTTCTCACAAAGCCTTTTTTTTTTTTTTAAAGAGACTTTATTCTGAGACTTGATGTAAAATGGGCCAAAGGATATTGAATGAGATGTGGCTACAATCCTTGCATTCAAAGCAGGTTTGATGACCCTCCACTGTAGCTGGAAGCCTGAGGTCTGACCTTGACCATTTCTTTAAAATGGCTTATTGATTTTGATGGTGGAAGTGAAGCAGCATAAATATTTCACATGTCTTCTGAAAATAAATTTGTGGGACATTGAAGAAGCAGATGCCAATGTTTTGGGTTCTTTTGTATACACAGTAAAAAACAAACTTCAAAGATGTCACACATATGCTGCTTCTATAACACCATTGAGAGGAAAAAGATCTTCATCCCAAACCATCTGAACTCTCATATAATTTTTTCCCCTCTTAATAAATGAATGTCAGGGGTGCTGCATTATAAAGTTTGAGAAACGCCTTGAAAATGACAGGGTGATGATGATGATGGTGGTGGTGGTGGTGGTAATAGTTAACATTTATTTCTAAGTGTCAGGAACTGTGCCAAGAACTTTAAATACCCCATCTCATTTGATTATTTTAACTTCCCTAAAAGGTAGATCCTAATATCCCCATTTTATGGATGAAGTAGGTCTTAGTGAGGTTAAGGAAACTATTTGAGGTCTCAAAGCTAGAAAGTGGTTGGTTTGACCCAGGAATGGAACACAAGCCTTAACTGGAGTCTCTGCATTTGGCTCAGAGAAACCTGTGAGGATTCTGTTAGATTGGACGAGGTTTTGTTGGGCAGCCATCCTTACTAACTTAGGCAATTGTATTTTTTACATTTGCTTTGTATAACCCCTCTTTCAATAGGTCTGTATTAGACTATTAGATACTTTTCGAGAATAGAATAATCTTTTATTTCTTTGTACCTGCATAGCAAATAAACTTTCTATGCATGACATACATAAAAAGTCTTTATACATAATAAAGTCTTTGTCTGGAAGAAGATGAGGGAGATTGTGGTTGGGTACATCTTGTAGCTTCACCATAAAGTAGCAAAGACTGGAGGCAATGTCTGTCCGTCAGCACTACTTCTGAAAATAGTGGGGGTCCCCTCCCTTTTGTGTTAACGTTCCCACTGCTTGACTCCACTGTGACTAGTAACTACTTTTTCTGACACGCCTCTGTAAGGAAGGAAAAATATTTCCTCTATCCGCTTAGGTTCTATGTCTGGGTCTTGTGAATTAAACTGAGAAAAAAACAGATTAACAGAAGAAAAATGCGTACAGATTTATTTTGTTTTTAGTTTTATATGTACACTAGAGGCCTAGTGCACGAAATTCGTGCATGGGAAGGGTCCCTAGCGGCTGCCAGCTGCAGGCCGGGACCTCCCTTCCCTGGCTGCCAGCCGGGGCCTTCCTTCGTTCTGCACCGTATATGAATATACAGAAAAGAAATGAAAAACCCAAAGAAGTGGTTAGTCTTAGAAGCTCATACATCATTTTAACAAACAGTGATTAAGTGTGGAGAAGTGACTAGACAAAGAACAAGAGAGTCAGGCTTCTATGGGGAATAAACTGTGGGAAGGTAAATATATGGGGAAACTAATGAAAGATAAGGGTCGCCCTAGCTGGTTTGGCTCACTGGATAGAGCGTTGGCCTGGGGACTGAAGGGTCCCGGGTTCAATTCCGGTCAAGGGCATGTACCTTGGTTGCAGGCACATCCCCGGTGGGAGGTGTGCAGGAGGCAGCTGATCGATGCTTCTCTCTCATTGAGGTTTCTAACTCTCTATCCCTCTCACTTCCTCTCTGTAAAAAAAATCAACAAAATATATATTTTTAAA
>NW_006300104.1:1000717-1005936 GCF_000327345.1 Myotis davidii | reverse complement strand
AAAAAAAAGAAAGATAAGGGTCATTTTAGTAAGGTTTGTTTTTATAGGCTCATTTAGGTGCCATTTCCAACTCCAGTGATAAGGGTTGTTTTTCTCTTTCTTGTATGGGGACATGTTGGGAGGGGTACCTTCACAAGGGGAATGTATGCCCTGCTTTTAGGCCGATAGGGAGAGGATAAAGCAAGCATATCAAACTCGCGGTCCACAATGAATATTTTTGCGGCCCAGCAAATATAATTGTATGTAAGAAACGTTTTAATAAAAATTTCGTAACTTAATTTTTATAATATCCTGTTATACATAATTATTAACGAACTACAACGTTCGCTAATGACTGATTACTATAATCGTGTTGCATTAATTTCCCTTAGGCGCCATCCGCGCAGGCGCACCATTTCTCTCCACTAATACTAGCAGCGAATATTTTAGCAGCCGATGGCCATGTCATTAGTCTTGTACTGACTTGTTTGGTGTGCGCAACGGAAAATATTTCGCTTTCGGAGAACAAGAAAAATAGGTTTACTTTCATTATGCTTATTTGTGCAGTTATTCAGTGTCTGGTAAGTTAATGTTCAAGAAAAACTATTAATTTTTATTAAAATGTTCTATTATTTCATGCTAACGACTCATTTATTTCAGTCCTTTGTATCCAGCATGTCTCTATCGAAATAAACCGACATTTCTATGAAAATTGAAGATTTTGTTTTTTTTGTGGCCCACATAAACTTAAATCTTGTTTATTTGGCCCGTGCTAGCCTTGGAGTTTGATGTGCTTGGGATAAAGAGTCCTTTCTGTGTCTGCTTTTACTCACCTGCCTTCAGCTCAAAATAATCCTTATACCAAAGGGGCATAATTCTGAGTGGCAGATTTTAATCTCCTTTACCTCATATCTCATGTCCAGTGAAAACCATTGCCAAAGTGTGCTTTCATTTTTATTGCCCAGGGGAAAACAAAATACGTCAGAGAGAGAGAGAGAGAGAGAGAGAGAGAGATGCACTTGGCACTTTCAGTGGGCTGATGTTAGCTAAGTCAAGATTCTCTATAAATTTGTCAATCATATTTCAGTAAAGCTGGGCTGGGGGAAGATTCTCTATCAAACAAATTACAGGAGTTTGGGGGGAATTTTTAGGTATCAGTATAAAGAGAGCTTCCTAGTTCCTTTTGAACAACCGCATGGTATTCTATTGTATTTATTTAACCAGACCTATATTAGCGAGCATTTAGATTGTTTCCGTTCTTTCGTTATAACTGTGCTATAACAGTCCTGTTGCTTACCTGGTGAATAAATCTACAGGAGAAAGTCCTGACAGAGGGTTTGGTGTGTTGTTCGAAGGCATGTGGCTTGTCATTTTCATAGACATTTTCAAAATGCTCTCCAAAGAGGTTGTACCAACGGACCTTCCTACCAAAAATGTGCGCGCTTGCCTTAAACAGAAAAGTTACAAAGCATGTCGTAAGAGACAGCATCAGAGTGTGACCAGAGAACTGGGAAGTGCAAGGCCAGGAGCCTGAGGAAGCTGAGAACGTGTCGCAGAGAAGGGGAAATTTAAGCAGGGTCTCGAATGCTGAGGAAGAGTTCGGTAGACAAAAAAAAGGGGGAAAGTCATTTGACTCGGGCAGAAATGAAATAACTTGATATGTCCTCCTTTCCCCGTTCGCCTGACTGCACGGGGGTGGGGGTGGGGGTTAACTTTTCCGTCTCTCAGAGAAGCCAGGGAGACTTGCTGTGCACACATGGAAGGGTGGATTGGAGAAATTTGCTCCGAATTAGAGAGAAAGTCATTCGTCTGGCGTAGCAGTCGGTGGAAAACAAGAATTTGTGCTACACAGGAATGGAGAATTTAAATGTCTGCATGTCAGCCCTCTGCATATCTGTGTATCTGTTTGTCAGAGGGTTAATGATAGCTGTGGGTGTTTAGTTGGCAGCTTGGGTTAAAGAGGGCCACAGATTTAAATCACTTACACAAGTCATTGGTGGGGATGCTGTGGCCACCTCATTTTTTATTCATTTTTGCCGCCAGTCATTTCCCACTTGACGTTTGGGCATCTGTAGAAATTTTAGAGAGTCACAAGGAAAATTCCTCAACTTACTCTTGGGGTAAGAGGTGGGGGATAGTTTTGTGTTTGTGCATTTTGATTAGCGTGGGATTTTAAAGCTCATTAGCATCCCTTAGAATTTTTTTTTAATTTTGTTTTATTCCTTAAAGTATTACAAAGAGTAGTACATATGTCTCCTTTTTTTCCCCTCCTTGACCTTCTCCGACTTCCCAATCCCACCCCCCCCCTTGTGTCTTGTGTCCATTGGTTATGCTTATATGCATGCATACAAGTCCTTCGGTTGATTTCTTGCGGCTGCCCCCCGCCCCCAACCCTCCCGGCCTTCCCGCTGTAGTTTGACAGTCTGTTCGATGCTGTTCTGCCTCTGTTTCTATTTTTGTTCATCAGTTTATAATGGTCTTTATTATCCATAAATGAGTGAGATCATGTGGTATTTTTCCTTCATTGACTGGCTTATTTCACTTAGCATAAGCATCCCTTAGAATTTGGTAAGTTACTTTGGTTTTATATTCCTGGGACCAAAGAATACATTCAGTGTGGTTCTTTCCTAGGTTAGTGCTCCTGATTTCCCGGCAGCCCGAATTCAAATGAAGGAAGACCCTAGGGAAAAACTCTGTTAATACTGCTACAGGGGCCGCTCTAGGGAGTCTTCCGGGCAGCCTGACACTCCAGGGATTTTGTTTGGTTCTGAGAAACTCATTGGTTCTATTTCAGGATTCCTTCCCTTGACTAGGAGAAAAGACTTGAATCAACTTATTTGCATGAGACAAAGCAGTGACTTCACTGGAGAGTGTTCTGGTGTGGCTGTGTCTTCTATGAACCTCCTGACCCAGTCCATACTTGGGGGAAGGACCCCCTCCAATTGCAGTCTCTCTGAGCATGGCTGAGGGCGGCTAAGATGAGAGAAGCCCTTCTAGCCTGTTGGCACAGTTGGCAGGTCTCAGACTCCGGATTTGGAAGTATTCATAGAGCCTCATAATGCCTTGCTTGAAAACCGGATTCCAAATGACTCTCTAAAAAATAAAAATAAAATGTTGCCTCCCCAGGTTTACAGGGTTTTCTGCTTTGGGGACCCGTTGTTTGATGAGTCAGTGCAAGTTCAGCAGTAGCCCTGGGAGGACCTACCCTGAAGGTATTCTCACTCGTTCATTTTTCAGGCATGGAAACTGGCTGTGAAATGTTACAACAGAAACCATCCCCTCCAAAGTTTTTTTTTTCTGAATGGTGTGCCAAAGAGATTGTTTTCAGCCTTATTTTTCTGCTGGAGAATAAACCGTTCTCTTTCATTCCTCTGTACTCGGGTTCTAAATCTAAGGCACCTCAGCAGCGGCCAAAGAACCGGGGCCTGTGTTAAGTTGAAATGTGAAGCAGGAGTCACTGCTTGTGGTGACTGTCCACATCCTCTTTTAGGAAGCCTGTCCCATCCACAGTGCTGCTTCTGATCTTCGCCTCATGCCTTCCCACTCTCTAGGAGCAATTGTATATCTAAATATCGGGCCTCTGAAGGGTCCCTGGGACTTGGCACTGGCATGGCAGGAGTTCTGTTCTCCACAGTGGGCTCCTGCCCATTTCCAGATTCTTGGTTGGTACTGCATCTTTCTGACGTCTTGACGTGTGCGGCACTCTCTTATTGACTGGCACTGGGGTATCTGCTGCTTTGCCTGTCCTGAAGCCTTGCCATTGGCCTGCTTTTCTCCTGCTTGGACACATGCCCCATATCATTTAGCTGACACACCTGGGCCTTTCAGATATACTCTGACCCTCGATTTGTTTTCTTACACGGGTTTTTCAAAGAACCCCCCAAATTTCTACCTAATTTTATCCTGTGCGTCTTGTAGAACCCTGTACTCTGTTGTTCCCTATCTTCCTGCTACTCCCCCTGCTTGGTGTTATGCAAACACAGGGAGGGATTCAATACCTTAAGGGCTTTCATCAGTCCAGATTTCCATGACAACCAGGCAGAGGGGAGAAAGGGTGGGAAGAGGACATAACTTGTTCATAAACAGGTCTAATCTGATTTCACCTGGGCTCTGGTTGGATAGGGCAGTCGAGGGTTTTTGCTTTGTTTTTTTATTTTTGTTTTTGTAGCTGCCTAGTGGAAGAGAACATCAGGGTGGCCCTGCAGAAATGTGTCTGGACCCTACAGGCACAGCCAAGGAGACCCTTGCAAACTGCGGGCATTCATGAATGGCCTGAGACGTTGAGGACTTTTATGTTTGGAAAATGTATAAAGCTCTTGATGACTTGATAACCTAAACTCCATAGGTTTTAGAGCTAAGGATATATCTTTAGCTAATGTTCAGAAATTAATTCTGTTCAAAATATTGTTCAGAATCCTCCTTTCTCTGACATTGTCTTTTTTCTGTCTTCTTTGGAGGTAACAGTCCTGAGCCATGGATTCTAATTCAGACCTTGCTCCATAGAAATGGCCATGTCTTATTCCAGGAGGGAAGGCTTTCAGTGCTCCTCTCTGGAAGAGAAACGGCGGTTCTTCCTCTGAGAAAGTTGTTCCCAGCCCACCCTTCGCTCCGTCAGTTAACGTCGTTCTTACACAAGAAACCAAAGCCTCTTTTTCAAAAAAGAAACGAACATTTCTATACTTATAGGGATTCCGATATAATGACAGTTTTAAGAACATAGAATTGTCCTGATGGGTATAAATTTTATTGCTAAAACATTAGAACTTAAACCAAAAAAAAAATTTCTGTTGTAGTTAAAAACTATATTTATAGTGCTCTTAAGTATTAATTTTCTACTAAATACACTTCAGGCCATAAAGAACTGCAATTTGTTAGGACAGATGACAAGAGAAGACAGGTTACTTATGCCGCTGGACAGTGGGTACTGAAGGAGGGCAAATTCCTGGTAATTATTATAAAAGCCTGCAATTTAGATACCGCTGAGTGTTGGTGGAAAGCCACTGCCAGGGCAGAGAGTGGTGAGTTTCCCCGCTTCTGTCCCTGTGGGCAGAGAGGTTATTTTTTCTCTGTCAACTCATCCACCTCATAAACAGCAAGTAGTTCTGCAGGCTCAAGGGTTTGGGAGGGGACCAGGAATATTCATAGAAGTGTAAGGGCAAATTCCAGTGTTTCAGTCCCCTGCCTTCCTGACTCATGACCCCATTTCACAGAGAGAAATGATCTTCTGGATTCTGTTAATG
>NW_006300104.1:989231-1000696 GCF_000327345.1 Myotis davidii | reverse complement strand
GGAAAGAGTTAAAATCATGAGCAAATTACAGCCTCAGGAATGAGTGTGAAAGGTGCCTTGGGGCTGGGAGTAGCTGAGTTAGTCACTGAATCTAGATATGCAACCTTCACCTATGCCCAGTCCTTGACTGGAGGGGACATTCTCAAAAGACTGGTCCTGTAATTACCCTATTTTAACTACAGCCCCAGAAAACCACAGCTTTTCATTTGTCTGACCTTTGTCATTCTCTAGGGAAATTCTAGGGACTTCTCTATCATTCTTTAGGGACTTTATTCTCCTGGACCCCTCCTCCCTCTCCCCAAATATGATCTGGTTTGGGAAAATACCTGAACATTTCTTTTTTGTTGCTGTTAATCCTCACCCGAGGACATTCCATTGATTTTTAGAGAGAGTGGAAGGGATGGGGAGAGACACAGGGAGAGAAACATCGATGTGAGAGAGACACATCAATTGGTTGCCTCCTGCAGGTGCCCTGCTTGGGGTGGGGGATCGAGCCTGAGCCTGCAACTGAGGTACGTGCCCTTGACCGGAATCAAACCCGAGGCCCTTCAGTTTTGGGGCTGATGTTCTATCCACTGAGCCAAACTGGCTAGGGCCTGAACATTTCTTTGACCTTTTCTGGGGGTCACTTGGACTCTGTGGGGTCAAATAGACAAGAGACAGATTTACAAGAGAATATAACTAAATTTAATACATACACATACGTATGGGAACTCTGCATATGAGTCAGCGATTCCACATGCAGGCGAGGTTTACGCGGAAAGGGGGACTGAGGTCTATAAGAAGTTCTGTGTTAGAGGTGAGGTAATGCACCTCAGGGGCTAAAAAGGATCATTGCAGGGTGATAAGAGCAGCTGCTTAGAGCATAAAAATTTGCCCTATCGTAGAGGTGGCTTGAAAAGATGATCACTGATAATCTCTTATGGGAAAGGCCTCGAGTTCAGATTCTTCTAGGCAGTTAAGAGCCAGGGGCAAAAGTTTCTGCTGAGCCTGTGGCTTAAAGTTACCTTTAGCCCAAAACAATCTGTATACCACAGAGGCCCAGCTTGGCGGTGACTCTTTCTGGACCTCCACAACTTCTTGGGCCTCCTCTGGCCCTGCAGACTGCTGTCTCACCCCCCTTTTCGTAAGCACTCTCAGCTCTCAGAGCTAGACAAGCTGGAGAAGGGACTCATCACCTGGGGCATCCCCCTGCCTGCGCCTTCTGGGCGGAGCCTTCAACGAGATGCCAGTTCTGGCTCTGCAATGGCCCAGGTGTCACATCCAACATTTCCAAGGCCACCAGGCAAAGCTCACCATGTCCATAGGAGGACCGTGGCCCTTAGGAGCCCTGTAAGCCTTCTGAGGAAGCACTGCTGTGGGACTTGAGAGAAGATGCTATCGGGGGAACCATTTCTAGGTTCCAGGCTGTTAAATAGATGATCTTGGAAGAAGTGAATGTCTTAGACATCCCATTGGCCTCCTACAGGTGGCCTTTCTGAACCCACTTTCCTGTTTCTGGAAATGGACTTTGGCGGAGTCTCTTGCAGGTGCCACAGAAGCAGATGGGACTCCTTGTTTTCTGAACTGAGAGGGGCTCAGTTTCAGTGGTTACTCATTCTTTGCTCTCTAATTACCTTTTCATGTGTGTTTGGTAATATTTCTTACACATCCAGTGTTTGTGCTGTTATACAAGAGTTCTGGTACTAACTGGAAATAGTAAAATGCCCTCCACTATAGATTTGGCCCCTCTGTGTTCATCAGCTAAGTTTCGCGTGAGCACCTGGATGTAGCTTAAGCTCAGTTCAGTGTCTCTAGAGATTCGCTTTTGTTTTCCTTAGACACAGTGTATATGTTGGTCCTTATATCAGGTCTGAAAGGGCTTTTGCTTTCAATAAAGGAGACTTTTTTTTTTTTATCATTGTGTTGTCTTGCTACCATGTGTTTTTATAGAGGGTTAAGACCAAGGATGTTTTTTTTTTATTATTGTTACAAATTTTTATTTCCTAAGTGCAATAGTAATTTTCTTAGAAATTGGGCATTCATGAAGTCTGAAGTTTAAGCTTGTCCATTTATTATTTGTTCAAATTAAAAACTTCTCTTGAAATACAAATAATTTCCAAGGCCATTGCCAAGAGCACCAGATATCTAAATCTGAAAATTTTCTATTTGATTTCTAAACATTGGTTATACACATTAATGTATTACATGCTCCAGCCTGGTGTTTTTTCAGATTGTGAGTGGTGACCCAGTAGCAGGTCATGAAGGCAGTATAGTTAGTCGTGATTAACATTTAGCATTTAGGAGAGAGAGATGGGGAGGAGGAGAGGAGAGGGGGGGAGAGAGAGAGAGAGAGAGAGAGAGAGAGAAGAAAGGAAGAAGACAGTAGAATAGAACAGAACAGAAAATATCAGAGATATCAGAGAGTGCCCTGACTGGGTAGCTTAGTAGGTTAGAGCATTGTTCCAGTGCTCCAGCTGAGCCCTGTCAGGGTACATACAAGAATCAACCAATGAATACATAAATAAGTGGGACAACAAATCGATGCCTCTCTCTCTCTCAAAATCAATAAAAAAAAAAATCAGAATCACTCGAAGTTTTGGTGAAATATTTTTCAGTTTTATGAGAGTGTATGTATGTGTGTTTCCTGGTTGCTGACGTGCCATGTATTTCCTAATGTAGGTCGCAGAAATATTGAGAAACCTCTAGCCTGTCTGTGCTCTGTCCCCACCTTCTCCTACCAGGTTCCAGCCATACTGATCTTGTCGACATCCATAGGCAGCCCTCCTGACCCCCAGCGCTTCTGTCTATACACTGCTCTGTAGTCTGGGTCTGCCCCAACCTGCCCCTACCCCTCTGGAAAAGAAAACTCCTGTTACTTTTCCAGGATCAAAGTAGATGTCACCTCCTCTCCAGCCAGCACAAGTCACACTTTTATGAACTTGGCATTGCAGTTACTTATCTCTCCACCATTTTTTTGGTGGTCAGATCAGGGAGACAAAGAGGACAAAAAAGACATTAAAATACTCCGCTGATAAATAAAGTAAAAATAACTTAAGTTGTCCTTCAATAGGGCGTTAAAAGAATATGTTTTCCTGTTTATATATGGAATTTTTATTCTTTATAGACAATTTAGGAAAATAAACAAGAAAATAAACATGACTCATAGTTCTACTGCCTAGAGGTAACTATTAATATTCTGATATATTTTTCCTTCTGGTTTTTCTTCTATGCATATTTTTGTTTTACATAGTTGATTGTATGTATATTATACCACCAACCATCTATATATGTGTAAAAGCCTAAGTGACCGATTGACTGGAACTACTGGAGTAACTGATCGCTATGACGGGCACTGACCACCAGGGGCAGACACTCAATGCAGGAGCTGCCCCCTGGTGGTCAGTGCGCTCCCACAGTGGGAGCGTCACTCAGCCAGAAGCCAGGCTCATGGCTGGCAAGCGCAGCTGTGGTGGTGGGAGCCGCTCCCTCCTCTCCAGCCGCCTGCCGCTTCGGCACTGCTACATCCCTTGGGGGATGTCAGACTGCCAGTTTCGTTCCCGGACTGCAAGAAGGCGCAGGCCAGACTGAGGGACCCCACCTGTGCACAAATCTGTGCACTGGGCCTCTAGTTTTTACATAATAGTAAAACATAAGCATATCCCCCAAAAGCTCATTTTTACTCTTATTGTGGTAGCCTATATGCCAGCATATGTATACATTTACATGTTCATGCTTTTCTGTGTTGTTTTTTTTTTAAATAATTCTGTATTCATAGCTGTTATGGACTGAATGTTTTATTCATATACTGGAGTCCTAACCCACAATGTGATGGTATTTGGAGATGGGGCCTTGGGAAGGTAATTAGGGTTAGGTTAGGTCATGAGGATGGGGCTTGCGTGATGGGATCAGTGGCTTTATGAGAAGAGGAAGTGAGGTGTGTGTGTGTGTGTGCGTGTGCGTGTGCAGAAAAGGCCATGTGAGCACACGGTGAGAAGGCAGCCATCTGCGAGCCAGGAAGAGACTTACCACCAGAAACTGAGGTGGCTAGTACTTTGATCTTGGACTTCCCAGTCTCTAGAACTGAGAGAAATAAATGCTGTTTAAGCCACCCAGTATGTGGCCTTTTGTTAAGGCAGCCTGAGCTGACTAAAGACAATAGCTCTAGTTTTCAAAAATGACCACTTAAAACTCACATTTAATTCTTTAATAGACACTGAAAGATATAATACTAGATGTTACACTTTGTTTGTGTAACAAAAGCATTACGATTTCTCTGCTGGCGTATTATAAATAAATTTCCTAATATACAGGAGTAGGATTTTGTCAGTATGGATAAAGACCCAAGGAATAACCTCCCCCCCCAAAAAAGGTAAAAATTTGTAGTATTTAATGATAGCTAACACGGGCACATACACCACCTCAGGAGCTGCACTCAATACTTTATGTATGTTAATTTGTTTAGTCTCATTTAATGCCGGGGTGCCAGCGTTAAAAGCTCAGATCTTTCTGAGCCGCTTCCAGGCTGTTGAGAGCATGAGCCCTGGAGCCTGGGCTTGGGTTTACACCCTGTCTCCTCCTTCCTAGTTGTGCACCCCTGGACTAGGTACTTACCCTCTCTAACTCAGTTTCTTCAGCTGTAAAATAGGGCTAATAAAGCATTTACATCCCAGGGTTGTCTTGAGGATTAAATGAGTGGTTGCAAGTCAGTGCTTGGTAAGTCATAAACGTGAGCATAGATGGGTAATTTTGTTTTGGATTAGAGAGTTTACTTTTTTAAAAAATATGCTTTTTAAACATATTTTAGAGAGAAAGGATGGGAGAAGAGGGAGAGAGAGAAAGAGAGAGAGAGAGAGAGAGAGAGAGAGAGAGAGAGAGAGAGAAACATTGATGTAAGAAACATTGATCAGCGCCATCCAGTGACTGAACCCACAACCCGGGCATGTACCCTGACCGAGAATCTAACTGTGACCTCCTGGTTCATAGGTTGACCCTCAACAATTGAGCCACTCTGGCCTGGCTATTATTATTATTTTGATTTCCCTACCTTCCCACCCCAACCATTTATAAATGCAAAACTATTCTTAGCCTCTCACTGGTTGTACAGAAACAGGTATTGCTGTCATGGGCTCACCTGAATCTTTTGCAGAAGGTGACATGAGCAGCATAGCCTAAATTCCAAGGACTGAAATAAAGAATTTTCCTCCGTTCATCCCCACAGTCTCCTCAAACTGACTTTGGACAAAGTTCTTCTTGGGATGAAGGGTCTTTAGGGGCCCTTGCCCCCTCTCCAATGTGCAGACACACGTGGTACTGAGGATGTCATTTGAAATGTTGAACCCTGCTCTTTGGGGCTTTTATGTTATACTGTGGAGAAGAAATAAAAATAACCAGCAGTTATGTCCTCTCAGGATGTAAAAGTAACCAAGTTTGCTGAAAGGCACTGAAAAGAGTAAGCAAAGGAAAAATGGATAAGAAAGGCACACTGTTAATCAACAGAACCCTCTTGTCAGAAAACACACTGGCTACTGTTTTTAATGAGTCGGCCATTCCTGCAGCTGAAATCAAGACACGTTTCAAATTCTTTAGTTTCTTTTTTTTGGCGGGTGGGGGGGCGGTGGTGGCTGTTTTTTTATTGTATTAAGTGAAGCTGCAGGGAAGAGGTGGTGTTGGAGTAAGGAGAGATGAAAATTTTATGTTCATAGCCTTTTTAAAATATTAGTTATATCCTTTAAAGATAGATATGCAATTAGAATTCATTGGATTTGATTTAATTAGTCCAAGAGGATGAGGGGAAGAAACTTATTCTTTGTATTGGAAACTCTCAGACATTGCTTGCTCACATGATGATTTTTCTTTGTAAGGATCATAGCCTCTCTGTTTATTTCCAAGAGCAGTGGGCTTTTGTGGAATGACATGAATAGAGATCACGACCAACAAGCCTGTTCTGAGCTAACCACCTCATTTGTGGGTGTTTGCCCTCCACGAAGCTCAGGGGAGTCTTGTGTTGGCCCAACAGAGCACAGCTGTTTCCTTTCATTCCAGCAATCAAATGATGGCCTTGACTCTTGGATACTATCACATAGACTCCTCCTGTTTTGCTTTTGAGCAGAAAACATCCTGTTTCATCGTGCATGTTTAAAGGAATAATTTAAATATGCCTCGTAGAAATGATATTCATACTTTTACTTACCCAGAGAATATTAAGAGGTGGTGACATATTTTTTTCATATACACAGGATGTACATTAGGAAGTTAATACTCCCTGTGTTCTCTTAGACAACTGTGATAACTATATGTATATGGTAAATACTTATTTTTTCATGATTCTCCCTTGTTCATATAATTTTCTTACTCTTCTTTCTTTTTGAAAACTCTAATGGTGGTTATAAATTACCTGTTTTGGGAGGAGATGGGAGAATATTATCTATAATAATAAAAGTGCAATATGCTAATTAGACCAGCTGTCCTCCTGGACATCCTTCCGGACGACCTTCCGGACAAAAGCCGGGGCTGCAAGGGAAGCCTGGGTCCCGAGTGCTGGAGGGAACCCCAGGTCCTGGGTGCCAGAAGGAAGCCAGTACCGGCAGCCAGGGGAAGGAAGGCCTACTCTTGCACAAATTTTGTGCATCAGCCTCTAGTTATTTATATGCTAGCTGAATTTTAAAATTCACAAAGTGGAGGAAATACTACTTTTTCTTAAGAGTGTCTTGTAGCAAATCCTAATTTGATCAGGTAGTCTAGAGCAGTGGCTTTCAATTTTTTTTTTTTACCTTGATCATCAGTAAGATATTTTAATGACCTGGAAAACACACACACGCGCACACACACAGGATTATAGGGGTAAACAGAAGTTTATCTTAGCCTCAAATTTCTTGCTAAATCTGCCATTCAGCTTTGGCCAAATGGTGCAATGCCTGCTTTAGTGTCCTTTTAGGCACACCTAGACTTGCATTAGAACAAGGATTGAGATTGCATTGGTAACTCTCCTGTCTAACCAGTGTAGTGGCCCTAGTAATGCAAACAAGACATGCCATTTGGATGTATTATTATCTTTTTTTTAATTCTCACCTGAGGATATTTTTCCCATTGATCCTTTAGAGAGAGTAGAAGAGAGGGAGTGGGGATGTGCCCGCAACCAAGGCACATGCCCCTGACCGGAATCGAACCTGGGACCCTTCAGTCCGCAGGCTGATGCTCTATCCACTGAGCCAAACCGGTTTTGGCTACCACGTACTCTTGACTGGGAATTGAACCTGAGACCCTTTGGCCTGTGGGCAGACGCTCTAACCACTGAGCACCCAGCTAGGGCTAGATTTATTATCTTAATATTCACTGTGAAAAACAGGTTAAATTCTCTAAATGTGACTTATCCCAAATGTTCCCTTTTGTGCTTTATATATGAAAATTCCCTCAGTCAATTGAAAGTTTAAATTTACATTTATTATTAGAAAGTAAAATATTGCTATAAATAATGATGATTGTGGAGGCTGTGAATTTTATATGTCCAAAATTATTATATAAATAGTATGGATTATAGGTATAGATTGGGAATTAATGTTACGAGAGTGCAATTGCTAATAATTTTGGGGAAACCAATGTGTCATTTGTGGGATTGCCTTCAGTAAAATTGCATCATTATGATTAAGCAAATCTTCCAGCACAGAGATAAACAGGAGGCCAAGTCTTGACTTCAGTCGTTTTCTATTAGGGGTGAAGGAAAGCTTACTAACTTGGTGGTAACATGACCACAGGCAACAGCTAAGCTGGAGGGCTAGCACCAAACTAGCTTGCTTTTCCACAGACCTCATTTTATTTATTTATTTAACACCTTTTAAAAAATGGAATCTATTTATATATATTTGATTTTAGAGAGAGGAAGTGAAAGAGATATATAGGGGATGAAAGAGATATGTAGGGGACATCGATTGGCTGCCACCTGCATGCTCCCTACTGGGGATTGAGCCAAAATATAGGCATGTGCCCTGACCTGGAATCGAATTGGCAATCTCTTGATGCATGGGTCAGTGCTCAACCACTGAACCACATGGGCTGGGCTCCACAGACCTAATTTTATACCAGTCTCATCTAGCTGCAGTTTATAGTGCCAAGGAATTATGGTTTTTGCCCTTTTATATCAAATTTTAAAAATGGGTCTATCAGAACTTTTAATGCTAAGATTATAATCATAATTATTTTTTGAATAAAATTTCAGATTTATTCTTGTTTCTCAATAGTTCATTCCGTAAAGGCAACATTTGGCTTTGGCACATACTGATTTCAATATTTGGCCTTTTGGCATGATGCCAAACAAAATGTGTTTATTTCTAAAATAATCATCCATCTATCCAATCCCAATGAAACAAAAATTTCACAGAACTCTTATTACTTCTGTTGTGTACAGTGTGCTCTGGTCTTTTCAGTTCTACTTAATATTTTTTAAAGCTACTAAGTTAGCTTCACAATAATATATATATATATGTGTGTGTGTGTGTGTGTGTGTGTGTGTATGTGTGTGTGTGTGTGTATATGTATATATATATAATGTACAGGCTATGATTTGCAGTTTAAAAATGTTGAGACTTTTTAAATGTTGAGACTGTTCTGCGGGTAGTGACACTGTCCTGGGAGGGTCATCTTTGTATGAAGTATTTAGTCCTACAGAAGATGCAATGAAGGTTTTCTAGTTATGTTTCTTTCCCAGAAATGCAATTTAAGAGCTCAAAGGCATGTTAACATAAAATATGAATTACTAAATACTTTTCTGTAATTGTTGTGCCAGTTTACACACCCACCAGTAGTGTTTGAGAATTCCAGTTATTCAGGATTCTTAACACTTAACATTGTCAATATTTTCCGTTTTAACCATCATAGGTGGGTATGTAGTAGTTACCATAGCCATTCTAAATGAAGCTTTAGATGGCTCATGCTTCCCAGATTTGTAGAACATCAGTGACAGAGCCAAGCTGTCCTAGGTCACTAAGTTCTGATATTGAAAAGGCATTCCTCTTGCTGTGTATTATATGTCTGTTCGTTATAGTAAGCAGTCCCATTTTAATTCTGTCTTACAGGCTTATTCTAGAAGCTTTTCTACTCCTTCACCAACAGAGAACAAAGTAGAGTAGAAATTTTATGTTTGAGTTTATAAGCCCCAAGTTCTAAGTGTTAGTTCAGGTCTTAGAGATACAGCAGTTCATACTCTGCAAACCTCAGAAACAGAAAATTCTCTTACCCTTTCTCTGTACAAGGCCCTGTGCAGATCCCCTTCCATCTACCTGCCTCAACCACGGTGGACAAGGATTAGTGTACTGAAGTCCGGACCCAAAGAAATAGTGTTTGGCTCATGACTGGTGGACTCAGCCCTTCTCTATGGGGACAGGGTGGGGTTGCAAAGAAATGGAAAGGGTGTGCCTGGGAAGGTGAGAAGCCAGCAGAGTGAAAAACCAACAGGGGCCCGCAGCTGTGGGTGTTTACTTATCTTGCTAACCTCAGGAAACCAGCCTTGCTGAAATCCTTAATACCATTCGCATGCTACTTCATGTGAGAGCCACGTAAAACATCAGGCAAAAGATTGGGCTTCTTTCCAGTCTCATTCAGGGTGAATTCCAGGGTGATTGCAGGTAATCCATGCAGTCTTCCCAGCTCTACTTTCTCTTTTTGTTATGTGTAACCAGACTTCCATGAGAAAATGATGAAGATGGAAGTTGCCCGAATAAGGCATCGAAGTTAGCCTCCCTGCATATATAAGAACACAACTATTTCACATTTGTGAATCTGCTTTCTTTAAATAAAATTGGAATTGATCAGTACCAATTTTGATGATTAGCATGTTTATTATTATTTTTTAGATGTCTGCAAGGGTAAGCACTATAGGAAGACATAGTACCCTGATTTCTTCCCTTCAATACTTTGTTTAAACCTGTATAGAACAGTAGGTTAAAAGGGATCCACAAGAGGCTAACATCCCAACATCCTATATAATAAAAGCCTAATATGTTAAGTGTCCATCCAGTCAGCTGTTCAACCAATCAAAGTATAATATGCTAATGATATGCTAAGGCTGCTCAACCGCTCACTATGATGTGCACTGACCACCAGGGGGCAGAAACTCAATGCAGGAGCTTCCCCCTGGTGGTCAATGCACTCCCACAGCGTGAGCTCTGCTCAGCCAGAAGCCCTGAGCTGGGCGAGTGCGACGGTGGTGGGAGCCTTTCCTGCCTCTGTGGCAGTCGGACATCCCCTGAGGGCTCCCTGACTGGGAGGAGGTGCACTGAGGTACTCCCCCCGAGTGTACGAATTTCATGCACCAGGCCTCTTAGTTAATCAATAAATAGGATCGTATTGTATGTGGTAGTATTTCTACAGCATTACACAGAATGCTCCCTTGTATAACAACCTAAAGCAGTGATTTCCAAGAATTTTTAAAGCATGCAATACATGACTGTTTAGTCAGGCACACTGACGTCTTTTCCCTTAGATTATCAAATAAAAAAATGACAACAGCCATCACAACAATAGCTGTCCGGTGTGAATGAATCAAAATTATACCTTTTATTTTATTTTATTTTTGTCAGATTGGCTAAAAATATATTTTTTGGTGTGCCACAGGATTTTAGTAATTTGTTTATGTGTGCCATAAGATGAAAAATGTTGAAAATCTCTGGCCTAAAGATAGTTGCATGATGTTCAATGTAAATCAAAATGAAAATAAATCCCCACTTCCTTTTAGTTGTGAACAGTTCGACAATCACAAAAGATACAATTACAAAAATCAATGGATTAGTCACAACCTGAAATATTTTTTCAGGTTCTTTATATTGAATTTTATCTATGCTATTAAATTGCCATGGACCCTTGTTTTCAAAATTAGCCAAAGTACAACCCTTTGCTGTCATTCCCTCAAAGAAACTAGAAAGTTCTGTTTTTATTAATTTGACTGCTTCCCTGTGTAACTTCTCTTTGGAAAGTTCGAAGTAATCAAGATAACCAGTCTTCCCTCTCAGAGAGACAGTCAGGTCAGCAGAAAATATTTCTCCTGGCAACGCCTTCTTCCCTTTGGCAGGCCTGTGGGTGTGGTTAAAAAAGCAAACTCCAAACAAAAAATTTTTTCACCTTTTCTTCTGCCTATAACCCTCCCCTTAGTAGAGCAGGAAAGAAGTGGCACTAGAATTCAGATTGCAAAAAAGTATTTCATTGCAGCACACTAAGTAGCAGGGATCTGAACTTTTAAAATATGTAGATTAAAAGGGATCCACAAGAGGCTAACATCCCAACATTAATTGATAAATAGTATCATTAGGGCATTTAGAAGAAAGAATGATGCCCCCTTAACCCCCATGAAAGTATCTTTACAGCTTTATTTGATTGTAAAAGTAATACATGCTATGTGTAATGAATATAAACAATACATGTAAAATAGAATGTGAAGGTTCCTCATACTTGGTTCTCTCTGTTAAGGTGTGTGTGTGTGTGTGTGTGGTCAATTT
>NW_006300104.1:984308-985833 GCF_000327345.1 Myotis davidii | reverse complement strand
TGACTGCTAGTGTTGTTCAGATATTCTGTATCCTGACTGATGTTCTATGTACTTTTTCTTTTTCTTTTCTTTTTAAAATATTTTTATTGATTAGTTATTATTTTTTGTGTGATTAATCACTATGCTAAATATATGTTCAATTTGTAACAATGAAATTGGGGGTCACCACACCACGAGGAACTGTATTAAAGGGATGCAGCATTAGGAAGGTTGAGAATCACTGCCTTAGAGTCACTGGGACCAGGCAATGGAAGAGCTGATCTGGACTCTATGCGACCTGTGCAGCACCCCAGAGAGCTCTGAGCCCTGTTTTTAGCTACTGTTCAACCCTGAGGAGATAGGTACAGCAATGCCCAACTCCACTCTTGGTGATCCACTGAACAGGTAGAACACGGGACAGCATGTGGCTCCCGGTTCTTCCTACTAACCCATTTTCCCCCCCATCTTGCTTGAAAGCAAGGTAGTTCTGGCACCACCCAGTCCTGTTTGGTTCCTATTTCTTACCAAACCTCCAGTGCAATAACGTGTCATACAGAGAACTGGTTGGACTTGACAGACCAGTGTAAAACCAGGCTGATAGAGAAAGAACAGCATTTCCGGTGTGCTGGGGGAATAGTATGGAGTTCCAAAGAGAAACCGGCAGCACCCTGCACTATCACAGAATGTTTGCTGGGCTGTGCTAGGTTTATAGCATTAAATGTACAAGAAGGGGCCCTGGAATGGGATTCCAAAAGCTGAAGTAGGAGCCCAGCCCTGCCACTCACACTGCGTGATTTGTGGAAAGTTCTTCAATCTCTCTAAGCTTGGTTGTGAAATGGAGATAATGCTCATGACCAGCCCTACTAACCCATAGGTTGTTGTGAGAATAAAATGTGAGAATAAAATGAGGTTAAGTATGCTTTGCAAGTACAAGGTGCTGCTGTTGGTTTTGTCGTAATGCATTATGTGGAGGTGGGGGTGAAGGGAAACATATTTTTCATGGCTATATATATATATATATATAATTTCAGAGAGGAAGGGAGAGGGAGAGAGAGATAGAAGCATCAGTGATGAAAGAATCATTGATCACTGCCTCCTGCACCCCCCCCCCCTACTGTCCTCCCACCAGGGACTGAGCCTGCAATCCTGGCGTGTGCCCTGAGCAGGACTTGAACTGAGACCTCCTGGTTCATAGGTTGACATTCAACCACTGAGCCACACTGGCCAGACCCACTAATGTTTCTTAAGTGAATTGCTGGGTCTGATTTGGGAGGGCATCATTTCTTACATCTCAGCAATATTGCTAACTCCTCAAACCCAAATAATCTGCCCTTGCTGTAATTGTGCTCCCACACCCCGCTCACCCCTTCAAACTTGTCATCTCAGGAGAAAGAGAGATCATCTTGTCTGCATCTGAAAGAGCTGGAAATATTTCCAGGGGAAGGTCTTGCCCATGCTTCATTCCTGAATCAGGGAACATTCTTCCAAAGTTTATTTGCACGAGATATACAATAGTGTAATCTCAAAATATGTTTTTCCTAAAGGA
>NW_006300104.1:982636-984275 GCF_000327345.1 Myotis davidii | reverse complement strand
ACATTTTTTAAAATAAAACATATATTTGCATAAACCAACAAAATTAATACCTTGGGAATTATATGTTACCAAGAATATATGGAACAGGAATGAGAATATATATTACCAAGTTGTACCCATCACTGTAACGTTGCAATGGCCAACAATTGACTTGTCCTGATACCTTGTGGTTCTTCAAGGGGAGAAAAAGGAGGAATGTGGATAAAAACCAAAGAACAAGCTGGAAATAGAGAAATGCTTACTTGACTATGTCACTATCTTCCTATTTCTGTTCCATGAATATGATGCCAGGAATTTAAAAGTAGATCCTCATTGAACAATTTACATTAAGTGTCCTGTAAGTGGTTTCTTAATGGAAAGTGCGACTATTACAGGTAAAATCTATCTGAGTTCTAAAATCATGAAATTATCTGGTTGTCTATACCAGCGGTCGCCAATCGGTGGTCCACGGACCACTGCTGGTCCGTGAGGTCTGAAAGGTTGGCGACTGTTGGTCTGTTCTGCCATCAACAGTCTAAAGAACTTGGTAGACCACCTCCTTAGCTGTGTTCAGGACAAGCTGCCGCTAGTTTTTTTGGGAGAAGATATTTTATGGGTAGTAAGTAGCATTTTGTGTCTGGGAACTATTGATTAAAAAGAAAATAAACCACCCACTTTCCTTTCTCAAGATGAAAAAACATAGTGAGGCCTTTTTATACCTGACTGAAATTGGCCGCCTGCTTATTGCCTCAGTTAAAAAACACGTCTGACCTAATATGTGGCTTGTGGTAGACATTGCTATTGAATAGCAGCCATTAATTTAAAAACCAAACCGAAAGAAAGCTGAGAAGTAGCAGAATGACCATACTTAGTGACATTTTCCAGATGCCACTTAACCAAACCACGCAGGACAAGAATTACTTAAAAGACATTAAGAGTTTTAATTGTTCTAGGCTTTTATTGCCTTTTAAACAATTGAGGTAAAATTGTCATTACATAAAATTGACCACTTTAGATGGAAGAAGGCATAGAGGGGATACATGGTGATGGAGGGAAATGAATGCACACAAAGAGTCCCTGAGGACCCAAACAAAGGTCAGTCTATACCACAACCAGTAAGTGAGTTCTGCCAAAAAAGGAAGTACTGCTGGACTCCAATTACACTTACAACCAGACTGACTTCTTAAAAAAAAAAATAAATTAACCACTCTCAAGTTTAATACATTCACAGTGTTGTCAGCCATCATCTCTGTCTAGTTCCAAAACATTTTCATCACCCCAAAAGAAACCCCCTACCCATTAAGCACTTATTTTCCATTCCTCTGGGCTTTATTCCTTTTTTGTGTGGGAAAGACTAAATGCAGGGATTGCGTGCGCGCATGTGCGCACACACATATGTGTGTGTGTGTGTGTGTGTGTGTGTGTATACACTTTGTTTTTAATCTTGCCCAGGTATACAGACACATCACCAGCCCTGTGCATGGCAAGGCGGTGAGATTCTGGAGAGCTGCTGTTTATGGCGAACATACAGCCAGTGACGAGGCAGCATGGCTGCCAGAGGAGCTCTGCTTTGGGAGCTAAAGGCCTGGGGACAAGGTTCAACCTTGCACTTACTGATGTGTGACGTTGGGCAAGTCCCTTAACCTTCCTGAGCCCCAAT
>NW_006300104.1:975850-982229 GCF_000327345.1 Myotis davidii | reverse complement strand
TTAGACCGGATGAAGCCAGGGCTGTGAGGGAAGCCCGGGTCCTGGGTGCCAGAGGAAAGGTGGTGCCGGCAGCCAGGGAAAAGGAGGCCCCTACTCTTGCACAAATTTTGTGCATCCGGGCTCTAGTTTTAAATAATATTAAAATGTGTATCATCAAGTCTACATAGTTTCAATTAATTTTGCATAGCTTGTGCTATGTGTAAGTATAGTCTCTGTAAATAAAAGTGTAAATGCAACAAATGCTTCAGAAAGTTACCTTTTAAAGGAACTGGGATTTTTGTTATCATTAATTGCTAATTTTGATATTTGTATTCATAATGCAAGTAAATATTCATGTACTGTGGTTGTTTAAAGCGTGATGTAGCTGTTATAGTCTTCATTTATATTTGGAGGAAATAGTTATAACAATGATATAGATCAGCTTTGATACTAAATAAATTGCTAGTGCAAAGTCATCTCCTCTCTCAGTTATCCTGGTCAGTGACTGAGAGAGGAGATAAACAAATGGAAAAAGAAATGGATGAAATAATTTGTTTTGCTAGCAAGATTTTATTTATATGGAAGAATAACTATAATAGGAAATACCAAAGCCTCTTATGAAGAAAGTATTTTTATAATTAAAATGATGAAAGTAATAAAAGTAGAAATATTTGAAAATACTTATTTCATACATTATTGTGATCTTACCCTGTGTGAAATTTTGTGCCCTGCATTTTTCACTCAACATGACAATGTAAACATTTCTCAATATCTGAAACTCCCTCTGAATACATCGTCCTATTTACTCATAAGGTCATGCTGATAAGTGTTATCTACTAATGGGAAAAAGAAGATGTTTAATTAAAGTGCCTGGATTTATTCAAGAGGTGTGTCAGACATTTGGCTGGTATGGGCCAGAGCACATACTAACTGTAATCAACTAATCCCTTACCTGTTTATGGTCGTATCTATCAGCTCCATATCTTTCATGGTTGAATTGTGTATTAACTATTCTCACATATAAAATATCCATTCTCTCTGAACATAAAGAGGTAGGATAATAGTTTTCTCAAAGCATTTAGCGGATGTTGATATGAAAGTGTTTAAGTATTGAAGCCTAATCATTTAGGAAAGAGCCAAGCTTCTAGTCATTTGCCATGGTTTATTTCTAGACATTTATCCTTTTACTGGTGCATGGATTCGTGCACTGGTGGGGTCCCTCAGCTTGGCTTGTGCCCTCTCGCAATCCGGGACCCCTCGGGGGATGTTGGAGAGCTGGTTTCGGCCTGATCCCCACAGGCCAGCATCCCTGATCCCCAGCAGTCTGACATCCCCTGAGGGATGTAGCAGTGCGCTAAGTGACAGGCACGTGGCTAGGGGCAGGCGTCATGCTGCTCCCGCTCATCCCGGCTCCGCTGCACCTGTCTGCCGCTGCAGCAGCTGTGCTTGCCAGCCATGAGCCTGGCTTCTGGCTGAGCGGTCCTCCTGCGGTGGGAATGCATTGACCACCAGGGAGCAGCTCCTGTGTTGAGTGTCTGGCCCTTGGTGGTCAGTGCTCGTCATAGCAACTGGTCAAGAGGTCGACCAGTCGTAACGACCGCTTAGGCTTTTATATATATAGATAAAGAAATATGTACCACCTTTTGGAGTTTCTATAAGAAAGAAGTTTTATTTAATATTCTATTTTTATATATAATGCCCTCCTTTCATTGTGGAAGAATATGATATGTGTATTTGGGGAATCTTTATTTGTTATAGTTCCTTCAAGTTCAAATGGGAAAATTTCAGCTTCGATACATGTGCCAATTTGTTAATAGTGTTTTGTGAAATGGTTTATGTAATTTAAAACCACGTTGAATACTTTACTATATGGAATCTATATAATTATCATAATCATATTCTAATTCATGAAACTATCACATGGAATCAAACTTAAAAACATTTTTTTTCTTTTAGCCAGATGAATTGTACTTTGAGGAAGGTGATATTATCTACATTACTGACATGGTAAGCTCAGCTAAAATTTTGTCATCCCATGTATGAATTAAAGATGTATAAGACTATTTTGTATAGCCATAACATTATTTAAATGTGTTTCTATCTAGAAATACATATGCTCAAGTCTATTCATTTTAGCACAGTTTATAACAGCATAAGATTAAAAATACCCCATATGTTGAAAAACAAGAAAATAGTTGAATAAACTGCTGAATTGGAGTATGATGAAGCTACAAAGAGTAAGGAATACCCATACTGTGGAGTAATTTAAGTGAAAAAAGCAAGATGAACAAATGTGGATAGCAGGCCATCACTTATCTAAGAAAATGTGAGAGGATATACATAAACCTATTTTCTTCAATTTGTAATAAAAAGTCAAAGGAGTCATAAAATAAAATTTGAAAAATAGTTTCTTCTGTGGGGGCGGGAAGGAAAATAGAGTAGAGGGAACATAGATGGAAGATAGACTTTTTAAAAATTATACTTACTTTGGAGATCTCACTTTAGAATCATGTAAACTTTTTCATAGTCATACAGTTAAATTGGTAGAAAGCAATCCCTGAAAATTAAAAGCAGCCCGAATCAAGTGAACTTCATTGTAATAACCACACAGAGAAGATGTATTCCAAGTGACTTTAAAACTCAGCAGTTGGACTGACATCTCTAGTAGAAGATGAATGAAGGACAAAAAGAACTGTCAAAAAAATTGTAAATGATTTTTAAGCATGATTTTGTTGGAGATTGTTGGTATCACTATTCTGAGAGAGTTGCATGTGTATTGTGGAGCAAATGAGTCATCAGGTCAGTGATGTTGAAAACTGGGATTTTCAGCCTGCAAGAAAGAATATATGGATGTAAGATCAACGAGGGTAAGTAAAAACCCCGTAGCTCTGCATTTGAATAGAACATATTTTACCTAAAATGAAACAAGAATTATCTCCTGCTCTGTACTTTGAAAAGGCCTAGACAATAAAAACCCAACAACTAATAATTTTATATTGTTTCCTATTAAAAGGATCAAGGCTCTTTTGTTGGTACCAGGTCTGGGGCAGTTAAGGTACAAGATAATCCCTAACTTCTTGTTTTTAGAGTGCCAGGAAGCTACCAAGACTACCTAGGGCAGTGATGGCGAACCTATGGCACGCGTGTCAGAGGTGACACGCGAACTTGTTTTTTTGGTTGATTTTTCTTTGTTAAATGGTATTGAAATAGATAAAATAAATATCAAAAATATAAGTCATTGTTTTACTATGGTTGCAAATATCAAAAAATTTCTATATGTGACACGGCACCAGAGTTAAGTTAGGGTTTTTCAAAATGCTGACACGCTGAGCTCAAAAGGTTCGCCATCACTGGTCTAGGGTCACGTTAGAAAGACACAGGAACTATGTTGGAGAGGCTGCCACTAGCCAAAGACAGGACAACTTGAGCAGTCAATTAGAGTAGCAATTCCCAAGGATTGAAACACATTTACTATGCTTAAATTATGAATTCCTAATGATATATCAAAATAAACATTATCAGGCACCCTGAGGGGATGTGAGGGAACCAGCTTTTTATTCTGACATCTGTTACAGTGAATAATCAGCATTTATTCTGCCCTTTTTCACGAATTTCATCTCTGGAGAGCCTGGGAGTTGATGAGGAAGAGTTTCTCTTTAAAGAGGTATTCTAGTTATTTAAATGAAGTGGGAATGATGGAATTAGAATGTCATCCTTTTTGCAACCCCTATGAAATAATGGATCCAGATAATGCTCTTCTGTGGTTACTAACATTCCAAAAGGAGAGATCACCAGACATTGTGTGTCTTTCGATGAGAGAGATCAAGATGAAATAGTCTTGCCAAAAAAAAATTGAATCTAAATCTAATCAAGCCTCTAAAACTAATGAACAATTTAGAGGCAATACAGGGAACAGAAAAACACATTTCTGCTAACACAGGAATTCAACAGGCAAAATCCAGGCTGTTGGAAACTACAAAACAAATGGATTTTTTTTTCCCCCAACAAGTAGACTGTGAAGGAGTGAAAAAACAAATGAAGGGGGAACCTATAGAATAAAAGAGACTTAAGAGGCAAATCAATCAATCCTATTGTTTGGCTCTTATTTGGATTCCAAGTTATGGAACAACTGGAAAATTTAAGTATTCACTTAGATATTTGATGATACTAAGAAATTGTTGAAAAAATTTGAATCTGGGATAATGTTATAATTATGTCTGAGAAGTCCTTATCTTTCAGAGATACATAGTGAAATATTTGCAGATATTGAAATAATATGATGTCTAGAATTTATTTCAGGTTAATCTGAAGGCGAAGGAAGTTATAGGTAGGGGTGTATATGAAGCAATATTGTCCATAAATATATAATTCATGTGGTTGAAAATGGGTACGTGTAGGTTCATTTAGTGTTCTTTCTACTTTTGTATAGGTTTGGATTATTCTGTAATAAAAATTTATCTCAAAAATAAAGGTGAAATAAAGAGACCTTTAGAAAACAAACAAACAAAAAGTCTTGATGCTAATAAAAATTAGTCTGGATAAAAAAATTCTATACGTGTTCTGTATAAACCAAATGTAATTTTTTTCTTTTCATTCGTATTATCTCGGTTTGATTGTTGAGGCTCTGTGATGAAATGCGTTTAATTTGTTGCAGACAGATGTGTGAATATTTGTAATTTAGTGATAAGATGTATGGACACCCGTAACTAGGAAATGAGGAAGCTTGATGATTGTGAGCAGGGCCGATGGGCATTTTGTAGAGCTGGTACGCTCCATGAGAGTCCAATGGTGTTAAAAGTGATTGAATGTACACTGGATTTGGTACCACTTAAAACTCTTCTTTCCCCAGAGTGATACCAGTTGGTGGAAAGGCACCTCCAAAGGCAGGACTGGACTAATCCCAAGCAACTATGGTAAGCATGGCCGGGGCTGCACTTTGGTATGCTCTGTGCACTTCCAGTTCTCTGGTTCCTGAGGCCTCTCTGCTTGTTGCTCTGGCTGAGAAATCAATGGAGTCACTGTCAGTGTAGGACATTTTCTTCTCCGTGAGCCTCCTGTTAATAAAATGGTCATGGACAGTAGAAGTGCTTGAGCCTTGACTCATGGCTTAAGAAAAGGCATTGTAGCATTCTTGAAAGGACCCAGGGTTTCCAAGGAAACACGTTTTACTTCATTCAACTCTTAGAACTTTTTTTTTTTTTTTTTTTTTGCTGTTAAACTACATCTCACGGATGGCTTCTTAGACCAGCCCTTTCTTTCCTGATGAAGTAACCCTGCCTTGTTAATTCATTTTGGGGCAGTGATGTTCATCAGATGCCTATCAGGGGCGGTTTGGGCAGCTTGACCAGAGAGATGTGGCCCGTGCTCTGAACACACTTGTAGTTGGAGGGAGGAGAAAGCAGAGTTTCCTAGACATCGGCAAAGTCAATAGAGCCCAGGTTTGATAAACAAGGGTCCTGGGTTCTAATACTTTTCCTTCCACTTCCTAATAACCAGGCACCTTACTGAAGGCACTGCACTGCTACCTCCAGGCCTGTTCCCTCTCTGTATGATGAGAGGGTCGATTTAAATCACATCTAAGGTTCCTTTTGACTTTAGCATTGGATGCACCCTTAGGCCAGTGGGGCTGGTATCAGGCACCAGTTCTAAGCACTGGAAGGGGACTTTAGAAAATTTCAAGGAAGGCACTTGATAGCTCCTAGTGGGAGGGGAGAGGGGAGAGGATGGACGGCCGAGGCTTGGAGCCCAACACAGGGGCCTCACCTGCCCTGGTTTTAGGGTGATACTGTTCTGGATTTAAAAAGACTTTAAACATTTCTCCATTTCTCTAACCTTTAAAATCTCAAATATACCTGATTCCCGAGGGTGTAAAATGTTCACAGACACTGAGAGTGTAAAATGTGGCCCTGGGTCCCTGGTAGCCAAGGGGGTATCCAGTTCCAGCCCTTTACGGAGGGAGGGGGTGTGTCTGAAAACCCATTGGAACAATAGTCTTGTCACCCCTGCCGATTCTAGGATAGCAGTGAGCACACCTGCCTTGGAGGCAGCTAGTTGTACTCATTGCCCTTTCTGAATATAGGAAGCAAGATATTTTCCTCTCTCCCTCCTCCCCCACCCCCCACACACCCCGGAAACAATGCTTTCCAGCCGTCTTCATAGAGCGTGCCTTTTCAGAACGTAAAAATGAACATCAAAGTCTTTTGTATTTTTGTGACTAAATGTGTTTATTAAATACTTGAATAAACTGGCATGCAGGCCATGGATCTGTTTGTTTTGTTTATACTTGCAGTTAATTGCTCTGTTATTGTGTTATTGCTTAGCTTGGTTTCATTGAACACGTAATTCAGCTTCTTTTAAAGCAGGAAACATCATTTAGATTTTCTGCTATTCTGCTCCCCCC
>NW_006300104.1:965826-975611 GCF_000327345.1 Myotis davidii | reverse complement strand
CCCACACCCCCGCCTCACACACTCTCAGTAAGGGAAGCTGGATTGCAGAAGGCCTTGGCTCTGTGGGAGCTGGGGGACTGTGAAGGCTTTAGTGAACCATTTGGGTGACACTCTCAACGCTGGGTTTATACTTTATCTTTCCCGTCTAGTGGCTGAGCAGGCGGAATCCATTGACAATCCATTGCATGAAGCTGCAAAAAGAGGTAGGTGTGATTCTTTTAGACTGAGATATGCAGAACAGTGACACACAGAGATTTTAATTATACAGTTTGGTGACTTTTGACAAATGTGTACAGCCATGTAACCAATACCAGGAACAAGATCCAAGATCTAGAGTGTTTCTGTCATCCCCGAAAGTTCCCGTTCTAGTTAAATCCCTGTCTCCCCCAGAGGCAGTCTCTGTTCTGCCTTCTGTCATCCTAGAGAGGTACGTGTAATTTTGATTTTAAATGGTCAGTCACTCACACTTTTGAGTGCCTTATATACCCCGTGCTCAGTGGCAAGTGGAAAGGAATGGTCTGTGACTCCCAGAGGTTAAAGTCTGGAAAGAGAGAGATGTGTGTGACAGAACAAGACGGTGTGATATGTACAGCAATGGGAGCGTGTTTGAGTTAAACAGGCTCCAGAGGCCAGAATGAGTAACAGGAGAGCAGGAGGGCAGGGGGCTTCTAGGGGATACGGCATTTGGGAGAGTGTTGATGGTGTGTGTGATGAGGGTGGAATCAGGGAAGGAGGGAGCAATGGGCTGGGCCTTGTACCTGAGGCCTAATCCTGTAGATCAGTAGTTTTCCACTGAGGGTAATTCCCTCCCTCCACACCCTAGAACATTTGGCAATATCTGGAGACATTTTGACTGCCATGACTAGGGGAATACCACTGGCACCTTTTGGGTAGAGGCTGGGGATGTTGCTGAATATACTATAGGCTACAGGACAGCACCGATAACAAAGAATTTCCCAACCTCAAATGCCAATAAGTCTACTGTTGAGAAACCCTGCATGGGGAGTGTTTGCAAGGATCCTTTTATTCTATTTTAGGTCATTTTGAAATCTGAATATGCAAAAGGAAATTATTGGCTTAGGATTGTGCATAAGTAGAGCTACAAAACTGACATTTAAAACTTTTTTTTTGTAAATTAGATATTTAGGGCATTAGCCAGGGGATTTTAAATCAGTATTGTACTTTAATATCTGAGTAGAAAATCTGAGTAGGTTATTTAGTGTTTCTTTTCTTGTAAGAACTGAAAGTGCATTTAAAATAAGAATATAGGTAGTGTCTGCTTTTTCTTAGGTTTGACCCCACCCCCCTTGCCAAATTTCAGGAATTCACAAAGGAAAAAAATACCTATTTTTTATAGAGTAAAAATACCTTAAGCAGACCCATTTAGGCAACTTTTCCCATTAACCTACTATTAAAAATTGATGTTAATGCTTTCCATTAATAAACTGGAAGTCAAAATATACCATAATAGATGCATTACTCAGCAGGTCTTATTTTCAGACTTGCTGATTAAGCCATTGCAAGTGGAAATGTATGCAGGATGAAATTGATTTAAAGGCCAAACAAAAAACAAAATTCTTTTTCATGTGTTTTTATAAATGTTAAATTTTTTTTTTCAGGCAACTTGAGCTGGTTGAGAGAGTGTCTGGACAACCGAGTTGGTGTCAATGGCTTAGACAAAGCTGGCAGCACTGCCTTGTACTGGGCTTGTCACGGGGGTCACAAAGGTATTCCATTTTGTTTGTTACCAAAAATGTCTGTGCTTCTGATAAATGTACTTCATCTAGGGGAGTCAGATTTACAGAAATGAAAAAAAAATTGGTTATTCTTTTCAAATCCTTTAGAACATCAGCCAATAGCCCTGATCCTGGAAGCTTTCTTTGTAACACAGTAGGTTGAATGTCATCAGCCAGCCTTCCTACATGGACCTCTTTGACTTGAAAGAATGGAAGCTTCCTTTCCTCAGACTTGGCACAGTTACAGGAAAACAACAGTCATTTAAAAACAAACCCCAATATCTAATCTTACAGAAGGAAGGGACAGAATGGACTCCTCTAGCTTAGCTTTTTCCCTGACATATGCTTTGATCATATACATTTGAAGATTAATGCAAACTGCTAGATTCAGGAGAAAGAGCATTTGCTTGAGTTAGTGATTCAGTTGGTAACTTTCTCTGTTATAGTCCCTCGTAATAATGACAGATGGAATTTCTAGATGTATTTCATACTGGCCAACATTCTGCCACAACCACTCTCTTTACACCTCTCTCTACAACCCAAAAACATAATCCCAACCACAATGAGAAACAAAAAAACCCCAACAAATTAAATAGCACATAGCTAAAGGGAAATTTATGGTTGTGTCCCAAAAGATACCCAGTTTATTTTATCTAATAAACACAAATTAGTCATATAAATATTAGGTATCATAGCAAATGTAAAAATACTCCAGTAATAGATGTCATGTGAAAATGCAAAAGCCAAATTGTTTTGGAAAAAAAAAAATTCCCAAAGTAATTCTCCCTTTTAGAGTCTGAAGGTTTCAATTTAGATATATTTTGAAAAATTTGTTGTAAGGATTTTCTTGAAGATTCTTCTAAAGAATTCTCTTCTTTACACTTATTATGCTTAGTTTTTATCAGACTTTTAAAAAAATCTTAAAAAATTATTATTTTTTCTACTTGAATTTCAGATATAGTAGAAATGCTATTTACTCAACCAAACATTGAACTGGACCAACAGGTAAGATTCTTTACATGAAAGTCATTTAACACACCTGTCTTGTTCTTTCTGTGCAGCTTATGGGCATGAAAAAAATCATATCATAGTGCTTGAAAATCATATCATGAATCACATGTCTTCAAGTAGATTCCTGAGAGAGGGGAGCTTGCTACTGATTATTTGGTTGACAGAATTATAGGTTGTAAATGGTTTCTTTCCAAATTTTGCAGGCATGCCTCCATGGTATTCTACTCTCTGGGGTTGCTTTTGAGAGGCTTGATGCCATTTTGATTCCCATTCTTTTGTGTGTGATCTACTTTTTCTCTTCATTGACGTCTTTGACTTTGGTGTTCTAAAATTTCCCAGTGATGGGCTTCAATGTGGGTCTATATCTTGTATTATTTCCTCTATAGTTCATATGCTCATTCTCTGACCATTTTCTTTGTTCTTCGGTTCTGAATGCCCATTAGTAGCTGTGTTAGACATCTCAGGTTGAACCTCCAATTTTCTTAGTTCTAAGGTTTTTCTCACTTTTATCTTCATGTTTTATTTTGGTTGCCTTTTCTATTTTATAACTTTCCTATGGCTATGTAACAAATTACCACAAAAATAGCAGCCTGAAATAACACCCATTTACCTTGTATTTTCTGTAGGCCAAAATGACAGAGATGGGTTCTCTGCTTAGGTTTCATAGGTTGGAACATAGGTATGGCTAGAGTGGGATTCTCAGATGGAGATCACATCCTTTTCCAAGCTCTTGAGGTTGCCAGGAGACTTGAGTTTCTTGTACTGGTGGTAATGTGGACCTCAGCTTTCTGAGACCACTCATCTCTATAGACAGTTCTCAACATGACTATTTGCTTTCTTCCTCAAGGCCAGTGGCAGACCGTGTCTCTGGCACTGTACCTGTCTTTGGGAAAGGGCACACCTGATTAGGTCAGGCCTACCCAGTACAATCTCCCTTTTGATGAACTCCACATCAACTGATTAGACACCTGATTATGGGAGTGATATTTTATTATATTTACTGGTCTCGACCACGACTCAAAGGGAGGGAATTAGACAGTGGGTGTGTGCCAGGAGCAGGAGTCTTGGGGGCAATCTTAAAATTCTCTTTACCTCAAGCTCTTTCTTTTACTCTGATTGTTATTTTAAATAGAGTTCTTTATTTCTGGTTTCGTTATTTAATATTGCCATATATCTCTGATGTTAATTATAGCTTTTGAAAACATTTCCTGCTATTCACGGTACTGTATCATTTCCCTCAGAGATTCATTGGACTTTTTGTTTTGGTTCTTTTTCAAATACAGGAGATTTTCCTCAAATACCTAGTGTCTTTGTGCCTTCATGTTTAAGTGTAATGAGAAGCTCTGTGTGCTTGTGGGGCTTATTGTCTGGTGGGCCTCTCCACTGGGCGACGTGGTGAAGTCCTGGCTGTTTGGTTGGGTTGTCCCTATGTGCTAGGATGAGTGCTCCCTCCCTCCTCCACATGTGGGGCTGATCAGCGTCAACAGAAAAGTAACCTCCAGCTTCCTGGGAGAGCGGTCTTACTGCTCAGGTTTTAGGTTTTTCAGCTAGCCCCTGGTTGTATTTCCTGGCCTTATTGCCACCTTCTTTTGTACCTAGTGTCCATGAGCTAGAAAACTTTCTGGTTAATTTCTTGACAGGGTAATTCTAGCATCTGTACTGAATCCTCTGGCAGCAAGGAGAGAGGCAGGTGATCTGGGGTTCTGGGGTTACTTCTTATAAACACTTTTTCTTAGGCATCTCCTGTTCCCAGGTCATGCCAGGTTTCTATGGAAGGAAGTCTGCTGGCTTCCTCCTGGTGTCTTGCTCTGCAGGCCTCTGTGCTTCCGCTTGGGTTCTGTCACTGCAGTTTCTCTTCCTCCATCCCATTCCATCTCCCTACATGTCTCATCTCCCATCTCTTGACTCTCCTTTCCCTCTTTGGAATTTTATATGATTTTATAACTTTCTTCTCATTTGAGGTTTACTTAGAGCAGTAATTTTCAAATGGTGTGCTACAAGAATTTTTAAAACGTGCAATACCTGACTATTTAGTCAGGGGCACTGACCTCTTTTCCCTTAGATTGTCAAATAAAAAAATGACCACAGACAACACAATAGTAGCTGTCCTGTGTGAATGCCCTGTCTTGAACCATAAATATATAGGACATATCCTGGTCACGTTGTATAATAAGGTTGTGTTTGTTTAGTTAATTCTTAGTACCAGAAATCCTTATATACATACATGTATAGGCACCTGATTTTTTAAAAAGTCACTTTTACCCAGGCCAGGTAGCTCAGTTGATTAGAGTGTCATCCTGGTAGGCCAAAATTGCAGGTTCAATCCTGGTCAGGGCACATACAAGAATTAACCAATGGATGCATGAATAAGTGGAATAACAAATTGGTGTTTTTTTTTTGTTTTGTTTTGTTTTAAAATATATTTTATTGATTTTTTTACAGAGAGAAAGGGAGAGAGATAGAGAGTTAGAAACATCGATGAGAGAGAAACATCTATCAGCTGCCTCCTGCACATCTCCCACTGGAGATGTGCGCGCAACCCAGGTACATGCCCTTGACCGGAATCGAACCTGGGACCCTTCAGTCCGCAGGCCGACGGTCTATCCACCGAGCCAAACCAGTTTCGGCACAAATTGGTGTTTTAGAAATAAATATATTAATTAAAAGTTGCGTTGGAGCAAAAAGGATAGGTAATTACATTAATTATTTTTTTGTGTGTGCCATGAGTTGAAAAAGGTTGAAAATCACTGACTTAGAGTAAGCTTAAATTCCTGTGTTTTCAGTCTACACTCTATTTTTAAAATGTTACTTTTTTTTTCTTTGTTACTTTTAAAAATTGAATTTATTGGGATGACATTGGTTAATAAAGTCACATAGGTTTCCAATGTATAATTCTATAGTACATTATCTGTACAATGTTTTGTGTGTTCACCACCCGGTTATGCTAAGTGAAATAAGCAAGTCAGAGAAAGACAAGTACTATATTTCTTTTTTTAAAAAAATCCTCACCTGAGTGTATGTTTTTCTGATTTTAGAGAGAGGGATAGGGAGAGAGAGGGAGAGAGAGATAGAGAAAGAGAGAGAGAGGAAGAGTGAGAGAGAGAGAGAGAGATGAGGGAAACATCAATTGGTTGCCTCCCATATATGCCTCCACTGGGGATCAAACCCACAGCCTAGGTATATGCCCTGACCAGGAATTGAACCGGCAACCTTTTGGTGCACAGGACGATCCTTTTGATTGCAACTGAGCCACACCAGCCAGGGCATCATATGATTGCACTCATGTGGAATCTACTGAACAAAATGAACTAACAAACAAAATAGAAACAGACTCATAGATAGTAAACAGACTGACAGCCGTCAGAGGGCATGGGGGTTGTGAGGGCTGGGTGAAAAAGGTGAGGGGATTAAGCTACTTTCTCTTTTTATCACCATAGAACAAGTTGGGAGACACAGCTTTGCATGCTGCTGCCTGGAAGGGTTATGCAGATATTGTTGAGTTGCTTCTGGCAAAAGGTAAAGTGTGCTGAGTTTACCTGGTCTTTGCTTACCCTGAAAAATAGGCTACATCCAATTACACCAGCAGGAAGAATAGGAAGAGTAGGAAAAATAATAGCCTCCTTAATTTAAAGGATTTTTAACCTCTACTTTGTCTGTATCACAGAGTTGTTATGATAAGATGGAATTATTTCGATGATTTGTATGATTTATATAAGTTTTTAATTTTAAATTAAAACTTGGTAAGCTTTAAAATTATATATATTAATTTTAGTAAGAATTTATTGTACATTTCTGTAGCATTAAAGGACCTTAGAAGGAGAAAAAGGTGTTGTGGTGTGTGTGTGTGAGAGAAAGAGAGAGAGAGAGAAAGAAAGAGAGAGAGAGAGAACAGACAGAGGAGGTCCTCTCTGAGAGGTAAAGTTTCTGAGGCTCCTGTTCTCACAGGAAAGTCTTGATAGCTAAGAAAGATTTCTGTGGCTGCAGTATCCTGCTCGACTGAGCAGGTGTTAGATGTATAGAGAATGAGAGAAGATCCCTTAATTCCCTGTTTTTACATAAATCAGAGGGGACTGTGAAATTATGGACTGACTGTCCATTCAGCCATCTGTCCCACAAATACTCATAAACCGTTACAGCGAACCAGGCATAACACCCTGGTCCGGAAGGCTATAATATAAGATGCTTGAGCCCCAAGGCCCTGTTACATGGACATACTATCGTTAGGGCTCCTTGGAGCAATGTTAGCATATAGGAGAGGAAATGTTTTTGATGTAAAGTATATTGATGATGTAAACTCTTGGTCTAAAAGATTGGACACCACTTTAGTTGTGCTCCGCCCAAAGTTATGCCGAGAGCTGTGCTATCAGCTACGGAGCCAGTGGCCACGTGCACACTTGAGCCCCTGAAATAAGGCTAGTGTGAACTGAGATGTGCTATAGGTGTACAATGCACCCCAGATTTTGAAGACTTAATTAAAAAAAGTAAGCTATCATAATCATTTTTATAATGGTTACATGATGGAGTGATAACATTTCAGATATACAGGGCAAAATAAAGTATATTATTTAAATGAATTTCACTTTTGGAAAATGCAGCCACTAGAAAATTGAAAATTACATATATGGCTCTAATTTGTTGAGGAGGCTGTGGTTGCAAAGAGAATGGTACTCTCACACATTGTGGCAGAAAGTGAAAATTGCTAAAGCCTTCTTGGGAAGCAGTCTGACAGGAGCTGGCAGAATTAAATATGTCCATATTCTTACATTTCAACACCACTTTTAGGAAAACATCCTTCAGAAGTACACACACACATACAAAGATGTTGTTCAAGGAGGTTCATGCAGAATTGTTTGCCATCATGAAAATTAGGAACAACAGCTAAGTGCCCCCCAATAGAGGAGAGATTAAATAAATTTTGGCCCATCCACAAGATGGAATACTTATAAACATTTAAATAGGTTGAGCTATAAGTATGTGTGCTACAAAGGAAGTAGTACCATTATAAATTAAGTTAAAAAAATCTTGGAGTCAAAAGGTATAAACTTCCAGTTATAAAATAAGTCATGGGGGTGTAACGCACAGCATGGTGATATAGTTAATAACACTGTATTGCATATTTGAAAGTTGCTAAAAGAGTAGATCTTAAAACTTCTCATCACGTAAAAAAAAGTTTTTTGTAATTGAATGGTGAAGGATGTTAACTAGACATTGTGGTGATCATTTCACAATATCTATAAATACTGAATCATGTACACTTGAAACTAATATAATTTTGTGTCCATTAAACATCAGCTAAAAAAGGAAATGACAGACCAATATATGTAGTTTGGGTTTGTGTGGATGTACATATATGTCTGTGAATGCACCCATGTACTTGAAGGAGATAACTGAAGCCTACTTGCGGGGAATGGTTTTCTACCTCTGAAGAAGGTAGAAAATGGGGAAGGGTGCATTTGTTGGGAGCTAAAATGGGACATATGGATTTGGTCAGCATACTTCTGTATTTTGAAACTTTAATGATGAGAATGTATTCATGAATGCTGATATAATTTTTAACACAATTAAGACAAGGAAAAAAGTATGTAGAAGATAGGTTATGGGAATTATGCTAAGTTTTATTAATTTGCTATTTTGCTAATATACATGAGAATATACTTATAGACCTAAAATATTAATCCCCCCTCAAGCTCAACCCACATGATCTTTCCCAAAGACCTTGAACAGAAGGGGCAAAGGGCATATTGAATTTACTCTCCAAACAATCATGCTGAGGCATAGTAACTAGTGGGGTCAAACTGATTTAGGATTTACCAGAGGACGATAAGCTCCTCGCTGAAAAATTCACATCAAATTTTACAGGGACTTGAAGGGAAAGGCTATATTTTGAGTGTGCATAATATCACAGGTGCAGCAACAAGCTCCCTGATTAAAGATGCCAAGTACACTATTATTGGTTTGAGAAAGTTTTTCTGCTTTGAAAAAACTTACCTCTGAGCCAGAAAAGTTCTCCAGTTAGTTTTGCCAAAAGTAGTCAGTTTTGGTGGAAAGAGTATTGCTGTGCTACAGTGTTCAAAAACATCTAATTTATGTTTCTTGTGTTGGGAAAGGTGCTAGAACAGATTTAAGAAACAATGAGAAGAAGCTGGCCCTGGACATGGCTACTAATGCTGCCTGCGCAACTCTCCTGAAAAAGAAACAGGGAACAGGTACTTTTTAAAAAATATATATATTTCTATTGATTTCAGAGAGGAAGGGAGGGGAGAAAGAGATAGAAACATCAGTGATGAGAGAGAATCATTGATCAGCTGCCTCCTGCATGCCCCACACTGGGGATTGAGCTTAGAACCTGGACATGTGCTCTAACCCAGAATCGAACCGTGACCTCCTGGTTCATAGGTTGACACTCAACCACTGAGCCATGCCAGCTGGGCAGGTATTTGGTTTTAACCCTTCTTTTTCAATGGTGCTGTCATAACTAAGATTTCTCAACTTAGTATTAGGAAAAAAATTTCTTGATAAACTCTTCAGGTGATTCTGAAGTTAGATTGTCTATCCTTGGTCTAAATCAGAACCTCTAACACGGAAGAGTACCCTCATGCAAACAAATTTGAAGAGACAAATTAAACATACAAATTTTTGTATATTTCTTAGTTTCTTACAATCAAATTCTAATCACTTTGCTTTCCATTACAGTCCTTTTCAGAGAACCATGGTCTCCATCTCTTCTTTTCAGATACATTTTTATGAGTAGATATCTCTAAAATTTTTTAACTTAAGCATTCAACAGCTCCATGATTATATTATGTTTCTGTTTTAAATGAGAACATCAACAAACTATTGGTGTGGCTCAGTGGTTGAGTATCCACCTATGAACCAGGAGATCACGGTTCGTTTGCTAGTCAGGGCACATGCCTGGGTTGTGGGCTCGATCCCCAGTGAGGGGTGTGCAGGAGGCAGCTGCTCAATGATTCTCTCTCCTCACTGATGTTTCTATCTATCTCTCTCTCTCCCTTCCTCTCTGAAATCAATAAAACTATA
>NW_006300104.1:944162-955807 GCF_000327345.1 Myotis davidii | reverse complement strand
AACATCAATAAACTATTGGTGTGGCTCAGTGGTTGAGTATCCACCTATGAACCAGGAGATCACGGTTCGTTTGCTAGTCAGGGCACATGCCTGGGTTGTGGGCTCGATACCCAGTGAGGGGTGTGCAGGAGGCAGCTGCTCAATGATTCTCTCTCCTCACTGATGTTTCTATCTATCTCTCTCCCTCTCCCTTCCTTTCTGAAATCAATAAAAATACGTTAAAATATTTATTTTACACTCTGTAAACATTTTGGCATTTATTTGTAGTACTATGGTTGGTTTTTAAAGATGAAGTTTAGGTATACATTCTTAAAGATAAAAATAGCTATTGATGTGGGAGAATAGGTTTGAAAAAGATGAAAGGCTGGTGTGGTTGTTTTGAAAAAATGTTAAAGAAAGGTGTTAAACAGCATTGCCGTCATTCCTGATTAACACTCAGAGACCGGATGTTTATTTGACCTCTCAGCACATAGCCTACTGATTGTGTCTCCCAGAATCATTCTACTGTGATTCCTGAAAGAAATGCTGGAGAGTGTGCCTTGAACTCTTCTTCCTTTCCTTCTCTTCTGCTTCCCCTCTTCATTCATCATTAGCCTATCGGCCCCTGAGAAACCCAGGGATGTAGGAAAAGAAAGGTAGGAGATGATTTGGTTAGAGGGAACTTCTCGTCTCTTTTTTCTCACATCTCAAGCCTTACTCTACTTTACTTTTGGCATTTTAATACCACTTTGAAGTATGTAATTAATACATATTTTTCACTGTTTTTTTTTTAAGGAACTAGTTATAATGTTTTTTTCCAAATCTTAGCTCTGCTACTCATCATTCCAACCCTTCTTAGTGTTGCTTTAGAGCAGGGGTGGGGAATGTCTGGCCTGCAGGCCTTCTAAGGCCCACAAAATCATTGGTTTGGCCTGGCTGGCGCGTCTCAGTGGCTGAGTGTCATGGTTCAATTCCTATTCGGGGCGTCTGCCCCGGTTGCGGGCTCGATCCCCAGTGTGGGGCAAGCTGCTGGATGATTCTCTCTTGTCATTGATGTTTCTATCTCTTTCTCCTTCTCCCTTCCTCTCTGAAAAAAACAAACAACAAAAAAAACACACACGAAAAAAACATGTATCATTGGTCTGGCCCTGCCAATGCATTAGGGGTGAGTTAATTGAATGTTTGACCAAATATAGCAGTCTAATTTTTAAGGTGATAATTTTGTAAATTCATTAATGAATTTTTAAATATCTAAATGGCCCTGGGCAGAAAAAAGATTCCCTATCCTTGCTTTTAAGTTTAGACTGATTAATCTTGGTGGAGAATTACAATATAACTTTTGAAGAATCTTTATTATAGAGGCTAAAGTGCATTTGTTTTCATTTTAACTTGAAGGTATTATCGCTTTCAGAGTTTGTGTAATGAGATACTGATTTCTGTTTTTATCATTTGAATTGATTTCCCATTAAGTTTTGAACTCTGGGAAAACTTATTTCTCCCTCAGGTACCCTTTCATTTATGAGAAGAGGCAATCTTATGTTGTCCTATACATATTCCATTCCTAGCAGAAGCAACAAAATAAAGTCAGTCCCCTGGTTTCCTGTTTCAGCCCATCAGAAATATCACAGCCCCCTTCTCTTCCTGGCTCACCAACAGCTTCCCAGAATTATCCTCCTTACCGATTATGGGATTCCCATCACAGCCCTCCTCTCAAATCTATTGTTCCTTTTTGTCCTTTATTCCAGATGTGTGTTTGTTCCAGATCCTTATTTCTTTTAACTTCAGATATATAATGTAAGCTGTTAAGCAGTTTGGGACTCTTTAATTATTTAAGCCATGTGTCCTCACCAGCAGAGCAAGCCTTTCTTTAAAGTAATTGCTCCTACAGAGATGAAATAGGTTCTGGTAAGTGAGAGGGAAAGTATTTCCCAGCTGAGTGGTGCTCCCCAGCTGCACTGTTGCTGAGGAGCTATGTGCAGCCTGCGGGAGAGAGACTGTTACTTGAGGTGGACCTCCGACTCCTCGCTGCCTGGGTTGGGTTAGGAAGTAGGACTCTGGCCTAATTTCCTTTCTCTGCCATCGACTTCCTGTTGCTCTTCGGGTGTCTTCAGAATGCCTTGACCGAGGGGTAAGGTTTCTTGTGAGCTGAAGGTTATCAGAAGCTCCTGCATAGTGTGAGCTTGATCATGACAGTCAAGGGAAATGCCAGATGTGCTCAGCTCCTAGAGAGCTGCACCCGGAAGCCTTGACGTGAGCAGCTGGACCCGGGAGGGCAGGTGGCCAGCTCTCCTCTGTCTCTCACATTTTTGATGTTTTTGTAGAATAGGGCTAGGAGATGGGTGCTGTTTTTCTCTGTTCACTCCAAGTGTCTTTAGCATGCCTTCCTACTTATGTACTGATTGGATAATGGATTTGTTAGGGAGGTAATCTTGGGGCCTGGCATACAGAGCCAAGAATGGAATTTTCATATTTCGATTTTCATGTTACCTTTTTCTTTCTTTTTTGTTTTTCTGCTTCATTACCCCAGCATCCAGTTAAAATTTTTTAATTTGTATTTTGATCCTAGTTGGAATGAGAGTTTAAATATTGAGCTGTGTAACTAATTGCCGGCATGAACTCCTAGCTGGACAAGGTATATTCTGATATCATTGTCCACTTCTTGGATTTTTTTTTGATAGGAAAAAAATAATTCATTTGTTTTAATTACTATGAAGGGTAACTTTAGGATACAATTATGGGGTAAGAGTCGTATTTGAGGGTTGAACCCTTTAATCCTTTTTCTAATAAAAAAAATTGGGGTATAATTTACAGTAAGTGAAGTACATAAATTCTAAGTGTACAGTTAAGTGATATATTTTTTTTTTTACTGTGCATACACTTATTTGCCACAACCCAAATCAAGATGGAAAACATTTCCAACCTCCAGAGGCCTCCCTTAGTATCATTACTTCTCTTACCATAGATTAGCTTTGCCAGTTCTTGAACTTGTTATAAATGGAATAAAGCAGTATGTACTTTTTTCTGTCTTTTCCTTAACATTACTTCTGTGATGTTTGTCCATGTTATGTGCTTATCCCTCCACCAGTTATTTATGTCTGTCTGTCTGTCTGTCTGAAGTACTGATGCTTGATTTGGAACATGTAAGCCCAGGGCACTGAGACTGAAGAAAAAAGGAAGTGAGATAGGGGAGATTGGAAGGGCTGCTGGGTGATACATTATCATGCTGGGCATGAACCAAGATAGGCTATGAAGAGATACAGCTCATGACTCAGCATTTGTCCATATGAGAAGTTTCCAGAGAAACTGCCTCAGAGAGGTCAGTGAAAGGAAGGGAGGAAAAAGAATTTATTTGCCTGGCTCATTTCTGTCTCTTGAGTTCCATTCGGTCTGAGTTTGCACCATGGCAGGTTATCCTTCTCTTGCTAACAGGAGAAACGAGGTTAAAACAAAGTGCAGAAGTAACCACTGAAGGACAAGTAATATCTCAAATACTGCAAAAGGCAGGATTGTAGTAGCAAAGTAGGAGGGAAAAGAACTTTGCTGTTAGTCTCTTTGTCTTTTACTTAAAGCTGCTGTTACCAAGTTAGTAGCCAGTCCCGAAATTTGGGTGTGGGATAGAACAAAATACATTTCTCCCAGGTCTCCAGAACTCCTCTTAGGAGAATGGAGAAGAATATAGTCAATCTGGAGACTTCTAATAGTTTGGAAGTGAAATCATGGAAGTTTCCCTCTGTCCTATACCCACTTGTTCTTTTATCTTTCTCTCATATAACGTAAATTGGTTTCTACCCCCCTTATTCTGACTCTTCCTTGTCCCTCCCCTTTCCTCAGTAGTCACTTCCTAAACATGTAAAGATTCTTCAGAAAGCTACAATATCATTAACATACCTAAAATTAATAAATTCTTAATATTATCAAATGTAATTTTCAAAATTTTCCATTTTTCTTATGCCTACTTACTTATTCTCTGCTTACTTATCTATTTACTTACTTATACTTTGTATAAGTCAGGGTCCAAATTAGGTAATTGATAGTTTTGTTTTGTTTTAAATCAGTGTTTCCTTTCCTCGTTCCCTGGTTTTAGCCTTGTAATATATTTATTAAAGAGACTGGGTTAGTTAATTTGAATTTCCCAGTGTAGGCATTATAAGTATGTAGTCCTGTGGTGTTGCATGTCATGTTCTACTGTCTTCTGCATTTTTGTCAAATGATGTTAGATCCAAAAAAAAAATGATGCTAGATCTAGATGTTCGATTAGATTTAGGTCTAGCTATCTTAGGGGGAGAGGAAGGAATACTTCATAAAGAAAATCATGTCCTCCCACAGAGGCATATAATATCTGGTTGTCACTCTTCCCATGATGTTAGCATCCACTGATGATCATTGTTTAGATCCATTATTTCACTAATCTGTTGCAAATGGTGATATTCCAATTCTGTCACTTTTCCCCTCAGTTATTAGCTTGGGAATTCTATAAAGAAAAATTTCTCATCAGCTGTTTGGTTACCCAGGGAAATAGTTTATGTAGCAGAAGCAGAATAAAGGCTTGATTTTTAACCTTCTTTTAAGTGTTTCAAAATAACAGTGCTGATTCCCTATCAGTCTCCAAAGGGACCAATGAATTCCCTTTGGTGTGTGCTGAAATATTTGATGTGTTTTAATCCTTTGTAATTAATATCTTTATGGATAACTTTCGCTAGTGGAGGCCTCTTCGGGTTGGATCCTGAACCATTTTAAAGTGGTGCTCATTTTGGTAGGATCCTTGCTTTGTGGCATGACAAGTGGTTCAGGTGCATTTTTTTTTTTTTTTTTACATTTTCTGCCCCAGACTTGAAATTAGTCATATCTCCAATGAGCAGTGGGGATATAGTATTTAGAGACCATGATCTGGGTGCTATAACATATATTTATTGAGCTCTAACAATGTGTTTGTATGTGCATTTCAACCTCCCATCACCCTTAAATTATACCTAGTGTAACCTGTTATAGAAATTTTGAAACGGGACAACCAGTGGGTCCGGGCTGCCTGTCACTACTTGAGCCAATTCACCAGAGACAGGGTTGAATCATATGTGAGCATTTATTCCAATAATCCTGGCAGTATGGAAGAGCAGCAGGTCATCCACAAAAATCTGCTCTGCAACCCCCCATAAGCCAGCTACTTATATTGGTTAGGGCAATATTACATGGGCAAGTAAGAATTATAGGCATGGGAAGCAGGTAATGGGGCCTGGGGTGAGACTCCATTCTTTGGGCAACAAGATTATTAATCTTTCCATGAAAATAGGCAATTCTTGAATGAGAATGGACTGCATTCAATGGTTGACCCCCAGGTCCTAGGTTGACTGCCAGCTCCGTGGTTGACTCCGGGGTCCTGGGCGTACAACCTCCAGCCAGGTTAGAATGTCCTTTCTTTAATCAGAACCAGGCAATCACAGTTAGCAGCATGATTAATATTTCTGATAACTATAGCTAGTCCCCAATATTCTATTTTTGCCCCTAACAACTTGACCAGACAGACAGTTGAATAGGTGAACATCAAAGTCCCAGTCTTCCTTCTGAACCCTGTTCAAGATTGATTTTACATTTGATGATGTTCCGCTCTTTCTATTTCAGAACTTTTATTTTTCACTTCAGTCCTTTGCCTCTGAGGATACTTTATCAGTGTGTTCTACAATGAAACTGACGCTTCTGTGTTTTCATTCGCTTTCCTTTCTCTCCCTCATTAGTTATCTTTCTACCCAGTGACCTTGCCTTCAGGTAAGGCCTCGGGTTGTTGACTGACTGAAGTCGTGTGTGCGCTTGTCCTTGGGGGAGGTTGGAAGCAAAGTCGTCACAGGGGAGGGGCTTCTGGTGTGTTCCATGGTGGTCGTGGTGCATTTTGTCTGAGATAGAGTAACGGTACCTTAGCACCACGTGCTTCCATTTCTGCATGTCTAAGGAATGTGCAGACAAGTATATTTGTCAGCCTCTGTGGCAGCAGCTAGGCTGAAAAGCAAAGGTTGAAGAAGATCCTTGGGGCAAGAACAACCCTGGGTCTGAGAAAAGATGACAGTTTGTTGAATTGTCAGGAGCTTTGAACCTGAAAACAATATCCAAGCAATATTTAATTTCTCTTTTTTTGCTTTCTCCCTCTATTTTTTAGATGCTGTTCGAACATTAAGCAATGCTGAGGATTATCTTGATGAAGAGGACTCAGATTAATTCCTTTCTGAAGCTTTAAGAGCTAAAACTTCTGTTGCTTTTGCCATTCCAAAACCATGTCTTTGCCAGAGAGTGTTGGTAACTGTTTTTTGTTTTTGTGTTTTAATGTCCATATAAACATGGAACGTGGCAGTATTGCACTGTGTTTGAGTAGAACATGTAAATGAATAGTTCTCACCTTTGGTTTGCCAATAAGTGACTGGATTCTTTGCTGTATAAAGTAAGTTTTTGTTTAACAGAATAGAGCAAGAAGAGATTATTGCTATTTATCAAGTTAAAGGAATTTTAAGAATTTATTTCTTTAAAAAAATCAGGATGGTTTTATAAATTAAATTTCTTTACCTCAAGGATGTTTTGAATGGATTTTTCAAGGGGAGAAATGCTTATTATAATAATAAACCAAAACACAACAGAAAATTGTCAGTTATTCTGACAAAAATAAACATTTTAAGAGACTTTTTTCCTTTTGTCTGTTTTTCTAGTATGACTCTGTGCTGGTAAATAAAGAAGTTTTTTATATTTAGGTAAAGACTGAATTTATTTTTTTAAATTATATTTTGTATTTGTTAGCACAGGAGAATCATAATAGCCAAATCTCTTTTCAACTTTCTATATCTGCTTTAATGAAAGTCAAAACAATAATCACTGAAAAGATACCTTTCTAATAAAATATATAACTTTACTGAGAATGAAACTTTCAGTTTTATCTCTAAGGTTATACTTGGTATGAAGAAACCTAGCAGCTCATTGTTTAAGGTTTGAAAGGTTAGATGTCTCGATATGCAAAGGTTGCGGGTTCGACCTCTGTTCATAAGCAACCAGTGAATGCATAAATGAGTCGAACAACAAAACGATGTTTCTGCCCTGTCTCTCTCTCTAAAATCAATCAGTGAATTCTTTTTTAAAAAGGAAATGATTTCCTTATTATGGAAGATGCCACAGTTTTCTATGGTGGAGTAGCCAGGAGCCCTGATATTTTTTGGCTTTCAGCTTTTCACATTGGTTTTCTCATGATCCGGATTCTTTTGCTAAAACACCAATTAACATTTTAGGGAGCCTTCTCTACTATCGAAGTGACACTTTATTTGAGCTTCTAGTTTTTATCACTACTGTGATAATATTAAAAATGACACGGCCCGATTCCAGGCACTAGGCTACGGACTATATTTTGCAAGAAGACTTCAGTACTCATTTCAAAAAACATATTGGTGAAGAGAAGGAAATGTTTGAAGAAGGAAGTGGGTTCGCTCAGGAAACGAATAACTGCCTCTAGTCTACAAGGCTTTCCTCTGTCTGAGACTGTTTGGGTTTTCTCTCTGTGGGTGCCTTGAGAAACGATACCCTGAGAAGCCTGTTAGAGGTCTTTAAAAAAAATTACCCCAACTCAATTTCAGTAGGAAGAAGTGACAGCTAACGATAAGCACAAAATCTGAAATTAACAAAAAAAGGATACTTTATTCTCAGCACAAATGTTATTAAATGTGAGGTAAACATTTGTATTTCTTCATAAGCATAAATTTGAAGATAGGAAATCATTGTTGAAATTATATCTGTTCTCACAGAACCTTTAAGGACTTGTTCTTTAAAAAGGGGGTTTGTACCATAACAAAAAGCTTTTGGAAATCTCTAACTTTTGGTTCCCGGACACTGTGGGCCTGGGATAATTAGGAAAGATGCCCACTACACACTCCTGATTTTTTAGCATGGGCAGAGATAATACATGCATGGATATAGATAGTTTTTATGAAAATATTCTGTGCTTGATGTAGATATTTATGTATTTGAGGAAAAGAATAGTGGGGACTTCACTGTCACTGCTTTTAACATTTTCAAACCTATGAAAATTCTATAAAGTTGGCCAAATATAGTTTTTTGGAGGAGTAAAGGGTTTGCATGACTTTTTGGTGAAACAGGACAATGCATTTAGCTGTGGTTGAAACTCCATGGTGAAATTTACTTTTGTTACTTGCTTATTCAGCCTAGCTGATCTGAACTTTCTCAGAGATTGTTTCATGCTGAAGTCAGCAACAAAAATCGGTTCGAGGAACCTGCCACTGCTCTGCCCCTGCAGGGAGGGCTTTGATTATGCCCTGGGAATGACTTCGGAGATTTCGCTGTAACCCGAGCTTTCTGACAGTCACAGGCCTGAACTCCTTCCCAGCCCTTGCATCCTTTAGAAGGGAAATGCCTTTCAGCCCCTGGGCCAGGGTGCCTCAGAGTGCTTGTTCAGCTACCAGCCCAGTAACCTTGAGCAAAGAACATGCTTTTTTTCTTATCAGAGTTTCCCATTTTAGATTCCTTTATGGGACTGGTCTGTTGCAAATTATTTATCGTTGGATTGCCATGCAATTACAGCTCTCAGTTTCTGTATTTCCTTAGTAAGCCCCCCCAAATGGGCTCTTTTCCTTTTTCAGTAGATTGGCTAAATTTAACCAAAGGGAAACATGGACCAAATCAGTGGTGACCCTATTTTTTTTTCTTTCTTTCTTGCACAACAAATTGGAAATATGCTGAAAGTGAAATCGCAGATAATTTTGGGTAGAGAAAAATATAATTTTTTTCCATGTATGTTTTCTTCACAAATGTTCTTTATTGTCTAGAACTTCAGAATTACTGATATTTCTTATTGTGAGCTCTGTATTTCACATCGTCATAGATGATTTCTTTTCTAATAGGCTGTAGGGCCTAGCATTTACATCTGATCATCACTATTTCCCTATTAACTTTGATTTTGTGTTTGTGAACGTGAAATTTTTTTATGTTGTAAATATGTATGTAGCAGTAATATACAGAGCAGCCAAACTTCGAAGTGCCTGACTAATGAACGTTGAGGTTTTGGTGGGAGAGGTATTGCAAAAGACTCTTCTCCCTATTTTAACGGAAAATACAGCCTTGGTGAACATTTTTCTTAAGTGAAGGAAAAATTGCAGACCACAAATTTATGGTTTCTTTCTCCTTATTTTTTAAATAACAAGTCTTTACATCTGCCCCTCCCTTAAAATGACATAAAATTAAATAAAACTATCATTTATTGAATGCCTTCTCTGTCAGTTCCTGTGCTAGGCACTTTCGATGACATGATGTCATATGATCTTTACAGCAGATGTTCACCAGGGTGGTGAACGGTAAGGCCCCTGTGTCTTTACAGAGAAGTTGAGGTTTGAGGAAGCTAAGTAACTGGTCTAGGGTCACAGTACTTGAAGGTAGAAGTGCAGGTGTGGCTGACTCCTGAGCCGATGTACCTGCGGCCTACTGATGCCATCCACGTTCTCAGAAAAAATATGCAGAAACAGACCAGCTCCTCTTCCATCTCTATCCCTGGATGTGGCATCTAATAAATTCAACATACCTACTAATTTAACTAAATGTGTTATAGAAGCAACTCTAAGAACTTTTTTTTTTAAGGATTTTCTTTTTTCCCCCGCAGAGAAATTTTGGCAAAACTTTTTGGTTCCTGGTAACCCTGCAGAAATATTTAGTGAAGCAGGTTGTACCCCTCAACATTTCCATGTAAATGAAACCAAGTACACATTAAAGAAAGAAAGGCTGGACTAGCAGTTCACCTTGCCTGAGTTTGCATTGCTAAATCCAACTTTTCCCTCAGAGAGTCTGAGACCTCCTCACATATTTCCACATAACCCTGAAAATAAATGCGTCCCTGGGAAGGGTCACAGAATGTTGTCTTACTCGAGTCTGGGAGCTCGTGGTAGACGTGGAGGTCACCTCACCCTGCCGTGCAGTTCTGTTGTTTTCTGCCAAAGGCCATCTGCCTGAGGTTCCCAATAGGCTCAACCTCGGCCTCACTTGCACCGTTGCCAACTGGGGGCTGGAATGAGGCCAGGTTTGGGCTGTGGCTGGAAAAGACAACTGAAGAAGTTCAAAGGTCGGAGTTAGAGAGCCCGAGAGGAACCAGAAAGGAAAGTGGGAAAAGAGACAAGTAGGAAAAAGGCTGAACAACAAAGGAGAAATGGTGACCCTTTTAAAATCACCCATAGTTCTGATGTGACATCATGAGAATGCTTCAAGAAGTGGCTAAGAGTGTATGGGCTTTGCAGGGAAACTCTGGGTTCAAGTGTGGCTCTGCTGATATTGCTGAATGACCTTGGGCAGATGACCTAAAACACTTTGCTTCCTTAGCTCTAAAATGGGGGAAGCAAGTGCACCTAGTGCCTAAAGTTAAGAGGATGAAATAAAATGAGCTATGTAAATAACTTAGAATAGTGCCCAGCAGAGCCATTCATTGCTCAATAAATATTGGCTGTACTCATATGCCCCCATGAGGAAGTTTTCATTAAAAACAAATATATGTGTATGTGTGAAGGATGTGTCAACAAATGTTTTTCAAAGTCACCACTATTGTGAAGAGTGAGATATTCTAAAATACTTTAAAAATGAATGGAGGACAATGAATAATGTTTCCTTTCAATCATTGAGATGTGTTTACATGTGGTAGTTTACATGTGTTTACATTTTCAATGTAAATGTACTTATTGAGAGTTATGGAGAAGGGGTAGATAACTAGAAAAAAAGTGGTTGTTATTATTGAAATAATTCAAAGTTCAGGTGAGGAGACTGTCTCTCCCACTGTCTCTGTTTTACATTGTTGCTTTGGAGTAGTTCGATGGGCTTGACGTCCATGGGTTTAATATTTGGTCTGGGACGATTTCAAGTTGGAAGGCTATTTGATATACCATCTTGCTTATGTTTTTTCAAAACAGAAATAGTCCATATATTCCAATAGATAAGCTTTGCAACTTCATATGTTTCTCCTATGAGATCGAAGCTTCAAGAATTTAGTTAAGCCCTAACAGGTTTGGCTCAGTGGATAGAGTTTTGGCCTGCAGACTGAAAGGGCCCAGGTTCGATTCTGGTCAAGGGCATGTACCTTGGTTGTGGGCACATCCCCAGTAGGAGGTGTGCAGGAGGCAGCTGATTGATGTGTCTCACTCTTTGATGTTTCTAACTTTCTATCCCTCTCCCTTCCTCTCTGTAAAAAATCAATAAAAAATATTTTTAAAAAAAGAATTTAGTTAATCATTGTCAGTGAAATAATCTATGACATTTAGAAGTTAAGTATCATACACTCTTCACTAACTTTGAACATGAAGGCGACAGAGTAAGAACTAAATGGGATATTTCCTTTTTCCCCATTCCAGACGGGGAACTCCTGGGGTCACAGAAAATGTCTCTTTATACCAGGAGTAAGTCTGGTATAAAAAGGTATGAAAATAAGGCCTACTTAGACACAGATTTCCAAGAAGAATCGGCCAAAGAACAGCCATTGACTGAAACTAGAAATAGCTTCAGAGAAATCCACAGCCCTGAAAAGTTCTCAGTTAAAGAGAGCATCACCGTGACAGCCAGTGCTCAGCGGAAACCTGGCCTGCAGTCCTCACCCATCATTTCTGCGCCCTGTGACATTGACCAGACCTCTTAATCCCCTTGATGTACCTGCAATGAGG
>NW_006300104.1:920125-943768 GCF_000327345.1 Myotis davidii | reverse complement strand
AATTTATGACATCAATATATTTATTTTGTTCTTGTTTTTTTTTAAATATATTTTTATTGATTTCAGAGAGGAGGAAAGAGAGAGAGAAAGATAGAAACATCCATGATGAGAGAGAATCATGGATCAGCTGCTTCCTGCAAGTCCCCCACTGGTGATCGAGCCCATAACGCGGGCATGTGCCCTTGACCGGAATCGAACCTGAGACCTTTCAGTTCACAGGCCAACACCCTATCCACTGAGCCAAACCGGCTAGGGCCCCTTTTTTAAATAAATGGAGCCTGAGGCCATGAAGTGTCTTCCTATTAGAAACACAGCAAGTTAATGACATCCGATCACCAATGAGGAATCGGATGCAACTATTTGAGATAGTTGCCATGGGTATTTCTGTCTAGATCGAGTTGCTGTGTGTGAGAGATTATTTTTACACTGGTAGGTATTTCTGCGCCCCCTCCTCTCCCCATTGGATTTTCCAAGTCCTTTATATTCAGCTCTCTCCACCCTCCCATTTCTTTTTCTTCACTACATTATAGCCACACACAAGGAGACTGGGAAGGACCTGTTCAAATCAATATACATATTCATAAATATAAATAAAAACCATATATTTTTACTTTTGTCTCCTGATAAAGGTTGATATGAGAAGAAACTGAAATGCTACCCAGAATGAAACTTGAAATGATTGAGTGTATTATCCAAGTTTTGTGTCTGGGCTTCTTAGCTACCCTAGATGAAAAGGAATTGAATTTCTTGTGCCCTTATTTTTATGGTGTCTGAGTTACTACAACAAGATGACTCAATTCTGTGGAGTATGTCCAATCACAGGATATAAGTGTTCATGGTACTGTTTCATCTGTCAGCAATGAACACTGTTGAATATTCAGCAAATTTTCACAAACCTTTTTATGTATAAGGTGCTTTCTTTTTAAGATGAAGAATAAATATTTTGAATGTTTCTATTTTGTACTTGTTTAGCAACACTGCCATTTAGAACCACTGAGGAATCCTAAAAATGAAACCCTGGTAAATAGGTAATGTTTCAGTAAGTATTTGTGGCTATTATGCTTTCCTTTGAACCAAGAGACCTGTAAACTTGTAATGACTTTAGATGAATAAGAATACAAGTCTGGTTTCATTTCCTCAATTTTTATTGATGTACCTTGCTTATTTTACTTGTTTGCAAATATTTTTTATTGCAGTGTTAATAACGATTTCATATACATTCATACAAACAGTAAAAATCTCAATGTGTTTAGATATTTGAGAGGCTCTTCTGTTGCATACAATTGTGGCTTAATACAAAAACTGACAATACATATCCAGTACTATCAAATAATATTTTTGCTGCAAGCTGTATAACAAACTTTATTCTCTATATAAGTCATTCTTATTTCTTTTACATATATATATATATATTTATTGTGAGAAAAGCCATCAATACAGGCATACCTTGTTAGGTATTGTGGTCTATTCTAGACCACCGTAATAAAGAGAGTGTCACAATAAATAAGTCAAAATCTTTTTTGTTGGTGGAGGCTCTTGCCTTCCATTTATAGAAAATGCAAAACTTGTGAAGTGCAATAAAGTGAAGCACAATAAAATGAGGGTATGCCTGCACTCATTTTTAAAGAAATTCTTCAATCACATTCTATTTTCTTGTACTCTATTTTATAAAATTCATGAAAATTTTCTCCTCATGAATAATAATTTTTTAATTGTGACTTCAAGGATTGGCTGTATTTTATCTTTAAAAAAATTGAGTTAAATCATATGGTTACTTAAAATACTTTTCAGTTTTTACTTAAAGTTGGAATGGCCTGCTCACAAACTTTTATTGCCCTGCATGCATTTATAATAAAGAAAAATTGGTTTCACTTATAAATATTGATTTAAGCAAACTAAAACGGATTTAAGCTGATATTTAAGTGCAGTTGTTGGACACGAATAAACTAGTTACTAGTTGCATTTCATTCTTTTAGAACTTTGTCTCTAAACGAGTATTTTTTTCTGCCCTGTACCTTTATCCTTTATAAACCAGTTTTGTCACTCCTAACTCCGAATTGGTGCCTCTCAAATCTGTGCTTTCTATTCCATTTCCACTACTACTGCCTGTATTCACAAGGGGGTCTGTGGGAAGGGGATCTTGGAGGCCCGAGAATAAGCTGCAGATAAGAGACAGCATAATTACGATTAGAAAGAGCCAACATTGTAGCAAGGAAGATAAATATGTGACCCACATTTGTAAATGAGGCAAAAAACTCAATTGTTGGGCATAAAATTAAGAAGTAGGTCATGCCAACCTTCTCCTGGTCTCCAGAGTACCCTGCAGGTGTGGGTGCAGCTCCGTGGAAAGACTTGCTGTAGTAAATGGTCAATACCCCAGCTCAAGCTCTTCCCAAATTCCTCATCTTTTAACCAGGCATAGTTTCTGCCCTCTGCACTTTCTGTTCCATTCCTTCCTGTATGCTACGGACATGATAAATCTAAATGACCATTTTCCATGTGGAATTATCATTTTCCTCTTGTTCTTGAAACTGAGATCCAATGTAAGCTCTGCTTTGAAGCATTTTGTTTAAACTGGAAACCATCCCCTCTTTAATTTCCTATAACAGGCTGCTTTTACTTTGCAGTTATCCTATATCAAATGTTTGTGCTCTAATTACTTTGTGTTTATAGTCATGCCTTATCTCATTGCTTTGGCCTTAGATAGCGTAAAACCTGGTATAGAATGTTCAATTTTTTTTTAAGGTTACCCTGTAATTTGACTTTCCCCATCTTTCTCTGTAAAGTTTTAATACACATATAGATTTGTACGACCACCACTATAAGGATACAGAACAGTTCCAGTCAACCCAAATAACTTTGTTATCCCTTTATAGTGACCCCCTACCCCAGTGTTTCAACCTTCTGGCCCTTTAAATACAGTTCCTCGTGTTGTGACCCAACCATAAAATTATTTTCGTTGCTACTTCATAACTGTAATGTTGCTACTGTTATGAATCATAATGTAAATATCTGATATGCAGGATGGTCTTAGGCGACCTCTGTGAAAGGGTCGGTCGACTGCCAAAGGGGTCGCGACCCACAGGTTGAGAACCGCTGCCCTCCCCTAACTCCATCCTGTCAATCACTCATCTATCAATTACGGATCTGTTCTCCAGCCCTGTAATTTTGCCTTGCCCAGAATGTCACATAAATAGAATCAATCTTTTGAGACTGATTTTCTTTCACTCAACTTACCTTTGAATTTATCCATTTGTTGCATGTATCAATGGTTCCTTCCTTTTTTTATTGCTAAGTAATATTCCATTCCGTGAATGTACAGTTTGTTGAACATTTGGGTTGTTTTGGCAATTATGACAAGCTGTGAACATTTATTTACAGGTTTAGTAAGCACTTTCTTTCCTTGCTACTGAGAACAAATCAGGAAATCAAATTATCCTTTATTTCCATCTTTGCCAGGGGATGAGGGTGCCTGGATTCTCACCTCCCACATCTGCTTGGACCTTTTCCTGTGCCCATGACTTCCCTGTTTCTTTCAATGCTTTTTCCCTCCCTGGGCATTTACTCTGGAAACCTTCGTTGCTTCTGCAACACATCCAAGGCCCAGGTGCACGGATATCTGCTACAGACTAGACCAGCGGTTCTCAACCTGTGGGTTGCCGATCCCTTTGGCGGTCGAATTACCCTTTCACAGGGGTCGCCTAAGACCATCCTGCATACCAGATATTTACATTACGATTCATAACTAGCAACATTACAGTTATGAAGCAGCAACGAAAATAATTTTATGGTTGGGTCACAACATGAGGAACTGTATTGAAAGGGCCAGAAGACTGAGAACCACTGGACTAGACGATAAGCCAGCTGCATCTGTACATCCACGATATTTCGCAAACATCCGGCAGTACGGCCTGTGGGGGGTGGCGTGGGGAGACTCCATGCAGGGATTAGCGTGGGCTCTGCACCAGCCACCCACCCAGCACGTGGAAAGAGGACGCAGGTCTCAGCCAGCCCCACCGTTCAGCCCTCGCGGTGCTATGGGTCCCCTCTGGCCGGAGCCATAACCTCGCGAGATCTGAAAGGCCGGTCGCCCCAGGACCGGCTGTGCCACGCCCTGCCTCGTGCCGCAGGGGCTTGGAGCACCCGGATGCTTGCACCAGGAGCTTCCTGGCATAGTCCTCCTCCTTCGTGTGCCTCCCAGGCCTCCTGATCCAGAGCCGGTGTCCGAGTAAGTGCTTTATCGGTGAACAGGTGACTGTGAGGTCGGCCTAGTTTCAACCGCTTGGTCTTAGGGAGCTGGGTGTGCGAGCAGCGTAAGTGATGGGCCTCGTTGGAGGCTGAAACCGCTTCCTTCTGTTTACACTCGACCGCATGTCCGCGCCACTGTGTGGGATTTGCACACCAAGTCACTCGCCAGCTCTCTGGACGCCGAGCGGGTGTCCTGCAACTCAGTTCAGTTCGGACCCTGTGTCCTGGGCGTCAGCTCTGGGACCGCCCGGATTGAGGGCTGAGTCCTGCAGGTCCGCCACCTGGACCCACTTCATAGGCCAATCACACCGCCAGGTGGTCACCTGTCCTCCTGACCAGCTGTTTGTAATCAGGTGTGCCCACACCTTATCCTTGGGATTGGTAAGTTGCTAGACTGGCTCACAGAACTCAGAAAAACAGTTTACGTACTTATGTTTAGATTTTTACAAAGGATATCTATATATATAAAAGGCACTGGGGCAGAGCAAGGGTGGTCATGTATGTGTACAGACCACACATCTCAACTCAGGGTACAGGGCAATTCCTGTTTATAGTCTCTGCCCCAACAAATGTCTTTTGACAAATCATGATTCCTGAGGTTTGTTTACTAGTAGAAATGTGGTCATGATGTCCTTTGATATAATTCATAAATTATACAATGACAAACCTCCTCTTAAATACTTAGCTGTTCATCTTAACTATCTGTGCTCTTATTATTAGCATTATTTAAAATAAATAAGTGAAGGCGTCATTACATAGGTGTGATTGATTAAATCAATGATTTTTAACTGGTGTGCCAGCAATAATTTTTATTTTACTTATATATTAAGCCCCCCAGCCCGCAAGCCGACGCTCTATCCACTGAGCCAAACCGGTTTTGGCTGATTTTTTATTTTTATTGAATTTATTTGGGTGACACTGGTTAATAAAATTATATAGGTTCAGGTGTATAATCCTATAATACATAATCTCTTTTGTACTGTGTTCACCACCCCAAGTCAAGGCTGCTTCTATTACCATTCATCCCTCCTTTACCCTCTTCTAAATCTCCCTACCTCCCCTTTCACTCTGGTAATCACCATTCTGTTGTCTGTGTCTATGAGGTTTTTCTTCTTAATCCCTTCATTTTTTTCACTCAGTCCCCAACCCTCAACCTCTGACAGCTGTCAGTCTGTTCTCTGTATCTATGAGTCTGTTTCTCTTTTGTTTATTTTGTTCATTAGATTCCACATATGAGTGAAATCATATGGTACTTGACTTTCTCTGACTGGCTTATTTCACTTAGCATAATGTTCTCCAGGTCCATCCATGCTCTTGCAAAAGGTAAGATTTCCTCCTTTTTTACAGCTCAGTAGTATTCCATTATGTAAATGTACCATAGCTTTTTTATCTACTGATCTACTGATGGACACTTGGGTGGCTTCCAAATCTTGGCTATTGTAAATAATGCTGCATTGAATATTGGGGTGCATATATTCTTTCAAATAAATGTTGGGATTTCTTCAGATATATTCCCAGAAGTGGAATCTTTGGGTAATAAGGCAGGTCCATTTTTAGTCTTCTTGCGGTAACTCCATATTTGCCACAGTGGCTGCATCAATCTGTATTCCCACCAACAGTGCACCAGAGTTCCATTCTCTCCGCATCCTCCCCAACCTTGTGGTTTGTTGATTTATTGATGGTAGGCATTCTGGCAGATGTGAGGTGATATCACATTGTGGATTTAATTTCCATTTCTCTGATCATTAGTGCTTTGAGCATCTTTTCATGTCTATTGGCCATCTATATGTCCTCTTTGGGGAGGTGCCCATTGCCCATTTTCAAATGGGATTATTTGTTTTTCTTTGTTGTTGAGTTTTATAAGTTCTTTATAAATTTTGGATATTAACCACTTATCAGATGTATCATTGGAAAATATGTTTTACTAATCAGTGGGCTGTTTCAACAAATTCTAGTTTTGCTAGGACTCACACATAATCTGTAAAACTATCATTAACATCCGTGGTGACTGTGACTATTGAAGAGGCCTGGGAAAACATTCCTTGAGCAATACGGAGTTAACAAAAATGACAAAAGTTCTATAAGAAAATTAAGAACAACAACACATTTAGTTTATGTTCCTATGCTGATTTTAGGAAACTGAAGCTGTCTTTTGTCCTATGTTCGGCTTAGTAGTAACTCTAAGGAGTAATAGCTCACAGAATATGGTGGTTATTATGTTAAACATTTTATGTGTGTAGTAGATTCAAGATGACCACAAATTCTTTACCATTCCACCAGTGATAGGTGGAGTTATTTGTTCTTTTCTTGAATCTGTGTTGGCCTTTGTGACATGCTTCACCAATTGAATTCTAGTGGAAGTGACTCTCTGGGATTTAAGGTTAAGTGAAAACAAGGCTTTCCAGCTTTTGTGAAACTCATAAACTCTTGGAACCCAGTTGCCTGGCTCTGAGGAATCCCAGGTAGCGCTGTGGAGAGGCTCATTGGAGAGAAACTGAGGCCTCTGGCCAACAGATCTAGGTGATATCCATTTTGGAAATGGATCCTCCAGCTTCAATAGAATCATGTTAGCAGATGCTTTGGGCAGCAGAGATGAATGCCTAGCCAAACCCTTATTAAATTCCTGACCCACCAAATCATGAGCAAAATAAAATTATTGTTTGAAGCTACTAAGTTTGAGTTGTTTGTTATATAGCAACAGATAAGTAGACTACATGCATTAACTTATTTAATTCTCATAATAACTCTATGAGGGAAGTATGGTCATTTATGCCATTTTAATGGTGATGAAATTGACCCATAGTTATTAAATAATTTGCCCAAATCTACAAGTGATGAGCCTGGGAGATGGGAATTGATTGAATCAAGGTCTGTCTCATCCTAAAGTCCTAATTTTAATTTTGAGCTAAATTGTTAATGTAATTCTACTGTTTGGATTTCAGTTAACATGAAAAAGTAAATTTGTGTATCGAACCTTTAGTTTTTCAGATGCCAAGTTTTGCCTTTTTAATCTTAGGATATTGATGGTTTGTAAACAGATACGGGGTTTTGGAATTACCTAGAAAGTAAGCATAGTCACTCGTCACTGGTATAGTGCTGACTTATCCATATCAGCTCTCTGGATCATATCTGAGATCCCTTTCATTTAAGCACAGAGAGGTTCTAAGTACTGAGAAGTAAGACAGAAACCACAACTTGAAAACTATATCATAACTTGCAAGACAGATAACTGTACCAAACCATGACGTGCAAGACAGACAAAGCTGATTACTTTAACACCAGCTCATTCAGACCCCAATGTTCAAGATAAATAACAAAATCAATCTAATAGTAACTGAATAAGGACTTGTATCTTTTAGAGATAAAAACCACCGATTGTTCCAGTAACTCACCTAGTTTACAAATTCTGACCCATCTCTGCCTAGACCTTGCGTAGTATCATCTGCCCTAAAACCACCCGATGACAAACCACAGTCCCCAAAACTCCATAAGCACCATTTACTAACTGCCTTAATTTGAGATGTGTCAAGTTCTCATGGTCTGTGTAGCCCCTTGCTGTAGGAAGTTAATAAAATCTAATCTTACCTTTTCTTTCTTTTTTTGTTTTTTAATCACAAATGTGTTCTGGGGATCTTTGGTGCGTGAACTTGAATAGCAGAAAAAATGATAAGAATAAACCTAGCTTAGGTGACTGAAAATTAAAAAATCAGATATCATATCTTAAGGAATATATTAGTTTCCTTGGGCTGTCCTAACAAAATACCATAGATTAGATGGCTTTAAAATGGAAATTTATTTCCTCATAGCTCTGCAGGCTAGAAATCCAAGCAGGGTTGGTTTCTCCTGAGGCCTCTTTCCTTGGCTTGTAGATGGTCATCTCTTACTGTGTCCTTGCATGCTGTGCGTGTGCATCCCTGGTGTCTGTTCAAATGTCCTCTTCTAATAAGAACACCAGTCAGATTTGATTAGGGTCCAAACCAATAGCTTTTTTTTTTTTTTACTTAATCACCTCTTTAATCACCCCATCTTCAAATACAGTCACATCCTGAGGTACTGGGGCTTCAACAGGTGGATTTTGGGGAGAGGGGACACAGTTTATAGCCCATAACAAGGAACATAAGCTGGCTTCGGTTTGAGGGTACTTAAAGAGTGGTCTTTTTCCCTTGATGCTCTATTCTCATCATTTAGATAAATGTGGACCAAACCTTGGTGGAGCCTCCCTCAGCTGGAGGATTGTGAACAACAAATTAGGTGTATCATCAGGACAGGATCCTGGAGCAAATTCCATGAAATGTATTATCCTAGATTTATTTTTCCAACAATGACACAGATGATGGTGAGTATAACACACCCGGTGGTCAGTGCCTATGACCCTCAGGCTAGCCCCTTTTTCAGTCAATGAAATACAATAAATGCAAGTTAATGAAGGTGATATTATTATAGGGAAAGTAAGGACATTCTCATTCATTTAAAAACATTAATTTGCAAACGTTAACTATTTGAAACACAGCAATTTGTTGTGTGGGTGTCCTTATATCCTTCAGCTTTAGGAGGTTGCCTGATACTTTCATAACTAGTAGAATTGCTTCAACATTAGTCCCATATGCTGTTGGAAATCCAGTGTTCTCTCCAGAGATCTCTAAATACATATATCTGTAGGTCACAGCCTGCTCTAACTTCCTGCTGCTTCTGAGCCCCCCTAGTTCTTTTCCTGCTATTACCTCTTCTTCCCTAAGAATCTCTTCTTGTGACTATCAACATAGTTCTTGGAAGACCCTATACTAACCAAATGTTTGCATGTCTGCATGAATCCTTTATACACTTATCCCATACATACATTTCATCTAAATGGCACTTCGCTTTTGGTCCAATGATGCCACCTTTCCCATTATTCAACTCTCTATTACACTTCTTTTATTATCTCAGTGGGATTTGGGGAGGAAGGAGAGGGAAATGTATATTCTGTTAGTTATCTTGAACTACTTGTTTTCAAAGGAAAGATATATATTACATTATAGTTAAGGAAATTTCAAAGAGTTAAAATTTCCATATCAAGATGCATGATTCATTCACAGCCCAGGGTTTCTGATTTGAGTTATAGTTGTAAATTCCATTTTTCATACATTATGAAGCTCTGGAATTACCTTTTGGGCAAGAAAAATCTTTCTCTTTAGAGAGTCTAAATAGTTAGCCTGAAGAACTTGAAATAGTATTCAAAGACTTTCTAGTGAAATAAATATTTTGATCAAATATTATTCTGGAATTTCTGAAATAATATGGGAGAAACTTGAATAACTGAAGGCAGGATGTGTAGTTTGTCTAGATTTCTCACAGACATCTACAATGTCTGACAGACATTAGATGCTCAATACATGTTTAATCAGCAAGAATGTTTATTTTTTTAACTTTCAGTTCCTATATTGGCCATGAGAGGTCACTAGTTACCATGGTTAAAACTAGAATTCTTAACAATTATATAAAGAATTTGTTACCTGTAGTATTAATTATAAAATCAGTTTCATCACACTTTATGCGCAATATGATTTCTAATATTTCATCTGAGAGAGGCAGTTTTATTTGGGAGAATACCCTGAATTTTCTGCTAAAATAGAACAGCACATTTCCAGTGTGAACAAAACTATAAGAAGAGTCAAGGAATAATGTGTAGATTCCTTCTTAGGGAATGTGGAAAAAGAGAAAATGGTTAAATACTGGGAAATAAAAAAAACCACAACAATGAAATAGATAAAGGAGCCCCGGCCGGTGTGTCTCAGTGGTTGAGCATTGAACTATGATCCAGAGTTCACGGTTCAATTCCTGGTCAGGGCACATGCCAGGGTTGTGGGCTCAATCCCCAGTGGGGGGATTGCAGGAGGCAGCAGATCAACGATTCTCTCTCATCATTGATGTTTCTATCTCCCTCTTCCTCTCCTTTCCTCTCTGAAATCAATACAAATATATTTTTAAAAATAGATAAAGGAAGAGAAAGGAGTGAACAAGACTATGAAGAAGAGAAAATAAAAAGAGTATTTTTTGATGTGGAATTTCCTCATTCACTTTTCTTCTACCAGTGCTTCTAAAACTGGAGCGTTGCAGTGGGTAGAATGGTGGCCCCTCCAACAGATATGTCCCCAGAACCCATGAATGTGAGGGGAAGGGGTGTCTTTGCAGGTGTAAATAAGTTAAGGATCTCTAGGTGTCCCTAAATCCAATGACAAGTGTCCTAATAAGAGACAGAGAGGAGAAGACAGACACAGAGGAGAAGACCTTGTGAAGATGGAGGCAGAGATTGTAGTGATGAAGCCACAAGGTATGCCGACTAGCCACCAGAGGCTGGAAGAGGCATGGAAGAGAAGGAGACTTCAGAGGGAATGCAGCCACCCAGTTTCTGGTAATTTGTTACGAGAGCCCTAGGAAACTGATACAAGTGTGCATCAGACTCACCTGAGGGGCTGTTAAAGCACAGATTGCTGGCCCCCACTCTCAGGGTATCTGATCCAGTAGGTCGGAGTCAGGACTGAGAATTTGCATTTCTAAAGGTTCTCAGGGCATACTGGTACTGCTGATCTGGGAACCATGCTTTGAGAATCCATGTTCTAGACTTGTGGCTTTCAACATGGGCTTTACATTACACATTCACCTGGGGGAGGGAGGAAGGAAGGAAGGAAGGAAGGAAGGAAGGAAGGAAGGAAGGAAGGAAGGAAGAAACATACATCGTTGTGAGAGAGGCATACTGACTGGTTGCCTCCTGTATGCATCCTGACCGGGTTGGGGAAAAACCTGCAACCCATGTACATGCCCTTGGCCTCATCAAACCGGAGACCCTTTGGTCTGTAGGCAGATGCTCCAACTACTGAACCATGCCGGCCAGGGCCTGATTTTTTAAATTGGTCTGTAACGGGACTTAGGGATCAGTAATTTTAAAAACTTCCTAGGTGATTGCAACTTACAGATGCAAAAAACTGCTACTTTAGACTTTAAAATTCCACCAAAGTAGCCTGTTGATAGGATGAAAAAGGCATTTTTGTTAGACTATAAAAGCAATGACACTGATTTATTAATAAAAAGTTAATTATTATTATTTTAATTTTAGATAGTCAGAAATGAGAATAATCTATTTTGAACTGATTTTCAAAAGTTGTAGGAAGACCTTAGTATTACAATTCATTCTCAGAGGATGCGAGTCAAAGAATGTACTACTCTTTGTATTAGCATAATATGCTAATAAATGGTTTGGTACAATTCTTTCCGCAGTAGTCTGAGTATTATCCCTAACTTGATATTAGGTGGGATGCTGCAGTGTTAGAAATGCACATCTTATAGAGCAGGACTTAGAGCTTAAACACTGCCAGCAGGGCAGAATCAGCACATAGATCAGCTAAAAGCACAACAGACTCAGATTGGAATCCCACCACTGACAGTATATGTACATAACCTATTACAATTTAAAAGTATTCATTTTATTGTCAGTAAAACGGATCCTCGTGCATAAATTACATTCCTTAGTTTTTCAGGTTTAAGAATATTCTGTTGATTTTCTACTAGAAAAGTTGAGGTCTCTTAACACTAAGGCTCCCAACCCCATCCTAGCTTCTGTTCTCATCCTGTTTATATAGTCAGATTATACATTTTTATGAGATGAATATTCACTATTTACATTATTTTGATTATGTAAATATTATTTAAGCACTATCATACAGTGTAATATAATTACTGTACTTCCTTTGATAACTTGTTGTGTGTTATTTTTCCTGGAGTTTATAATTGCTGTGTTTCTTTTTATATGTTTCAATTTGTGTGTGCCTATCATTATTTTTCCCCAAACATTATGTCAGAATTGTAAATGCCCTTTCTGTAGAACTACAACCATCAGATAATCTATTTGCTTTTCTCCAACCATGGAAACAACTCTCTAAGAGTTGTTTTATCCCACTGCTGCATCCTAGGTTTGGTTTGTCTCTAGGTTTGCAGAGCTGCCATCCAGGAACTACTGTCTTCCAAATTTCCCTAACCTTTGCTTTTCTTTTTTGTATCTGTGACTTCTTGGTTTGCTTTCTGCTTTGGTTGGAATTCACACTACAATAGCTTTTTGAGAAACAATGCATAGGAGATATGATTACTGTCTGATGATATTCATATTCTCAAGTTTTTAATATGTCCTCTATTCTTTTTCTATTTTAACTTTTAGGATTTTCTTTTAATTCCTGGTGTGCTAACATTTTATAATGACGTGCCTTGGTATTTTGGGGTGTTTTATAGACCTTTTCAAGCTATAGATTTATTTTCTTCAGTTCTGAGAAATTTTCTTGTTATATCTTTGATAGTTTCCCCTCCACTTTTTTTTTAGTTCTCTTTTTCTGGAATTTCTGTTATTCAAATGACAAAATTCCTCAAAAGATACTCTATTTTTCCTGTCTTTTTTTCTACTTTCTATCAGTTAAAAAAACCCCCACAAAACTTGATGGGAGACATTTTTTGACCTAATCTTCCCAATCTTATTTTGAACTTTTATTTTTAATTTTGGTTATGACGATTTCAATTTTCAAAAATGCTTTCTTTTTTTAAAAGTTCCATTATTTTAAAAATATCTTGTTCTGTTGTATGAATGTTATGCCTTCTTTTTCTTTTTGAAGTTGTTAATCATTACTTAAAAAGTTGTTTAACCACTGTCCACTATATTGTCAGTGTTTCCTCTGAATCCCTTAATTCTATTTTATTTTTCTGCTTCTGTTTTTTTTTTATTTAAAAAATATTTTTATTAATTTCAGAAAGAGGAAGGGAGAGGGAGAGATAGAAGCATCAATGATGAGAGAGAACCACTGACTGGCTGCCTCCTGCACGGCCCCCACTGGAAATTAAGCCCACAACCCCGGCATGTGCCCTTGACCAGAATCAAACGTGGGACCCTTTAGTCTATAGGCCGATGCCACTGAGCCAAACCGGCTAGGGCTTCTGTTTTTCACTAAATGTGTTAGTTATTTATTGCCTCCAAGCTGAACACTTGCTCTTCCATGGTTGCTTCTGTAGTACTGTCCCTGAACCTTACAAACTACATTTCCCAGGCTCCTTTACCTATGGTTTCCTCTTAGGCATTTGTGGAGAGTTTACAAGTGGGAGGAAAAGATAAACTTTCTGCTTCTGGCTCTCACAATAGTAGATAGTAGATAGTTGCTGGAAGTTGCTGGTGATTGCTCTGGGGTGTTATGGGTTGTGGAAATTACACACTGCAGGGGTCCATTAAGCAGTAGATATACCTCTTTGGCATTCCCACTTTTGTCTCTGGGAAGCGGTTTGCTGCCTCTGGCTGTGTCCTTGTAGAGAACGAAGGAAAGCGAAATGGCCATTGATTTGCTGTTTATGAAGGTTACATCCAAACACGTCTCTTTTTCAAGGAAATCAACTCCAGAGATAGTAAATGGGAAATCAATTTACCTCACTAATTCTGTACTCCGTTGACAGAATTTATTTAAACTTTGCTCTATCCTTCTTGAACAAGATGGATAAATTACATAAATATGCTGTATATTTTACATCAAGTACTGGAGACAGAAGCTATGGGAACTTGTTGGATTTGAGATGGATTGGTAGCATCTACAGAAAATTTGTTTATGACACAGCATTTTGCTTGGCCAGGTCCTGTGCTTCATCAGGAAAATGTCACATCTGAATTGGAAATACGGATTTGAAGCCTTTCATTTCATTGTATATGAAAACACATCCAGTTTACTTTTCTATCCAGACTAGATTGTATCTTTCAAAGGCCATGGAGTCTTGCTTCAGTTACATTTATCTCCAGGTTAATTTTGGCTTTTGTGTACAAACAGTTACCCTGGGGGTGTCTGTGTGTATTTGTTAACTGACCACTGTGGCCATATAATTCATCAGAGTTTTCCCATTCTAATTACTTATATGAATGTCAATAAAGAGACAAAGAAAAAGGCAGAGCCAGGCTTATTATATTTAATTTAATAATTAATTAATTAATTAATTGAGTACAACACAGTTTCTCCCTACTTGGTTAAGAAAGAAAAGTTGGGAAACTCTGAGTCTCTGGCCTACAGGCATTGAGTCATTGAATCATTGAGGAGGGATTCCCAGTCCAAGCCATTAGGACATTGGTTCTCAGTTGGAAACTATATAAGCATTTAGAGCTGGTTTCTCCTGCATAGAGACTGGATAATGTGTGCCTGGACTTGAGGGGAGCCTAAGAAAATCAGAGAGAAGGTGTTGGGTACTAGATGGGACAAGTTCTAGAATGCGGAGAGAGGAGGAGAGAGGCAGAATCCTTCAACACATATGTTGAGAGCAGGAAAGGCCTTCTTGCAGAGAAATTGAGACTCACAGGTTAAAAGAGGCGTCTAAAGTAGCACTGGCTATGATCTTGCCACCTGCCGATTCACGGCTCGTCACATTTGGATGATGATTGAAGGACAGAAAGAGGAAGGCCAGGGACAGGGACAGGGTTAGTTTCTTCCTAGACTATTCCTATAATCTAGAGATTTCTATCTCAGCAATAGATTAGGAAGGTTCTGGGTTTATACAGGTAATTTGTTTATAATAACGTACAGAATACTATTGTCTCTGAATAACAATAATGAAAACCAGTATTACAATACACAGAGATAAGTTTACTGGAATTGGCCTAGTTTCAGAATATGTTTATACTTGTTCTTAAGTTATTTTACAAATAAACAAAAGTAACAGTTTTGAAAGTCCAGAGATTCATAAGGTGTTGTTTCTATTAAAACCTAATCTGAACAAAATAAACCAATCTAGTTCCACATGAGGTTGAAATGTGACTTCATTTCTAACCTGCCAAATAACCTAATGTAAAAAATAGTATTGCACAAATAAAGTATCTCTTCATGCCTTCCAGAAATGAATTCTGTCTTACTATTTACATCTATTAAGAAATTACAACTCAAGGGTAAACAAATTTGCAGATATACATTGACCTTATTTCTCATGTTGTTTTGATTCAATTTCTCTCAGTTTATTCTGCTAATTCAGTCCTCACTCTGCACCCTGGCTATCCCCACCAAAAGTCCTTTTCCCAGGTCATCAGTATCTTTAATGCTGCTAAACCCAGGAATCTCTTCTCTGTCCTGTCTAACATAACATATGACACTATTGCTCATGCTCTCCTTCTTTGCTTTGTTCACCATCCTTTCTTTTTCCTTCTTAATCTTTCTTAAGAGCTCTTCTTCTCCCCATTCTTTAAATATTGGCCATCTTTTGACTGAGATCCTCTGTTCTTTTTCTTATTATTTTCCTTTTCATTCATCTTCATATACTTCCTGAGAAATATTTATTTTTAAGGTTTTAATGATCAGTATGCATGTTATTCCCAAATATGTATCTCTGATGTAACTTTCCCCCTCAGCTCTAGACTTATGTATCTGACCGCTTACTGGGCATCTGTGCAAGGTTAGTCCATAATCTCTCAAAAGCTCTTTGACCAGAACTGAATGCATTCTCCCCGCAAGCCTGATTCTCCTGTGCTTCTCTGTCAGTGGCTGGAATTCCAAGCCATTCAGGGACCCAGCTAGAGCCCTGGATGTTCCATTTGACTCCTTTCCTTCCCTGAATTCCTATTTGTATTAGCCTGCATGGGCTGCTATAACAAAATATCATATCCTGGCTGGCATAACCAACAGAAATGTATTTTATTACATTTCTTTAAGGCTGGGAAGTCAAAGATCAAGGTGCTAGCAAATTCAATTTCTGGGCCCCATCCTCATGACCCCATTTAACCTAAATTACTTCCCTAGAGGCCCCATCTTCAAATCCAGCCACAGTGGAGTTTAGGATTTTAACATAGAGATTCTGAGGGGGACACAGACATTCGGTTCATAACACCATCTGTTAATCATCCTACTCTTTCGATTCTTCCTAATAACTAGTGTTTGAAGCACTCTCTTCTCTCAGCTCCTACAGTCATTAATTTAGTTTTGGACATCTACTTACCACAGCAGGCAGACTTACTTGTCTGTTTTCAGTCTATCCCTGTCCCACCTAGTCACTGTGCTGCAGCTGAGGTGCTTTTCTCAAATGCAAACATGATCACATTCCTCTTTTCAAATCTTTTCTATGCCTCTTATTATTTTCATGATAAAGCCCAGATCCTTAATTGGCTCACAAAGCCCTTTGCGAACTGGGCCTTGCTTGTCATCTTGGTCTTATCTCGCACTACTCCCCATCTAGTGCTCAGTGCTCCACCCTTAAAAACAACCACTGTTCCCCGGAAGGACCACACTTCCTCTTTCTCTCTCTGCCAGGCCTTTCACTTATTGTTCTTTCTCCTTCCTTCTTCTCCTTCTTCACTTCTCTCCTCTCCTGCAGTACCAGAGTTTGGCTAATGTTTATTCTTACATTTCAGGTGTCAGTGTTGAGACCACTTTTTCTGGAAAGCTTTTCCTATCCTTTAATACTGGGTTGGTGTCCTTCCTCTATAGATTCCTTTACTTACCTGTCACTCATTAGTGTCCCCAGAGTCTAGCATAGTGCCTGGAACATAGCAAACCAGGAGGGGGGTTTGTGTTTGCATCCCCTCACTGCTCAGGCCCTCCCTGACAGCTAGCTATCTCCATGTAAATGAAGCCTATAAACCCAAGTGATATTTAAATAGTCAACAACCACTATGCTTGTATATGTAAATAAGTGCATAAGAAAATGAGAAATGTATATCTTATTCTTTAAACTAAACAATGTCATAAAACAAGTGTCGTAAATTCTACACTACATCATTAATCAATTATTCTAATAATTTCCAAGTTGTTTATTGATTTTGGGAAAAAATTATTTATATGACTGCCATTGATTAAATCATGTTCTTTTCTGAGCCATGATTCTACACAGGGAACTATATCAAGGTCTTCCCACAACTTTCTGATTAGCTTTGTTGCAGCTGTAAGGGTTGGGTATACATACAGATGGTAGCACCTCCTACATGTGGGACCTGGAGAACCCATGTCCCAGCTCCATCTACAATGCCACCACCAAGGAGCCTGCCCACTACTTACTCTGTTGTTCCAACACAGGCCCATGGGGAGCAGTAAGGTGGCAGGTGGGGGGGGGCACTGTTGCCTCTACCATTGCCTTGGTTGGCTGTGCTGCAACAAGGAGCTGCCCTCATCTACCTAGAAGTAGTAATGGCATGATGGATGAGGCATTCCTATTGGCCCAAGGACCTATCAGAAGCCTGAATCAATGGCTTTTTGGTGGGGGCAGAGGTTTGAGTATCATGGCACTCCTCTGTTTAAGAATTTTCTTTCATTCCAGTAAGATATACTTAACTACAGATCCCTTAGCTTGGCATGGGGAGCCCTCATTAGTATGTTCCAGTCTGCTTCATTGCCCTATGTCTCTTTGTTTTTCACATGTGCTCTGTGTTGCAGGCAAACTGGAGGATTCCTTTACCCCCCCTACCCCCCACACACCTTCTGCATCTCTTATTGCACTGGGGTTTTTGCCTCTTTCTGAACTATTCTTCCTCTCTCCTCCCTTTTAATGCTGCCTGTTAATATTTTATCTCTCCTTTAAGGCATATTTGACATGCTGCCACCTCCTATGAAGGGATTCTTGACTCTCCAACCAGATTATAACTGTTCTCTCATTTGAACTTTCTCTTTTGACCTCAACTCTATTGAGCCTTATGTTTTCAAATCACTTGCATACTTTATAAATAAATTTTCTTCATATTCGGAGACTGAAGATTCCAGAGAAAAATGTGTTCTACTTTTCCTTTCTATCCTTTTGAGATCTTACGATTGTGCCTTTCACCTAACAGATAGGTAACACTTTTTTTGGTGGGAGTTAGAATTATTTTTATGTGACTATAAAAGTGCTATTGAGGAGAAGTTCTAGAACCAGCAGGAAAACTCAGGAAGAAAGTTTTTCTGATTTCTGTATTTCTTCTATTGAAATGTGGGTGATAAAAGTACATGTGTCATAAGGTTGTTGTGTGGGTTAAATGAGATCATATATTACTTCACACAGTCTGACATGCCAGTGATCATTGAATGGCAGTTGTCATTGTCCTTATTATTACCTTCTTCGACAGTAAGATCTTCCTAATAAAGTGGTCCAAAGATGGAAAAGTCTGCTACACAGTTCTTCCTTCTTTCCCTTGGAGTTTGTTGATTTTTTCATTCAACTTACATTTATGGAGGCTTACAGTGTGGTGGGTCTGGGTTAGGGGCTGGAAATCCCATGCTTAGAGCTAATAGCAGATATGGTTCTTGCCTTTATAGAGCTCAGAGTCTAGAGCAGGCGATAGATGTTTATCTAGCAGTCATGCAAGAAAAGATCCACAGCCCTGTCGAAGCCTGAGTTAGTGGACCTTGAGCTAGTGAGGGAAGGTGTTCCTGAATTGTTCAAATATGGCTGACCACCTGGAGAAAGTACTTTAGGGGTGATTTGATCAAGGCTAGGACTGGGGGAAGGCAAATGAGTCACTCATCTCAGGTACAAAATTTAAGGATACACAAAAAGATTCCATAATCAAAATAATATTTAATGTAATATTTTAAAATTTGAAATCCTATATAATAAAAGGCTAATATGCAAACCGACTAAACAGTGGAACAACTGGTCACTATCACATGCACTGACCACCAGAGGGCAGATGCTCAAGGCAGGAGTTGCCTCCTGGTGGTCAGTGCACTCCTGTAGGGGGAGTGCTGCTCAGCCAGAAGCCAGGCTCACAGCTGATGAGCGCAGCTGCCGTGAGCCTGGGGAGCCCTAAGGATGTCTGACTGCTGGCTTAGGCCCACTCCCCCCGGGGGACATCCAGCAGTCAGACATCCCCCGAAGGCTCCTGGACTGAGAGAGGGCGCAGGCTGGGCTGAGGGCCCCCTCCCCCGCCCCGCCAGTGCACGAATTTCATGCACCGGGCCTCTAGTTAATGTATAATAATCCATAGTGAACAACATATCACAATTTTGAATAAAGACAGGCTCAGTAACAATGCTGTGATAAGCCATTGTGGAGCCTTAGGTAAAAGGAAAAACCAAATATTTATCCTTAGTCCTAGCCCCAGGTTTGACTAGATAAGAATATTTTTTAAAAGTCCTTTCCTAGCTAGGCAGTCTGGAATATTATGTACATTCATGTGGAAACTTTTAACTCTGTCCAGCAGAGAGCAGTGATGCCTAAGTAACCAGTGGGAGGCTTTGTGTCTCATCCTCATAGTAGTCATTATTATGAAGTTCTTGGAATTATTTTAAAGGTTAAAAGTTTTTCCAGTAAAAAAAGGATGTGCTGTGGAAATGATATAACTTGTGTTGGAGGACAATCAGCATTACATCAAGCTTTCTTTTTACTATTATTTTTTTAAAATCCTCAATCAAGGACATGTTTTAAATTGATTTTTCAGAGAGATAGATACAGGAGAGAGAGAGAGAGAGAGAGAGAGAGAGAGAGAGAGAGAGAGATCAGTTGCCTCTTGTATGCACCATACCTGGGGATCGAACCCAAAACCCACCATCTTTCTGTGTCCAAACAGCTGAGCCACACCGGCCAGGGCACTTCAAACTTTCTTTTTGATAGATCTATTTTTTTTTGCAGAATTGATGTGAAATGTAGCCAAATCCAGGATTTATAAGCCATGTGGTAAAGAGTATTCTGTAATTTTGGGGGGCATATTTTTGGAAGCAGCAATTAATATTTGGCTAGTTTTCTCTACTTTTTCTCCTTTCAAGGTTTAGAGATTTAGAAGGGAAGTTGGACATCATGTAGAAAGATCATTTGCCAGATGAGAAAACTAATGGAAGAAAGGCTGGCTTATTTACTTGTGAGTTCGTTGGTTATTGATTGGTTGTTTCATTTATTCGAGGATTTCACAAGCATATACTGTCTACCACAGGACAAGTACTGTAGTAGCACCATGGACATAAAGATAAATATAAATCATAGTTCTCATATTTAATGAACAACTACTTGAGAATAGGGAACACGGGCAGAAATAGATACTTAGGGTATGTGTGTGTGTGTGTAGAGGTGTGTGTCAAGCACTCTGGGAACTTAGTTGAGGAGCAACTAACAAGTATTCATTTGCCCAGTTTACTGTTATGTATAGTTTTAGGATCTAAGATATGAAGTTTAATACTTTATTTAGCTGTGACTTTGGCACAAAGCATACTTATTTTATTTTTATTTATTTTTTATTTCAGAGAGGAAGGGAGAGAGAGTTAGAAACATCAATGATGAGAGAGAATCATTGATTGGCTGCCTCCTGGACACCTCCACTGGGGATCGAGCCCACAACCTGGGCATATGCCCTGACCAGGAATCGAACCGTGACCTTCTGGTTCACAGGTTGACACTCAACCACTGAGCCATGCTGGGCACAAAGCATACTTCTAATTAAACTTCAGAAATTTCTCAAGTTCTAGTTCAATCCATCAAATAGGTTTTTTGGTGGTCACCCGAGAATTGGGAGAGAAAGGCTGGCTCCTAAAGAAATTCTACAAGCATGTAGTTTATAAACTGTGCCTGGAAAACTCTAGGGTGGTGTTTCTCATAGTGTGGTCTGTATCACCTGCATCAGATACTTTGGAGTACCTGTTGAAAATTCTGATTTTCTTTCTTGAGACCTCCAGAAGCAGATGCTGGAAGAAAGGGGGCTGGTAGTACCTGCAGTTACACAAATGTTCCAGATGACTCTTATGCATAATGAAGAGCCCCAGGGACCATTCCCCTTGCCTCTCCCAGCCCATATATACCCATTCATCACAGCACTTTTAAATTCTCAGTTCCAGGAGGTTTGGGGTTTTGTGTTTATTGTGTTCACTGCTAAGTCCCTATTACTTTGAACAATGCTGGGTGCACAATAAATATTTGTTAATTGAATAAATGAAGATAAGTAAGTTGAGTTTCTACTTGAGGGTTTATTTTGAATAAAACTTTCTACTTTGAAAACAACAACAACAATACAACTTCCCAGACCAAGGGTTTGGATTATTTTCTTCAAGGAAAACAAATATAGCTGAAGGTCCTTAGGTAATAACATTGGGTATGGAACTTAACTACATTTTCAAGGTCAAATTTCCATTTCATCTTAATCATAATCTATAAGGCACAAGTGTTACCCCAACATTTGTTCCAGTAAAGATTGTGATTTGCCGAATATTGTGTCAGGTACTAGTGAGCTAGATTTACAGCCCAGCTGTCCTGGCCTGTGGGCCAAACCTCTTAATGCTGGCATGTCCGGCACTCTTGATTCAGTTTGAAGCACAGAGGTCATGTGACATTGTATTTGCTACATTGTAAGTGGGGGAGCTGGAGCTGGGCTCTTCTGTTTGGATCCTTATGTTTGATTTAATGGCCTTTCCAATTTTTATCTTGCTTTCATGAATCATGTGCTCAGTTTTGCATTCATTCATTCTCTTATCTGTTCATCCATGAGAAGTATTGGTTGTCTAGGAATGCCTTTATCATTAATTCAGTTTACAGATACAATTGGGTAGTCTTCCTATATTTATGACAAGAATACTTGTGATTTTCTGTGGCTTACAGATTTGTGTGAATGTGTTTGTGTGGGTGCATGTGTTTGGATAGCAAAAGTGATGGTTTATTATTAGTTTTCTCTTCACAAGAGATCAACTTTTTTTTAAGAGCGGCAATAAATTAAATAAATGTTTATTTATTTATTTATCTCTTGCTGTGAAATTGATTTGAATCTTAGATTCATGGTCCTTTTTTAATCTGCCACCGTGAACTAAATTGTCAACATTTTAAAATAATTTTATTCCCATCTTGATGACCAGTCATCTTTTTTTTTCATTTTAGTACCAATAATAAGAGAAGTTAAATCCAGAAATTTGAATAGATCCCCTTAGATAACTTCTTTATACATTCTTCTCTTTTTATTTTACTAAATCTCTCTACCCACCCTCAGCCCCCCAAACCCCACAGCTGCTACCATGCTCTCTATGAGTCTCTCTTTTTAAAAATTTTTTTTGCTTATAAGTTCATTTTGTTCATTAGATTCCACAAGAGATCAACTTTTTAAAATGAATTGTGTAGATCAATTTTATACGATTTAGGGGTTTAAAGTAGGAAGGAAGTGGTAATATTATCAGTGGAAGTAGAGTTCTTGGGGTACCTTGAAGAAAAGAATTTCCTGAGGCCCCTTGGGAGGATGGGGTTTTGTGGAAAGCTTTATTGATGATGTAAAATGAAAGAGATTCCCCTCCAACATCCATCCATATCCATCTTGCCATGGGTGAAATCCAATCTTGTATTCATTAGGGCCAGAATTAAGGCCATAGTTTCTGCTCCATATTGAAGAATAGTCCTGTCTAGCATCTGACTAGCTTAGCTTATGTTCCCAGTTACAGTCCATTGAGTGTGGGATCTGCACAGTCATGGGCCACATGACTATGGAGAGAGAACAGGCGAGCACATGGGCGAGTTTAGGCCACAGAGCAAGAGAGAGCAAGAGGCGAGCAAGAGCAAGAGGGAACTCTTTAGAGATTTTAACCAGGAGCTTCTTTAAACTAACCAATTAACCTTCCAAGATTTCCTGCACTTCTGATGGGGTCCATCCCCTAGCCAATTCATTGTTCCCCAGGCTAGACTGATAAGCAAGCACATCCCTGACTTCTACTGAATTCATGCCTGTACCCTTCTCCCCTCAACAATCCAGTACCTGATGGGGGAAGGGAGGGGTGTTAATCCCCTTGGAGGAACAGTGTTGTTTGAAGCGTCCAAGGTGACCATGCTTACAATGTCTTACTTCCCTTTGCTCTCTTTCTGATATTAACATTAATCAGCTAATTGTGATGATACCAATAGAAGGAAAGGGAGCATGTGAGTAAAAACAACCTGCTTGGAGTTGGTCTTTGTATAGATTCCCCCCAGAGTACATGCTGAGATAAGGCTTTGAGGGCCAGTAGGTTCTTTGGGAAGTGACTCCAGGAGGCACTGTGAGGGAGTGAGGGTATGAGGCAGGGAAGGGAGGAAAGATCAGTCTTGCCCTTTGAGATGGGATGGAATGAGCCTCTGAATGTCACCCTGGGTGTTGAGGATTTCCAGGTTATCCACCAACTCCTACCCTCATTAGTGAAGGGTTGCTCCTGGAGCATATGCCTCCTGGTACTTCAAGTCTGTGACCTTCCCTTGTGTGATCAGAGAGTGCCCTCAAATAAGGAGATGCTGCAGGAAGCCATGGTGGTAAATGGGAACTTCTGCCAGTGACCTTAGAGTACGGTGGAGGGGATACAGACAGGGCTTTGAGATGATTTATGTATACAAATGCTTGATTTCTTCTGGCTAGGGATCAAAGCAGTAACTACTTTTTGACAAAAGGCAAAGTGTCTTGTTGGCTTTCCGTATTTTATTTTAATTAGGAAACAGATGGGCATTCTAATAAGTTTTCTGAAAGTTGTAAAC
>NW_006300104.1:904666-920071 GCF_000327345.1 Myotis davidii | reverse complement strand
TTCTTGATTCTTATCTCTGATTCTTTTGGTTCTTAAGTCCCTGAAAACAACTCTTTTAAAAAAAATATATTTTATTGATTTTTTACAGAGAGGAAAGGAGTGGGATAGAGTGTTATAAACATGGATGGGAGAGAAACATCGACCAGCTGCCTCCTGCACACCGCCTACTGGGGAGGTGCCTGCAACCAAGGTACATGCCCTTGACCGGAATCAATCCCAGGACCCTTCAGTCTGCAGGCCGACGCTATATCCACTGAGCCAAACCGGTTAGGGCTGAAAACAACTCTTAACAATAACTCTGGATGCAGATGGCAAAGTAAATGTATTCTTCTTCTTTGTATAGTCTGAAATTTCTCTATTACATATACAGTGTTTTGCTAAATGTCAATATTCAGTTGGAGTCCCTTGAAATCTAAAAAGGCTAAACCAGATAAGAAGGATTAAATATGATCTTATTTTCTACATTAAAGAAAACCTAAATTTCAGAGCTGCAATTTGTATGAAGCAAGTAATCAGATCATTTCCTTTATCTGTAAGTGTTTCTCAGATGGAACAGCCTATATAATAGTATATTATGTTGCTTGAATTGGATGTACATCAAAACCATTAGCTTATTATAAATGCTCCACCAGGGAGATGAGAACTGAAGTCAAGATGAAATTTACTCTTTGAAGAACTCCAACAAGATAAAGCCAAATATGTAGGAAAAAAGCATCTTTTGGAAAAATTTCTCAACTATATTTTGTATTCTTAGATTTCCATTAAACATTCTAAAGCAGATAATTAAGTGATAGAATAAATTATTAAGTAGGAGATGAAATTGGGAAAAGAGTGTTTATTCTCAGCTCTCCCGGTTTTACTTAGGACCTCTTACTATTATTAGAAGAATAACAATTGCTGCCTGTGTTAATTAAACTCTGGATTATAAGTGACAGAAGTCCAACCGTCAGCATAGCCAAGCCATAGGGAAGATGAAACTGGGCAGAGGGATAAGTGGAACCAGGGGATTGAACAATGTCAAGATTCTTAGTCCTTCCCTTACACTTCCCTCTGAGTGTCAACTTCATTCTTATTCATTTTTTTTAGCATAGACTCCATTGAATTTGGTTTATAAATGCTCAAGCAAATGAAAACCCAAATGGTCTAATTAAATTGTGGTCAATCAGCTTCTCTATCAGAAAGCAGAATACGGAGCTTCAAATCAGGAGATCCATTAGCAGCAGGCTCAAAGCAGCACTATGGGACCATGAGAGGGCCTCCATAATTTTTATAAAGTGCCATCACTCTGAATGCATTAAAAGATTACTTGTTTATCTTATGGGTTCTATTGAGTCAAGCTATTAAGTAAGCCCAGGACGCTAATAAAATGGTGTTGAAACTGGGGTTTGAGATTAACTGTGAAATTAATTTATCCTTGTTATGTATGACTCTCATTTGCCTGAATAACTAAAAAATTACATTCTTTTCCTAAGAATAGTCTGGTTTGGGGGAGATAAGAGTATTAATGAAAGAAGAATGGACATGGACTTTCTTAGCAACACTCTCTCCCATTCCTACCTCCATTAGGGTAGACAGAGTCCAGGGTTTGCAATAGCAAAGCCAACCTTCAGCTCGCTTACTTGACTTAAAAAGTGCAAAGCATGTTCTGCTTTATGTTTTAAACTCTTGACTCCTGATTATTATCAGGTAAGAACCATATCAATTATCATAACTGTAATTACACTGCTTTTAATAATATCTAGAAAATCATGTACATTAATGGTCGAGCTTTTTATCTCCGTTGAAGAACAATTACTCCTATAAAATTTATTATACTGTGAAAGTAGATGATTTTTGTTTCATTTTTGTGCAAAAGAAATCCCAGGATTGAAGTACTTTAACAAATTGTTTTGGGGAGAAATACATTAAGTTTCTTTGACAACACAATCTTTTAGTGCAGGAGTAATTTTGCATTATAGAAATGCAAATGTTCCTCCCTTCAGGATTAATGTGCTTATTTCTTGACTGATGATCAGCCTCTTTATCTGGCAGGGGTGTGATAAGCCCAGTTTGACTACTTATATATTTTGTTTTATGGTTCCTTTGCTACTTTATTTTGCCTGTGGGCTATAACAGCTTAAAATAATTATTTTAATATCTGGAATGGATAAAAGCAGTCCAAAAAGAAATACAGCCTTGTTTGCATTATATCTCCACTTAGAAGGTAATGGCTGTAATAAGATTAAACTCATACATGAATTAATCATGTTGCTGCTTCATCTTTCCAGCAAAATATTTTTGAACAACTTACAAAAGAATACAGCAAACTTGTAGGTTGTGCTTACTTTTATATCTTTGGTTGTAATATATTTGTTGGTTGAACAGATAGCTATTATTTTTATTGAGGACCACCATGCTAAGGTAATATACGGAGATGGGCAAAGTGGGTTTATAGTTTTTCATATGGGAAAGACATGCAGGTTATGATTATTACAATAGCTTTATTAAATCAAAAGAATGTCATAGTTCAACTGAAACCTCTTTTGCCCACCCTTGTGTTTAAGGTTCTGGTTATAAAGTGGATTTCTGATTGTTCTATAATTTCCAAGGCCAATTCCTGGACTGTGTATCTTTTCCTTGGTATATAAAAATTTTTTGACAAAAAGATTATTTTCTTAAGAAACAAATGTAATTCCTTTCCTTTTAGTCTTTTTTCCCCAGATTTTTTTATTTTCAGCAACTTTTCCCCTCAACATTATTTCCTTTCTTTGAACACTATCCCAACTATATATATTTTGTGGTACATTCTCAGTGATATTTTGTTCTATGGGAGATAATAATCATAAATGTGATTATTATCATAGTTTACTTGATTTTATGTTTAAATATAACTACTCATTATTAACTATGTTGTGAATAAATATTTTAAGGGTCCAAAATTTTTAAAATAGAGGTAAAAAATCAATCACATAACATAAAATTTGTCCCTTTCTGTCTTCATTCATTTTCATGATGTTTTTGAGGTTCATTCATATTGTAGTATGAATCAGTATTTCATTCCTTCTTATGGCTGAATAATACTCAATTGTATGCATATACCACAGTTTGTTTATCCATTCATCATTGATGCACATCTGGATTGTTTCCACCTTTTGGCTATTGTGAATATGAATAATGCTATTATGAACATGCTTGCACATGTGCTTGTTTGAGTAGCTCTTTTCAATTTGGGGGGATATATGCCTTGGAATGGAATAGCTAGTAAATTATATGTTTAATTTTTGAGGAACAGAATTTTTTATTTCAAATTTTGGGCAGATATATCTAGCTGTGCTTGATTCATCTGATGACTCACTACACAAATTTAAAAAGGTGTTCAAGTAAAGACTGTGAAATGAATGCATATGTTATAGAATGTGAATACCAGTACTCACCTTAGACTGGGGCAAGTAGGGCTCCTGCCTGGGTTCCAGGCCTAAGAGAGCCCCAGGCTTTGGAGTGCCTTTATAAAAACTTGTAAGACTTCTTTGGACCTGGGGTTGGCAGTACATACAGGGTTGACAGAAACAACCATTGAGAGAATCATTAAAAGCCAGCTTCACAGGGGTCCTCTATAACAGATTAATTTTTAATCAGATTGGAAAAAGATACTGCATTCCAGTCCCGGCCAGGTTGCTCAGTTGGTTAGAGCATTGTTCTGATATACCAAGGTTGTGGATTTGACTCTCTGGTCAGGGCACATACAAGGAGCAACCAGTGAATGCATAAATAAGTGGGACAACAAATCTCTGTCTCTGTCTCTCTCTCTCCCTCCCTTCTTTTCTCTCTATAAAATCAATTAAAGAACATTGCATTCCAAATAAAATTATAAATAATGTCAGCAGAGTCTAGGTCATGAAGAGTTCTATGTCTTGTTTGTAATTTGGGCATTATTTCATATTGAAACTGGTTTAGATATGCTATTATTTAGTAGAGAATCATTTTGAAAGAGCCAAAAGCAGACAAAATGATAGCATTTATGAAACTGTTGTAACTGTTCCGGAAGAGATAATGAGGGTGGTAGTACAAAGACTTAATGGATGTTTTCTACAGTGCTATTTATTATATTTTAAAATTAAAGATGTTCAAATTGTTCATTAACATGGAACTGATTAAAAAGTTATGATACGTTCATTCAATGGACGTATAATAATAATTCAATTATTATAAATGATGGATTATTTAAGTACACCATCAATTAGATGTTTGTTCAGGCTGCTGAAGAATCCAGTTTCTTTGCTGATATTTCTACTTCTGTTGGGACACAGTGTAACCTCCAAATTCAGGTAATTCAGGGTACTGAGCAAGACTCTGTCCTTGGTAGGCATCATCATGATGGTTGAGGCCCCATCTGCCATAATTCTGATCCTGCAATCATGACTTAGACTGTTAGATCAAGAACTATTCTAGCATCAACTTTTTGTGTCCAGGATCATCCCTTTTCTTTCAGTTTGCTCCAAATGCAAGCACAGCTGTCTTCCTCAGCTACCTCAAATTGTGTTCTAGTATAGACCCACTGGTCCAGCCTGAGATCTCAGTAGTCGACAGCAGTTTTCAAAGTGTGGGTCACCCAGCCTTAAATAACCCTGTGCCATTGTATGTATGTCGTGTGTGTGTGTGTGTAGGGGAGACATGGAAAGCCTTGTAATAGTAACAATAATAATCTTTCCTTTGGAACATCTTTTTCTTTTCCCTCCTTAGATTACTTGATTAAACTCAGCAGTTAACATCTCAATAAGTTCTTTTTACATTCAGATATAAGGTGGCCTCCCATTTTTTTTCTCCAAAAACAATGACTGGATAAGTACCTCACATTGATGTAACTAAAGGATATATCCTAGTAGTTTTTCTAAACATAGGATAGCTTCAGAGGTCTTCCAGTGTACAGAAATTCCCTACAATATGTTTTATTTTTAAAATAATAAAAACGTTAACATAGAACTTTGCTTATTATCGGGCTGATTGATGTTTACTGCAGCAGTTAAGAAGCTGCAATTTCATGACTTCTCTCATTCAAGAGGAATCATTGGTTTTCTTTCAAGTAAAAGAGTGTCAGTAGTCTTCATAATTAAAGGAAAATGTGTTTAAGTTTTCCAAGTATTATGCGTTTGGATTTTATTCACATTATTACATTTCTTATGAAGGACCTAAATTGAAGTCTTGGAATTAGCTGTCTTTAAACATTTAATTTGTGTTTTCATGAAAAGAGCACATGCTAAAAAGCTTATGAAATCCAAAAAAGACTTCTATTTTATTTTATTTTTAGTCTTTATTTTTCTGCTTTCAGTTGTCTTCTCTGACCTTTGCCAATCTACTTTCCAGAGGTATCCCTCTTTAATTTTTAATTTATATCTTCTGTACTTATCTCCATATTTCCAAATAATATATCTGTTTCTTTAGTCTTAAATCCTACACATTTATTGACTTCCTATTATGGAAGATGAGAGTTTTAGCTCTTTATCAACTTTTTCTTTTTATTCATCCATTGATTCATATCGTTTGGTTAAGTCTGTGATTACAGTTTTAAATTATAGTTTTTTAAAAAAATATGTTTTTATATTTAGAGAGAGTGAGATGGATAGGGAGATAGAAATGTCAATGAGAGAGAAACATGTGCCCTGACCAAGGAATTGAACTGCTGACCTCTTGGTTTCTTGGTCAGTCCTCATCTGCTGAGCTACACTGGCCAGGATCCATTGCTTTTCAGAAAGAGTGGGAAGGAGGGAGGGAAGGAGGAAGGAGGAAGAGAGAGAGAGAGAGAAAAGAAGAGAGAGAGAGAGAGGAAAAAGAGAAAGAAAGAGAAAAAGAGTGAGAGACATCAATGCTAGAGAGAGACACGTTGACTGCCTGCCTCCTGCATGTGCTCTGACTGGTGTCAGGGAGCAAACCGCAACCCAGATACATGCCTTTGACTGGGAATCGAATTTGAGACTCTTCTGTGTGAGGGCCGATACTCTAACCACTGATCCACACCATCCAGGGCTAGAAGAATTTCTTGACTTTACCTTCCCACTATTTCATTGAAACTTCTATTTGTGTTATCATATTTTAATTACTAAATTGTATTCCCTTTTTCGGATCATTTATAAAAATAGCATCTTGTTTTTTCATGAATGCAATACTTCTTTTTCCCCTCTGATGATAATATAGCTATTTTTATCTTAAAGTTTCTTTTACTGTTCTCTGAATTAAAATTTTGGAAAAAATTGTTTTCTCCAAATTTCCTTATCTCTTTTTTCCCCTCTACCTTTCATGTTGGAGGCATTGTTCATTTGCCTCGAATGACCCATGGCTGTTCATTCACATTGATGGCTAAAAACTGATTAAAAGCCACTGTGCGTTGATATTGTTGACTGATATGCCTCCTAGGACAGTTAGATGATTATCTAGCTTTTTGGTTGAAAATCCTCACATGTCAGACTCTGTAGGTTTTTTTTTCTGGGAAAAGATTCAATTTTACCAGGAAAAGATTCTCCAATTTACTATTTGGGGAGTAAAGACTGGATTGCTAGAATTCTGAAACTGGACAAGGGGGGTTTGGGAGAGGTCTCTCTGTTCAGCATATCCATTTTCCTAGTAGTTCCTGGCTTTGTTCAGCATCTCTTTTGTATCTGGTGTCCTCATTCCTGTAGTCTCTTTTGTTCATTCTACCCCAGCATGTACTGTCCATCTCATGCAGGGATTAGGAGGGTGTTCATCTGTTAGTGTGGGGTAGGGACCTGGGTCAAATTGCTTCTCATACAGACTTCCACATAATCTCTCTTTTCAGCGCTCTGTCACAGAAGGTGTCTCTAATTCTTGACTTATTTATTTATTTTTATTATGTTGGCTTGTTTCTTGGCTGAATGGTTGTTACTGTTCTTCCATAATTTTTCCATCTTAATATAGTCTGGCTCTGGGTTATTAGTATATATGTCTTATAAAATGGAGATTGTGCTTCTGTTTCTTATGCACATTGATATTTGGGGAGTAGGGATTAATTTTAGAGCATAGAATGGAAAGGAAATATTTGACATTATTAATGTATGCAATATATATTCACCTATCAAATCTTTATTCTTTATAATAAAAACATAAAGAGAAACTTATGCACTTGCTAGTTATTTATCTCTATTGGGATGTTGGTTGGTGCTTCTCTTTAATTATGAGATGTGTTTTGTTCCTTTGACAGTGAGAAATATAAGATGCCCAAAACCTGTCTGACCAAACTAGCCTTAGTTATATGAACATAAAAAATTTATTCCTGAGATAGTTGTTAATATAAAAACATAACTTAAATGAACAGTTATGCTGGTAACTAAAATTTAGAATGAATTAATCATTCAAAACGTGTTATTAAGTGCTAGGCTTTGAGACTACAGAGAAGAATGCCTAAACTATATAGTCTGTGAGAAGAAAAAGTCAGAAGTTGTTACCCATCAAAGCCTTTTGTACCTTGCCCACAAAATCAGGGGGACCTTCCTTTTTTGCTCTTCTCATTAGTTCCAAGGTTGCATGTTGCTCTTCTGTCTGTGATAGTTTCACCTTTGCATGGTTTCCATTGCAACCAGATCCATTGGTCTTGATGTAGGTTATTATATGAGAGTAGTAGGAATCACAGTTAACTAACTCAGAAGTTCAGGAAATATTGCATTAATTTTTTTTCCAGGAAATAACTCAGAAAAAATGTTGTGGCCCCCAAACTCTGGGCAATGTGATTTCAATCTCACTCAAACTTGACCCCCTCAACCCAGTTCTGCAGTCTTCACTTACATTATCAAATTGTGGTGATCAAATGATGGTTGTACATGTGGGATCTGGAGGCAGTAGCCTAGGCTTTAATCTTGGCTGTGATAGTTCTTAGCTCTGTGATTTCAGGCAGCTACTTACCATCTCTGTGCCTCTTTTTTTGTCATTTGTAAAACGGAGAAATGATAGCATCTATTCAGATGGTTGTTGGGCATTAAATGAGTCAATATATGATAATTATTTGGAGGGTCGTCTAGGATATATAATATAGCATATGATTAACTATTACTATTATTACTTCTATATTTGGACTCTATTGAGATTGACAGTTGTCTGACTTTCAGATAAATGGTGTATTTTTATTTGCTTGCAAATACCTCTTCCATAGTGTCTTTGTGGTGTGGAGAGGAGAGCTGAGTCTGGCGTGAGAAGCCCTGGCTTTGTGAAGGATTAACTTCTAAATCTCAGTTTCTTCATCTATAATTCCAGAGAACTCTTCTTTCCTGTCACTATTTCATCATTTTTATGCTCTGCATCATTTCTCAATAACCTATGCAGAAATAGGCCTCTTTTGTAATATGGGGAAGATTTCCTTCCCTGTAATCTAGTGGTTTATAGATCAGCAGCTGAATTTATTCAACAACTGAAGGCATTGGCTCTTCCTGATCTTGGAAGAACTGGAACAAAGGAGAAGCGAAGAACCCTGCCTCTTGTTGTTATATTATAAAGGCATTTTTATTTCTTACTGGACAACATTGTTCTATCATTCTGCTATTGCCTTTGCTTCATAGAATATTCTCATTTTTTTCAACAACCCAGGTCTTTTTATTTCCTGTCTTGTGTTTAGATTCTGCCTTAGTTGCATGATTTCACTTCCCCTTGTGAAAAAAAGCTAACACTCATACAGAATTGAAAATGAGAATGGTGATTGTCTCCTTATTAATTGCCTTTCCTAAGTGTTGTGTTAATTGGTAGCATCTCCATGTGGCCTGCTTCTTTCTTACGTGTTAGATTACAGCAACTTGGTGTCTGGGATACCAAATGGGACCTTTCTGTTGGGGAATTATATCACAGCTTAGAATAATTTAAATATTTAAAAATGAATTTTTATGTCTTCTGTTAGGAGGGAGAAAAAAGGGGTAGAGAAATAATGTTTTACAAAATGCTCTCCCTGACGTTGCTCCCTTCAATTCTTGCCCTTTGAGAAGTAGCAGGTCTGATATCTACTTTAGAGATGAGACTGAGGCCTCAGATCTGGGAGAGCTGGGGCTTGAACCCTGCTCTTTTGACAGTCTCATAATATCTGTGCCAGGACACTGCAGTTGTGAGTTATCAAGGGGAAGCTAGATTCTTTGGTTGTTAATGATCTTCCTGCCTTCGTTTCAGTGATGTTGCCAGTGTACTAGTGTTAGAAATAAGTAAGCAATATGGACAGAGTGCTCCAAGTCCAGAGGACCCTGATCACAGCTAATGATGTATGTCTAGGCTAACAGGGAGTATGCGTCTGATGCACCGGGCTCCAGGGAAAGAACTGAAACTCGGAAGCAAGTACAGCTTTTTCTGCAGGTGTGACGGCCAAACCATCCCAGAGCAAAAATGACCATGATTCTTGGGCAAACTTACTGGTGACAGTTATTCTACAGAGGACATGGTTGAGTTGTATCTTCAACCTGATTGGAGAGGTAGGGAAGAATTGGGAAGGCTCATCCCCTCCAGATTTGGAGATAGAGCTCAGGACTGTGACCACCTCTTTTTAACAGCAGAGAGGGCTGTAGATGTGTTCAGAACTGTGGTTAGACAATATGTGGTAGAGGGAATTTGTATTTTAACTTGCACAGAGGATTGCACATTAAGGCTGGAGTAAATCTTGGATATCATTTTACAGGTGGGAAGACTGAGACCCCCAAAAGCAAAGTGACATGTCTGAGGTCACATGCAAATTAGTGGCAAAGCAGAGCCTAGAATCTAGTTATTTTTCCTTTGTTGTTCTTTCCTCTGCAGGGAACATTAAAGCCCTGGTTTCAATTTGGACTTGCACGTTGGAAATACCCTGGGAGCTAAAAGTGCTGGTGCCTGGGTCCCTCCCACCCTGAGGCGCCATTCTGATTTAGTTTCTGTGGAGCATGGCCTGGGCATTTGAATTTTTAAAAATTTTTATCTTTATGTCTCTAATTCTTGAATCAATATGTCTTCCTTCCCCCCTTATCCCTCCTGTACCCTGCTCCACTCCTCAGGCCTTCACCATACTATTGTCTGTGTCCATGGTTTATGCATATCCTATATAATAAAAGCCTAACATGCACATTATCCCCTCGACCAGGAGTTCGACCAGGGGGCGGGGCTGGCAGCGGCAGGGGGCTGGAGGAAGGGAGGCACCCCGGCCGGCAGTCGGCAGCTGCTAGGGACCCTTCCCATGCACGAATTATGTGCACTGGGCCTCTAGTATGTATGTAACTTCTTAATCTAAAAGCTTTCCAGGTGACTCTAATATGCAGCAATGTTTGAGAACCTTGGACTAGTGGTTCTCAAACCTAGAGAACATTAAAATCACCATGTGCGTTTTGAAAAAGTATGTATCTCTGAAGTCCCACCCCAACACAGTCAAATCAGAATCTCTGGAAAGAAAATTAAAGAGAATAGAAGAGGGAGAATCTTTTTGATGGAATCCACCCTCTTTCATTCTCTCTTTTAATCTTAAGTCTTGACTTCCAGAGTTAAGCCTGCTCTGCTGTTCTACCACTGCTGTGGTTAGGTGTTGTGGGCTCTCAAAAGGGGGCAAGACTTCTTGATTTCAGCTGCAAACAGTCTTTCTTCCTGGTTTTTATTTCAGTGATGCTGTTGCTTATGTTGGATTGTTAGAAACTAATGGGAAGGGGGGCAGAGCATCGAAAGCTTGAGGACCCTCTCTGATGCCTATGTGTCTATTCCCATTGGACCGCTGCTTATGGTGGTTCAATTAACCTGGGAAGCTTTTATAAAAACACTTTGGCTCTATCTCTCAAATATTCTTATTTAACTGGCCAGCTTTGTGGCTTGGGCTTTAGTAGTTTTAAAAAGTTCCCAGGTGCATTCAGGAGTTGGAAGAGCATTAAAGGCTACTGGATTCAATGCATTTCACTCACACACTCAGGGACTGGGCAATTATGTCACCCAGCATGGAAGCATGTCTTTGCTGTGCTCAGCCTGTGAGAGAATTCAGTGTTACATTATCAGGTGGCCGTGTTGTCATTCCGCATTGCTGTTGAGCTCCATTAGCTCAATTTGGAAATAATGGCTCTCTGTGCTCCCTGCCCCGCACCCCAGGAATTCAGGGTCGGGGTTCACATCAAGTCTGATGCTGAGGAGCCTGTTGGTGTTTGTGTAGGAGTTGTGAGGAGACTGTAGGAGTTCAACTTCTATCCATGCTGGCCTCCTGGGCCATTGACCATCACATACTTTGGGTTTCAATAAAAATGATTATGTTGCAGTCAAGTAAGAAACTAAAGCCTTCCCAGCAGAGGCAGCTGCAGGGAATAAGAGGCAGTAGATCAGGAAGATCTTAGGATATCAGAAACTCTATGTTTTGACTTTGATTTTTTAGAGGTAATCCAACATCATCCTTCCAGCCTCCAGAGCTCAGCTTTCTCAGAGTGGCTTTTCTACCTTTCATAATGGTGACCGAAAAGGCCCAAGTGTTCATGTCAGTCCTGATCTCTCTGGATCTGGAAAATATGGAAACGGGATCTTGTGGTGCTTAAAGTTCCCATTTGGAAGGTATTGTGGAAGAATATGAAGCCAATCAGAGAGGGGGGAAATATCATGGAAGCTTCCTTGGCTTTCTATCGGCTTGGTGCACACAATGCAAATGGGGGTTTGGGCTGGCAAGTCTTGGCCCCGTTATCCTCAGTACCTCATGTCTCCTCAGTGTGGACTGCTCCTCTTTTGCCAATCCCTGCGCCTCCCTTCAGCTGAGTTAAGCATTGCTCTCGTTTACTCTCTTTCCCCAACACTTTGTTGCTTCTTTTAGGCAATGTCATATATATATATGTCACGTCTTTCTCCCCCTGTAGACTAAGTTCTCTCAGGCAGTGCAGCACCTCTACATAGTTGATGCTCACAGAATTTTTGTTATGAAATAAGTAAATGATTGAAAAGGTCATCTGCTCTTCTGTTTTCATGATTTGGGTGCTGAAAGCATTTCCTCCCTGTGTTCTTAAAGATAATGTTTAAATGAGGCCTGTGTGGACTGTGGTTGTAGCAGTGGAAGAGTCTCAAGCCAGTCCTTTCTTAAAGGTTTTTAAGTCCAAGAAGTTAGCAGAGCTGGCGAGTTGAGAAGAGAACTTTGGAGCCAACCTCAGTGACCCTGGAAAGATCTCAAATACGGGCAGTAAGGTGGGGGAACCGACTGAAGCAAGGCAAAGAAATAAAACGCTTCACCACTACATGAACAGAGCCAGAGAGAGGGCCTCACCTCCCTCAGTGCCTGGCATTTGGCAGACATGCAGTAAATGTTTGTTGGGTGAACTTGTCTAATATAACCTAAGAAGGCACCAATTTTCAAAGGCTTTAAGTAGCTTCTAATGTGCGGCTTGGCTCCATTTCTGTTGCTTTCCTAGCATGACGGAGACCCTATTAAGTTGAGGTGATTCATTAGTCATTGCCAGAACAGTTTTATTGGGATGACTATTACCATGTATTTAACTTCTCAGATCCCTGTAGCATTTTATTGCTGATTATTGTTCCACTAATCCATTCAAGGGTGATGGAGTTGTATTCAGTTTTAGCAAGGGCCAATCTATTCAGCTAGCTGCATGCCCAATGAGCTCCTGGTTAAAATCCCCACAGAGACCCTCCCAGAATATATCAGGACCTTTAATTATGTGGTGCTAATAGACATCACACAGTTTCTTTTGACATTTTCACTAGACAAGTATTATAGACATGTGATTACCATTGTGTAGAAAACTTACTACTGAGGGTATAATTAAGATAGGTTTCAAGGGACCAACATCCAGGAAATTATTGAGTGCTTTTAGAAGAGAAATAAAAGATGACTGACGGGTATCTAGGACTTCCATGTTTACACATATACCTCACAGAAACCAATGATTAAACAGAGGCCTTTAAAAAATATATTTTTATTGATTTCAGAGAGGAAGGGAGTGGGAAGGAGATAGAGAAACATCGATGATGAGAGAAAATCATTGATCGGCTGCCTCCTGCACGCCCTACCGGGCATGTGCCCTTGTCCAGAAATTGAACCTGGGACCCTGCAGTCTGCAGGCTCACACTCTATCCACTGAGCCAAACCAGCTAGGGCTTTGTTTTGATCTTCTTGAAAGAGTTCTAGAAATTCTTGTGATCCAAGATACATTCACATATAAAGGAGGAAGACAAATATCTCTGAAATAAATATAGTTGTAAATCAAGGCTTTGGTGGTTGCAAAGTATTATACAGGGTGTCCCAAAAAGTGTATACACACTTTAACAGCTGATAGCTCAGTTTTGAAAATGAAATGTATTTTAATAAACACATTTATTAATTATTCAAAGTATGTATATACATTTTTTGGGGGACTCCCTATATATGTCATTCCAAGACAGAATTTTTGATGTATATAGCAACTTCATTATGATGTTTTCAGATGTTTCTTTAGTAGGTGTAGGAATATCTTTTTTGGAGGGGAGAAATGATAGTGTATATGGGACCCTAATATATATGATACATAAAAGAATAGTTTCAGTTAATCCAGAGCTTGCTATTCCCACAACCCCACTTTGTAGGTCTCTGTCCCCACATACTATCCATTCAGAAGCACCTTTCTGGAACCCTTAGGCTCTACACAGTTCACAGTTTAAAAACTATTGCCCATTGAGTAGAGCTTATAGAAGAATTATCTGGAGTAAAACTGGACCCTGTTTCTTCCCTGGAAAGACACATAGGTAAACTTTCAGTCACCTCTTTTTTCCCTGAACTTTATTCTATTCAATAGCAGTGGTCTTAGCTGATAGATCAGCCCAATTTTAAAACATTCCATTTGTTTAATCTTTAGTGTTGTTGCTAAGGGAGATCCTCAAGAAATGCATTTTCAGTTCTGGTGACAATCCCAGTGTAGATAGCAGGTGCGAAGTGTAAAGTAGTGGTGTCAGAATCTCTTATTATCCTAATGTGCAGTAACAGTTCAACATGTATAAAATAGAGGATACACCTTAATAGCCATGCTCTCATGAAACATCTTTGCTAGGTGTTTTAGAAGAAAGGATTCATCCCAACATCTGACAAAGTATTTCACACATAGGAATTATTCAATAAATGATTGATGCTTAAATTAAGAATAATTTATATATTCCGATTTTAAGATTTTGAGGCAGACATTATGTAACATTTTATTCTCTCTCATGACTTAGCAGAGTGATTACATCTTGGGCAGTTGTATAAAGGAAAGGGCACTGAATGAGAAGTCTCATCATCTGGGCCACAGTCTTGCCTTGGCATAAATGAGTTGATGTGCCATCAAAAGCTCAGAGAGTTCAAATTATTTGCGTAGGTTTTTTATCTATAAAAACAAGGAAGTTCAGCTTGATCTAAGGTTCCTTTCAACTGGAGCCTTCCACAAACATCCATGATCTATTGTGTTTTCTATTGTGCTACTCAGCTACTGCCTATAATACATGTGGGTGAACTCAGCTGGAGAAACCAACCCGGTGATTCATGCTGCTGCAGTCCCAGTTCTCATCAGAAGACCCTTTTCCAGTCATGCCAGCTTAAACTGTGCTTTGCGAACTCCTCCCTCATGGGAAATCTTGCTTGACTCAGAAGAGGATTTCTGCATTCTTGTTCATGGCCCTCAGCAGAACAGAGCATTTGTCCTGCTGCTTGTTATACTAGGTCAGTGGTCGGCAAACTGCGGCTCTTCGGCCCCTTGAATGTGGCCACAAAGTTTCAGTCGCACCATACGTGCGCGCCTGCATGTGGTATTTTGTGGAAGAGCCACACTCAGGGGGCCGCAGTGTGCCGACCGCTGTCCTAGGTAATCAGCAAGCGTGTTTCTGTTAAGCAGCCCACGGTTAGATTCTGCACGTCAGCTGGCTTGTTGACTTCTATTGCTTGTCGTGGATCTATATTTTTGTGGAATCATTTATATCTTCCCAAATATTCATTATGATGCATAAAATGAACCACAGTTGACATTTTTAATACCATAATTATCTTTTTATAATAGTTAGAGTGTAGTGCTTTTTATCCACAGTACCTTGTCTTAGGTAATTACTTGTTTAATCTCTAAATCTTCCTGACTCACAGCCTCCTCTAGTGTATCTACATTTCTCTCTAATATCCACATCTATTCACTCTTGTTTCATTTCTTTCTGCTTACGTGTCACTTCTCTGTACCAAAACTCTCTTTCTTTCTTTCTTTCTTTTTTTTTTTTTTAAAAAAAAGGGCACGTAGGTATTATCCCAGGTACTTAGCTGAGAGATTTTTGTGAATGGCATGAATCTATTTGTAAAAGTCCCCTTCCGGGGTCTTTTTCAAATGTTAGTGTCAATAAAAACCACCAAATTTGTTTTGTTTATTAAAATACTAATTTGGCACTTATTCCCTAAGGATTTTGATTCAGTTGTTCTGGGGTGTGTTACATCAATAATCTCAGGTGATTCTGATGTAAGAGAACATTCCT
>NW_006300104.1:902501-904615 GCF_000327345.1 Myotis davidii | reverse complement strand
TAGGGTGGGATGTGGTGCTCCGTGCCAGGGCCCGGTACTGTGTGGTCCCCATAGGGTTAAGTCTGTTCTGGGGCATGGACTGCACTCATTATTCTCTTAGGCCAGTTATTTTTGTAGCTTTCACAGATGAGGCATCACTTCTGGAAGCATTCCTCTTTTTCCTAGATGACTTTTATGTAGGCTGATTCTTAAGAATCACTTCTTAAAAGAAACAACACAATTAGATTTAAACCTTCATAACATCTCCCAACCAAATGTCTATAAAGAAGTAATATATGGATTTTAGTGTTTGGATTTAGAAAAGTAATACCCTAAGCAAAACAATGATACAAGAATAAATAGGTGAGATACTAGAAGGAAAGCAGATATGTATTTATCCAATAAATAATACATCCTAGATTTAATAAATGCTTCCAAGGGCTTCATGCATTGAGTGGTCAATTCACTCTCTGAAAATTAATACATAATCTCCTTCCAGATGCAAGTAATCAGAAACATTCTCATTAAACTTTTACTCATTAGACTTCTCTACCCCTAATGAAGCCCAAATGAACATTCTAGAAGGTATTTATTCAACCATAGTTCCAGGTCATTTACATTTAAGTCCCCTGAAAGTGTGATTGAAAAATGCAGGGAATAAAGTTTGGGACTGAAACCTGCATTTTTATATAGCTATTGAACCCATTCTTATGCATACTAAAGACTGAACAGAGCAGCTTGAAGATGCTGCTATAATAATGTAGAATTCAGTAGTTCTTCAAAACAAAACAAAACAACCCCTGAGAAGTGGTGAGAAAGAAGTACCCAAAATTGAGAAATGTCAGGAGGCTGAGATTTTCAGCAAGTGTCTGAACCCGTGGTTGTGAGGTTGACACTAACAGTCAATGATTCTTAAATTGGGAGCCAGTTCTTTCCTGAAAAGTGCTACTCAAGTTTTTCTGTTTAGAGACAGGACAACTCTGTATTGTGAACCGATCTTAGCTAATTTAACAGTTCAGCAATATCCAGATCCATTTGTTAAAATTCCACATATGTCTATTCCCTCCACAATATTTCTGCTAGGTTGTATTTTATACTGAAAACAGACTTAGACCAAATTCTGCCAAACCTTCCCATTTTATTAGCAAGGAGACACCAAAGGAGTCATGCTACCTATCCTTATAAACTCAGAAAAGTCCTTATTTCTCTGACTTTTGGCTTTTTCTGTAAGACTCTCAAATGAGAGGTTCGCTGTAAGGCTGATGCAACACCGTTGTGGTGACTAGATGCTGACTTTATTTGGGTCAGATGGCAGTCCTCTGTGAAGTAGGAAGGACACAGGGTTAAGAGAGAGCTCTGGGTCGGCCCAAGGATCAGGGTACTGGGGTTGTTGATTTTATTCTCCTGGTTCAAGAAAGGTTGATGAGGCCCTGACAATCTTCCTAGTCCACGATATATTCTGAATTCCACTTATTTCCATTTATTTTACCAATGAAAAACAATTTCTAACAACCCTTATGCTAGTAAATAAGCCATCTGGTGTTGATGCCAATAACCATTTTTGAAGTTCTTACTAAAATCCTCTGGAGGGTGGTATTCCTGATAAGTGTATTTCAAATACTAAACAGATGCCTATTTAGTCATCACACAATCTATTTAAAAATAGATGTCACACAGTGTGTTTTGAAGTAAGTCACCAAACAGCTAGGATTAGCACATGACCGAAGTTTCCTTTTTATATAATGGGCTGGTCTCAAAGTTTAGTAGTACCTTAGCAATCCATGTAAAGGTCCTAATTAAGGGTGGAATAGTACTGAAGTTCCCAATCAAGTTTGGGGTATCATGTGTTTTAGATAGAGGATTTAAAATCTGAAGGCATAATATTGGGGAAACCACAGTTCCATTATACAGCTCCAGCCTTCCGCCGCCTCCCGCAAGGGGGCAGCATTCCCCTCAATTGAGACCTGTTAAAAATTGTAATCTAGTCAGTATGTGTTGCTAAAAGTATTCAGATACCCATTCTGTTAAGTAGAACACCTAAATGGGTAGGTGCAAAGTTGGGCTTAAAGTTATTTAGCAGCTGCTGGGAAAGCAGATCTGTCCTATGAGTGGAAAGACCTGGGAGCTGGGTCCCT
>NW_006300104.1:890054-902461 GCF_000327345.1 Myotis davidii | reverse complement strand
ATTTTTTTAAAATATATTTTTATTATTTCAGAGAGGGAGAGGGAGAGAGAGAGATAGAAACATCAATGATGAAAGAGAATCATTGATTGGCTGCCTCCTGCATGCCCCTATCCCCCCGCCCCCAATGGGGATTGAGCCGCAACCCAGGCATGTGCCCTTGATCAGAATCGAACCCAGGACCCTTTAGTCTGCAGGGTGATGCTCTATCCATTGAGTCAAACCAGCCAGGGCTAGAATATCTTGTTTACATTTTTAAGTCACAGAGTGACCCTATCCTCAGGCAAAGAATAGTTTGTGTCTTATTCCAACAAATATTTCTGGAGGACCTATTATTTACCTAGCTAGGTGCTGGTAAATTATCAAAAGGAAAGATGGAGCAGTCTAAATTTCCAAGAACTTATTTTCTCTCTAGGGAAACACAATATTTCTTTTTAAATGTGTGACATATTGGTGATCATTGTCTCTGAGCAGCTGCTCAGTCCAGTTCAGGGCACTTGGGATGGACTGGCCTACAACCATACTGAGCAGCTCTGGCTGCACACTGGAATCACTTAGGGCAGCGGTTCTCAACCTGTGGGTCGCGACCCCTTTGGCGGGTGAAAAGAGAAAGCAACGTTACTTAGCACCAGGGCAGTAGGGTTACATTATGTGCTATTCCTAGTTCTTTTTATTGATCTCCAAATAATGAATTGAAGCATGACGATCCTCTCTAAAGTTTTTAGACCATCCTGAATATCAGATAGTTACATTACGATTCATAACAGTAGCAACATTACAGTTATGAAGTAGCAACGAAAATTTTATGGTTGGGTCACAACATGAGGAACTGTATTTAAAGGGCCAGAAGGTTGAGAACCACTGACTTAGGGAGTCAGTGAAAGTGTTTACGACACACAAAGACACAAATATTCCTAATCCAACATGATTGGTGACCTCTGTGTTTTTCTTTTCTTCATGTTCCAGATGTAAATCTAAGAAACTTAAGTTTCCCTTATTACTCCTATTTTTCAGGGATGCACAAAAGTCACATTCTTTCTTTTAGCTTTCACATATGTGTAACAAGGCAATGAGAGCTCATTATAAAAATCCCAATGCCACAAGAAGTCGTCTATAATTATAAGAACACCAGGGTTTAAGTGGTCCACATACTCCCTTTAGCCAGTGTATCTGATGCAACAGCATTCCAGCCCAACAGAATAATGTCAGTCTCTTGGAACACGTTGTGTGGGATTTGACATATATTGTTCTGCTCTAACAATGAAGTCAGCCTCTTTAGAAAATACGCAGAGAAAATAATAAAGGAATATATATATATATATATCACAGAAGGACATTTCCCAAGCCAAGCCACTCTTGTTATCAGCTCTGGAACAAGATATTAATAATGTTTGAGTCTATCTTATTTTATATAATAAGTCCACAATCATTCCTCCATCCTTTCTTTTTCCCCCGTGCCTAAAGTAACCCTACTGAAGAATGATCCTTGTTCTTTCCTTTGCTCTCAGTGCTGTTTTTGGCTCCTCTAATCAAATGAGTCATTCTGGGAATGTTTGGTTTGTTTCATGGTTGTGGCACTCAGGGAATGCAGGACAGCTCACCTGTCTCATTCTATGGCTGATGCTAGCTAGGAAAATCCTCAACATCTGTGGCTGTAATGAACGACCCCACAAAAGCAAAATAAATTATTTTCCTGTCTCCAATTCTCTGGTACAATTAAAGGCTGATCACCTGCAGTCACCATCTCGGCCCTGAATTGGGTTGCAGCATTGGATCTGATGGCACAAAGCAAAATCAATACCTGTCACTATAAAAAGTCAATGGAACATAAATTAGGAAGTGAATATTTTCTAACTCGGGCCCCAAGCAGTGATTGTTTGGGTGCAAGGCACATTGTTGGTCAGTGAAAAGAGAAAACAACGTTACTTAGCATCAGGGCAGTAGGATTACATTATGTACTATTCCTAGTTCTTTTTATTGATCTCCAAATAATGAATCGAAGCATGACAATCCTCTCTAAAGTTTTTAAAAATTTTACTACTAAAATGTTACCAAAAAGTTTTTTCACTGTGGCTAGAGAAGTGTGTGAGACTAATCCAGGCACAGGGGTTGCTGGGTACAAGGATTTTGAGCATATAAGAGCATCTTGGCTAGCCCCACCACGAGGTCTTACCTAATATGTACAAGAATGCTTCAGAGTTGTAACCAGGTTGGCTGCTGATGAACAAATGCTCCTCTTCTCTGTCCTTTCCTTGACCACCATGCCTTTTCCTGATACGAGGCCCAAGCTTTTTAAATTTCCAAAATGGAAATGAATATATTTTTTTCTCATTAATGCAGAATTTTTTGGAAAATAATTCAAGAAACCCATGAGAATAAAATAAGAAAATAAATCTTACTCATTGTGCTATCACTCAGCAATAATTACTGATTGCATGTTAGCATATCTGTTTCCAGTCTTTTTGTGTGTGAGTTCTCACACACATATTTTCAAAAGTGGGAACCTAGTATATGACCTTTATGGCAATGAAATTAATAATAGCCCCTTTCCCCACCATTTTTGAATGGGTTGAGAATTAGCAACAAAAATTCAATGCAAATGGAAGTCAAATACCACATCAATTACTAATAAACTTTTAAGATTGGAGGTGTTTTGTGGCTGCAGTTGGGAGGACTTCCTAATACGGAGGCTTATCATTAAATAGACGTAATAAAATTAATTAGATCACTTCATATAACATGTCCATCTTCACTTTATTTACTGTGTGTCCCTTTGATCGAATGGAATACAAAATTTAAAAACTAGTGTAAGCTAAACAGCGACAAGAGAGGACAGTTAAAGAAGTAGAAGACTCTACAGAAATCCAGGAGAACCCCAACTATTTTAGCTCATAAAGAGCAGGGATTGAGGCAATTTCAAGGATTGGTCACTCTGGCATCTCATAATGATATATGAGGGCAGGTATACATCATGCCAGCATTCCCTGTTCTCCTAATTTTTTATGGTAAAGTCACTGTTTTTAGTGTATCTATTAGTTACCTTTGTAATTTCCAATATCAGAATTTAACCACTATCTTGGGTGCTCTCAACTTTCAACTGTATCTCTAAACTCCCAACATCTCACTCTTTAAAGATGAGCTCATTACGACCCTTCCCTTTCTTTAATTTGTCTCAACTCTGGTGAACTGTCCTATGGTTTAACATCGTAAGGGAGATAACTTGAATATATTTTTTTGTAATCATGAGTAAAATCTTCCATGCTGTGTCTACAGGTTGATTCTAAAAATTGAAAACTATTATACAAAAATGTTTTCATTTTTATGATATGTAAAATTTGTTAAACAAAAGTGCTCTGATTATAATTCCTTCAAGGTGAAGTCTCCTTTTGTATACTACACCAATGAATCAAAACTGTGCCTAATTTTAGTTAATTCATATATGGTCCATGGCATCCTTATATAGAATTTTGTTAAAAAAAACAGCTTTATTGAGATATAACATATATCATAAAATTCATCTATTATAAGTATGCAATCAATGATTTTTAAAAGATCTTTACCAGAGGATATGTTTATTGATTTTAGAGAGAGAGGAAGGGGGGAGTGAGAGAGAGAGAAAAAGAGAGAGAAAAAGGGAGAGAGGGAGAAAGAAACATTGATGTGAGAGAGAACATCAATTGGTTGCCTCCCAAAAGCACCTGAACTGGGGGTTCAAACCCATAACCTTGGTTCAAACCCATAACCTTCAAATCCTGACTGGGAATTGAATCTGCAACCTTTTGGTGTATGGGAGGATGCTCCAACCAACTGAGCCACCTGGCCAGGTGCATTCCATAATTGTAGTTCGTGAGTAGGGAGGCTACTACATTCATACAGATCTTAAATTACTCACCTTGTTTTTATATTCACTTCTTACTTTCACACTTCATTGTACCCTTAGTTTCTGAACCGAGAAACTTTCCAGAGAGGTTTTCCCCTCCCTACTTATAGTTTTCATGCATGTTATGGTCTAACTTCAACATCATCCTTATAGCTACCAGAAATTTGTTGAAATCTCTCATCCATTTATGCTGTCATCTTATTTTCCTTTCTGTTATGAAATTATACCCTTTTCATTTTTTGGCTATTATTTTAATAGGTCTTTGGTTAGGAAGGAAGAAAAGCACATATTTGGTCATCAAATGTTAACCACAAGTTTCTTTGTCCAACTCAACTTATAAGTCAGGTCACGTAAGTTTTACATTACTGGCCGGCCTACATCAGGGCTCCCTTTTGTGTTAGATTCAATTTTGGTCAAAGCACTCAATTCCCTATTGGTAGAATTTTAAGTTATTCCCAATTTTCATTATTTTGGACAATAACGTGAAGAATATATTTTACATACAGTTTGGGGCACCTTTCTGACTGTTTCCTTAGGATAAAATTTTTAGATATGGAATTTCTGAGTCAAAAGCGTTGTCTCTTATATTTTTTGACATATTATCCTTCAGAAATTTTTATGCCAATTATATTCCCAGCCACAGTGGGTTAAAGAGGACCATTTATCAAGCTTCAATGACAATGAGTATTATCAATATATTTGATCTTTGCTAGTTTCAAAAGCAAAGGCATTATCTAACTCAAGAACTCATGCTGGTTTTGGAGGTGATGGTGGTATTTGCTTCTACTCTTAGAGCATATAATTTGTGTCTTGTATCATATCCCTGATTTCACAACAGTTCTGTATAATGCGAGTTGAATTACAAGTTGCAGAAAAGGAACATGAGTTTCAGAAATGTTCATTGTCCCAAGGTCAAGCAGCTAGTGAATGACTTATCTGACATTTAAACTGGTATCTTCTAGACCAGTGGTCGGCAAACTGCGGCTCGGCAAACTGCGACTCTCGAGCCACATGCAGCTCTTTGGCCCCTTGAGTGTGGCTCTTCCACAAAATACCGGCTCTTCCACAAAATACTGATTTCTGTGCATGGGCCACGAAGTTTCAATCGCACTGTATGTGCGTGCCCGCAGGTGGTATTTTGTGGAAGAGCCACACTCACGGGGCCAAAGAGCCGCACGTGGCTCGCGAGCTGCGGTTTGCCCACCACGGCTCTAGACAATTGGAGGCAGAATTTTGTGCAAAATAGTAAAGATATGTAAATATTATATTATTCTTTGGGCCTAGTAATATTCACAGGACTTTAAATGTTTGGAAATAAGGCCCCTTATTGGTGATGATGAAAGCTAAATGCTTTTTGCCTTGTGACAAGGCCTTGAGGACAGGATAAAGCAATTATGATCTTCGTACTCTTATGTGACTTTTATGTCATTCATTTACAAAATATATTATAAACTACTTTGCACCATTGACACATATAACTCAATACTAATAGAAAACAAGCATTGATACTGTTGGTTGAAGGAATAAAATTTTGCATGCTTAATTAGTTTTCTATTGCTGAGAGACAAGGTACCTCAAAAGTTAGTGGCTTAAACAATAAACTTTTATCTTCTCACAGTTTCTGTGGGTTAGGAATTTAGGGGTGGCTTATTTAATTCTATCTCAGAGAGAGAAGATGAGACTGGGACTGGAGAATCTACATTCAAGGTGATTCACTCATTACGTGGGCAGGTTAGTGCTGATTAGAAGGCCTCAGTTCCTTAGCATGTAAATCTCCGCACAGAGCTGGTGAGTGCCCTGATGTGATAGCTGGATTGCTCCAGAACAAGTGATCCAAGGGGGAACTGCAATGTCTTTTATGAACCAGCCTTGAAAGTCACACTGTCATTTCCCTAATATTCTATTGGCTACACAGGTCAGTCCTAGTCAACATGGGAGGAAACTATACAGGGGCATTAATATTAGGAGATAAGAATCATTGGAGATTTTTTAGAGGATGGTTACCAAACATCGATATGTAATATCCAGGCAGACAGTGGATGTCTGACTGACAGCTTAGCGCTCCGGCGGAGGTGGGAGAGGCTGTCGCCACTGCTGCTGTGCTCGCCAGCGGTGAGCCCAGCTTCTGGCTGAGCAGCACTCCCCCTGTGGGAGTGCACTGACCACCAGGGGGCAGCTCCTGCGTTGAGCATCTGCCCCCTGGTGGTCAGTGCGCATCATCGCGACCAATCATTCTGCTGTTTGGTAGATTTGTATATTAGCCTTTTATTATGTAGGAGGAGGATATACATAACCCATAGACACAGTTGGTAATGTGGTGAAAGCTCGGGGTTGGGTGGGGAACTCAGAGGTAGGGTGGAGGAGTCAATGGGAAAAAAAAGAGGACATCTGTAATACTTTCAACAATAAAGAAAAAAAAAGGAATATATACTTTGAAACTACCTCCAACTTTCTAGCTATCTTACTGGGAAAACTAAAAGGGACCCTCTGAGGATTCAGGAAGAAATTAGATTTTAACCACAGAACAACGATATCTGTTTTTGAGAAAGAAGGAATTTCGATGCTTTCAGCATATCTTGACCCATTTTAATAATAAAGTTTGGTTTTTAATCCAGTCAGAATGAGAACATCACTGAGGCTCTTCCTTTGCAGCAGTGCCCTACTTCCTCCCAATAAAAGAGGAATATGCTTATTCAGCAAGTCAGCTACAGTTTTTTTTTTAAGGCAAAATTGTTCTTAATAACTTAGTAGTGTTTAATCTGGCTGATGAGTCACTGCTTGGTCACTGAAGATATATCTTTCAGGCAACAATAATTACCTGTTTAAAGTTTTGTGTAGTTGTGCAGATGTTCAGAATGCTGACTCAGTTTGATGAGCATGATGGGTGTTAATTTCAGTGTCCCAGGATGGCCGGTTCAGTGAGGTCTAATTCACTTGCGATCAGCTTTTAGCCTCAGTTAAGACATTTGGAAGTAGGCTATGCCATTCACAGAGGAGTAGTGAGGATGGTTGTGGCCTGCCTAGATTTTTGAAGAGATACCATGTTGGAAGTCTACAGGAAACTGGTTGTGTTGGATGGATTATGATGTCTTTTTACCGGAGTTTTATCCAGTTATCTTGCTATTTAATATTTGCATTGATATTACTACTCTCATCTTTGATTGAGACTGTTTTTCTTCCCCACTGGATATTAGAGGAAGGAGAGTGCTGTAGACTGAATGTTTGTATCTCCCCATAACTCGTATGTTGAAACCTAATCCACAGTGTTATGGTATTTAGAGGTGGGGACTTTGGAAGGTAATTAGGTCTTGAGGATTGAGCCCTCATGCATGGGACTAGCGCCCTTATAAAAGAGCTTCCAGAGGGCTCCCTCACCCCTTCTGTCATGTGGAGACAGTGAGAGAAGATGGCTGTCTATGAGCCAGGAAGCAGGCTCTCACCAAACACTGTATTTGTCAGTGCCCTGATCTTGGACCTCTCAGGCTCCAGAACTATGAGAAATAAATGTTTGTTGGTTAAGCCACCCAATCGATGGTAGTTTTGTTAGAGCAGCCCCACTGGATAAGACTAGGAGGGAGCATTATTACCCACTTCTGATGATAACACCCAGGGAGCCTGAGTTTTCAGTAAACTCCCATTTGCCTATAGAGAAAGGATCTGCACTAGTTTTCTTTGAAACAAGGAAATTAGTTCTTACTTGGTCTGTTTTTGCCCCCTTATTTTGGCATCTGTCTTTACTGATCACACTATCAAAGTTTGTTCTTGCCTTAATTATTCTCTACTAGAGGACCAGTGTATGAATTCATGCACCAGTGGGGTCCCGTGGCCTGGCCTGCAGGATCAGGCTGAAACTGGCTCTCTGACATCCCCCGAGGGGTCCCAGATTGTGAGAGGGTGCAGGCCAGGCTGAGGGACCCTACCGTTGCATGATCGAGGCTGGGGAGGAATGCAGGAGGTTGGCCAGCTGGAGAGGGACTGCAGGAGAACTCCAGGGCATGTCTGGCCCATCTTGCTCAGTCCCAATTGGCCAGATCCCAGCAGCAAGCTAACCTACTGGTTGGAGCGTCTGCCCCCTGGTGGTCAGTGTACGTCATAGCGACTGATCAACTGGTCAATTATCTGCCCCCTGGTGGTCAGTGCACATCATAGCAAGTGGTTGAGCGGCCTTAGCATATCATTAGTATATTACATTTTGATTGATTGAATGGATGACTGGATGACTGGACACTTAGCATATTAGGCTTTTATTATATAGGACTAGTGGCCCAGTGCATGAATTCGTGAACATTGAAAGGAAATTAATTAGAAGAAATATTTTAATATCACTATTCGCCCTTTCTCTATAACAGAAGTGTCAACCAAATTCACGATCAACAATGACAGATTGAAACAATTAAACAATTAAAGTTCCTAGTATAACGTATGGTACTGCGTAAAACATTTTCCTCTATGAAGAGGGACCAAACAAAATTTACATAAGTATCTAGATTCATAAGTATTGCTCCTTTTTCCATGGGCGTGAAAAACGAGAACACTCGTGAGCGGTCCTTAACAGATGGCATGCGAAACACGAGAAAACTCCTGAGCGGTACGAAATGTGTTAATATCGCTATTCGCCCTTTCTCTATAATAGAAGTGTCAACCACATTCACGATCAACAATGACAGATGGAAATACATGTGTGCGATTGGCTCCAGCAAGAATTTTCTATGTATCACGCATGCATAAGTCAACTTAGCCTTTTATAGATATGGAATAAACTTGCGTAATTAGACCTGCTGTCTGATTTAGCTAAACTTTTCCAGCCCAGTGAAGCACCCAAACTTCTCTTTCAGGTAATTGTAAGCAACACAGCAGTAAATATCAACACGAAGCAGATTATTATTGTAGATCATGCAGGGAGAAAAAAGGGTGAAATATTTAACTGCATCAGTGTTTGACTGTATTCTGTGCAGTGAGAAAATCTGAAGTCATTTTAAAGGTCCACCATTTCTTACTTCTTTTCAGTTGGGTCAAGTTTCTAAGCTTTCCAAATCTCCATTTTCTGGCTAATGAAAGAAAATAGGATTCCATCGAGTCTCCTATCTATCTACTGCAGGGCTGCTGTGAAGATCAAATGAGATGCGGCACGGGGAAACGCTTCACAGACATTTGGTTGCAGTGTAAAATGTTTCCACCTGGCTATAAAGCAAGTCGTGTTCTTGGGGTTAAGAAACTCCAAGGAGGCTAGTCGCTAGGGAGAGGAAGCTGGGCGTTGCTATGTGATGTCATTACCTGGACAGACACTTAGCATATTAGCCTTTTATATATATAGATTATAGTTTCTTTTCTTTAAATTATCCACCCAGTCTGTAATTATCCTGTTTGATAGTTTATGTGCTTATTATATGCTTTCTCCACTAGAATGAAGGCTGCATCAAGTGTCTATGATGTCTGCTTTTGCTTACCGCTCTTTCCCAGCCCCCAAGCCTGTGACTGAGACATAAACAGGGGGCACAGTAGTTACTGGTTGAATGAATGAATGAATGAGTGTTTATGAAATACTCGAAGTTAAACTAGCGGACGATGTTGACATTCTGCCCATATCTCCTTGCCATAACACTGCAGGGGACACGCACACCAGCTCTCATCAGCTGCTAATACCTGCAGTTAATTACCTGAAGGCTTTATTTATTTTATTTTATTTTTGCTTTCCATCCACACATCAGACTGGAAGTGCCTGGAATTGAGCATACCCCTGGGAGCAGCCCTCTATCACTGACTGATTGGAGTTGGTGCAGAAATACCCTAGCTCCCTTGTCCCTTGGGTGAGATAATTCTGAGGCATTTCATACCATCTCTCAGAGTTGCCACAGCGGAATTAAGCTTCAACCACTCAGTGTGCTAGCTGTCTCGACTCTGCATCCTTTTACTTGCTCCACTTCTCAACTCCTTTACTGTTTTCCCATTATTCCCCCAATAAACCACTTGGACTTAAAACCTTTCCACAGAGTCTGCCTTTGGACAACCCAAATCAACACATATAGAAAACAAAAGTTCACAAAGTTTTACAAGTTTTCTGAACTAATTCTAAATGAGGAAACATACACTATTTTGAAATGAAAGTAAGTTGTCTTATAATTGTCTTTTGATTAGCTTGTATATTAAAGGCATAACTATTAAACAGGTTATTCTATTAAATTACCTTTCTATTCTTCCAACTTTAGTGCACATTGCATTTCCAGACCACCATCTGGGCAGTTGGAAGTGTGCATTTTGTGAGTCACCATTCAGAAATGTGATCAGTCGTTTAGCATACTTACTATGTGAAAAGCATTGAAGCCCTTATAGGGGACACCAAGTTTGTACCTATTCCTCAAGAGCACAATTAGGTAGTGGAGAGAAGCACATACACATATACATGGGGTCAGCACTTTGCAGCGCGCTTAAGGAATGTGCTATGGAGTTCCAAAGTAGAATCAGAAGAATTCTGGTGAGACACCATGCAAGACTGGGCTGAAAGGATAAGAAATTCTGCAGAGGAAACATTGTGGACACACACAGTAATGCTCACAAATACAAAGTATGATGAGAAGAAAACCTTTATTCTGATTTCACAGAAGGAGGGGGTAATGATACATAAGGTCAAAAGACAGAAATGAACCATTCTGAAATAGTTTAAATTAAGATGAAAAGGTCACAAAAGTTAGAACAAAAAGTAACAATTTCAGTAGGTCTGTTACTGCCCTCCTCATAGGGAAATCCTTGGCTGATTCTTTGGTATCACCCATTCCCAAACAAGTTCCATACCCTCTGACCTGGGGAACTTACAGTTATCTAGATCAGGGGGTCTACAGACTTTTTGCAACTACTCACCTCTGCCGTCATTGCGTGAAATCATCCCAAAACAGTATGTACACGAATGGTTGTGGCTGTGCTCCAATAAAACTTTTTTTTTGTGTGTGGCAAAAACAGACAATTGGATTTGGCCCACAGGCAAAATTTTGCTGATTCTGTGATAGACTAATTCTAACCACACTAAAATGTGTCAAATGACTTACTCTTTTATTAGGTAACATTTGCATTTAAACTCAATCTTTAATACCGCACTTTAACATGAAGGAAGCAACCGAACCAGAGGAGAATATTGGGGATGGGGAGAGAGAATTTCTGGTGTCCATCCAATGGTATTGGATAGATAGCTGCATATATATATTGGGTCATATGCTCAAGTCCTTTGGGTTTGGGACTCATGATGTCAGTACAGAGCTCTAGGACAGTAACAAAAGAGTGAGGATAGAATCGAACAGTTGACAGAGAAGTATGAGCCAGTTCAACCCTATATTGGTAGCATAGTAAGATTATTACGTGTTAAGATTGGGGAGAGTATTAGTTTGCTAGGGGCTGCCATAAGAAAGCACCACAGACTTAGTGGTTTATACAACATAAATTTATCTTCTATTTCTGGACTGTGGAAGTCAGAGATCAAGGTGTTGGCAGGGTTGGTTTCTTCTGAGGCTTTTCTCCTTGACTTTTACTAGTAAATGGCTGTCTTCTCTGTATATCTTCACATGGTCTTCCCTCCATGCATGTCTGTGTCCTAATTAATCTATCTATATAAAACGCTAATATGCAAATAGACAGGACTGCGGAACAGCTGAACAACTGGTTGCTATGACATACGCTGACCCCCAGGGGGCGTGCACGGAACATGGTAGGCGCCGGCAGCAGGCGGCAGAGTGCAGAACATGGTGGACATCAGCCACAGTGGGATGGTGGAGCAGGTGAGTGGGGGCGCCAGACCAAGGCAGGGTGCTGGTTGCTGTCATCTGTGGAGCCTCTGATGGTTACTGAAAATTCTTTGCTCCTGTGTGCCACGGTCCCACCCGGCGCATGCACTTGCTGCTGGTGCTGGTCCCTTTACTAGTAAATGGCTGTCTTCTCTGTATATCTTCACATGGTCTTCCCTCCATGCATGTCTGTGTCCTAATTAATCTATCTATATAAAACGCTAATATGCAAATAGACAGGACTGCGGAACAGCTGAACAACTGGTTGCTATGACATACGCTGACCACCAGGGGGCGTGCACGGAACATGGTAGGCGACGGCAGCAGGCGGCAGAGTGCAGAACATGGTGGACATCAGCCACAGTGGGATGGTGGAGCAGGTGAGTGGGGGCGCCAGACCAAGGCAGGGTGCTGGTTGCTGTCATCTGTGGAGCCTCTGATGGTTACTGAAAATTCTTTGCTCCTGTGTGCCACGGTCCCACGCCAGCTGCACTAGCACCCGCTGCTGGCGCCGGAGCCACTGCTCACATCCACTGCAGGTGCTGGCACCAGTCTGATCACTTGGCGCTGTCAGTGGGTGTGAACAGCAGCTACTGGCCCCAATCACCCCTGAGGGCTTCTCCACCACCCCTGCTCCTGGGGGGTGATTGGGGCAGCAGCTGCCACTCGCACCTGCTGACAGCACTGGACCCACTTGCACCTGCTGCTGGCGCTGGCCCCAATAGCTCTGTGCCATCACCAGATGCGAGTGGGGCTGGGGC
>NW_006300104.1:878273-889954 GCF_000327345.1 Myotis davidii | reverse complement strand
GGGGTTCGGAGGATGGGTTGAGACCCTTCCCTGAGCCCAGAGCGGCCTCATGGCCCACAGTTCCTTTCAAGGTGCATGAATTCGTGTACTGGGCCCCTAGTCTCTTTATAAGATTGTGAGTCATATTGGATTAGGGCCTATTGCACTGACCTCATTTTCACTTAACTACCTCTTTAAAGATCCTGTATTTACATATAGTCACATTCTGAGGTACATGTAGTTAGGACTTAATTATATAAATTTGGATTGGGGGACATAATTTATCCTATAATGGGGCGATAAAGAGTAATAGGACATGTATATAGGTATATGGTTTAAACTTATATGAGGTGAAGTCAAGTTCATCTGATCTCAATGATGTGCAAAGGAGCAAAAGAATGGGACCAGAGTAGGCTGGGCAGAAAGAAAATGAAAAACAGAATAGAAGCTGGAGGTAGTAGTGGAAGAAAGAGAAGAGGATTACAAAGGTCGGGAGAAAGAATAGACGGTGGTTTCAGAAAACAAAACATTGTACCCTAAAATGGTGAATGGATAACAATGATTAGCAGAGGGGTTGGGCCATAGCAAGTGAATGTCAAGATGGCTTAATGGTTGAAAAACAGTGGTCAAACATTTGAAGAAGAGAGAACAACTATTCATACCTATTTTCCCCAAGAAAAATGCTGCTCATACTCTACATAAGAAAAGTTGCAAGCTAAGTTTAGGCAGAGGTAAGTAAGTATATTTTTTAAATGTGGGAGAAACAGATTTATGGTGACTTAAAATTTGATGGAATATATTACATGTCTACTTATGTTCCTCATTGACATCAAGGAAGCTTTATATTACAATATTTATTATCAAATAATAAGGAAATTAGATTTTTACTCTTAAGTCTAACAGTGTTAGTACCAGGTTCCTCACTGGGACCAAAGAGATAAAAGTGACCTCTCCCAAGAAGGAGTTTACATGTGCTGTTCAATTTTTATTTTAATATATATAGGGCATGTAAGTAGGTATATGGTTTGTACTCATATGAGGTGCAATCAAGTTAATCTGATCTGCCATTCAAATCTACTGTTGAGCCCTTTTAGTGAATTTTTATTTCAGTTATTGTATTTTTAATGCCAGGATTTGCATTTTTTTATAACAAATATAATTTATATCTCTTTATTTCTGTTCTCTATATTTTTTTTTTTTGTTAATCCTCACCTGATATTTTTTCATTGATTTTTAGAGAGTAAGGGCCTATTCTGTTTGATGAGACATTTTTACCATAGCTTTTTACATCTTGAAATATGGTTGCTTTTTGTAGTTTGAACATATGTATAAAGGCAAGTTTCACTCTTTGTTAAATTTGATATCTGGTGTTCTCACAGGCTGTTTTTTTGTTTTTGTCTTCTCCCCTCCCACCGGGGAGTTGTGGGGGATGGTGTGGGTGTGGTTGTGGGTCACTGTTTCCCTTTTCTTTTGCATGCCTTATAATTTTTTGTTGAAAACTAGACCACTCTAGATGATTCCTCACTGCCTCTGGGTCCTGTTTTTGTTGTTTGAATGTTTATTTGTTTAGTTACTTGGCTAGATTATTTTTTATACCGCATAGTGGGAAGCTTTTGGTTTTACTCTTGCTTGGATGTGTGCACAGTCACTCTGGGATGTTCTCTTTTTCTGATCTATCTGTTAAACTGTTGTCCTCATTTGTTATCACAGACAGGTGTTGGGCCCCCTTAATCGCTCTATTCTTTTAGACAATGCCCCGGGGCGTAATTTGCTCCGCACTCAGATCCAATTAAATTTGAGCAGGGTAGTTTTTGAGGCCCATCTTTGAGGTTTTTTTCTTATCTCAGGAGGGCTCTTAGCTTTCCCCCTGCTTTTTTCTGGTGAACTAGCTGGCCTCTGGTTTATTGATCTTAATTAAGAGGAGCTATTGCTTTGAGAGCACTCTAGGCTTGAATTTCTTCATCCTCTGTTTCAAATAAAATCTGTTCCTTTGGGGAGAATTTTAGAGCTCTCTGTTCTTATGAACTACCTCTCCCCTAGGGTAAAATGTTTGAGTCATTATTTTAGGAGCTAGATGGAGTTGGTATCCTCTGATCTTCTTGGCTTGCTTCTCCTGATTTGGTAACTCTATTCTTTTATAATTCTTTATTGTTGAAATTATTACATATATCTCTCCCCACCCCCCTTGACCTCCTCCAGCCTCTTTCTCCCCCAGGACCTCACCGGCCCTCCCCCGCCTTTCCTCCAAGATTTCGCACTCTGTGGTAATTCTAATCTTAGTTTTTTTATTTGGAACCTAGAATAAGCTGTCAAGAGGATACTTGGGGTCCTAATATTTTGTTTTGCTGCATGTGGGATCTCTCTGTCCTAGGAGTGGGTGCTGAGTAGAAGAAGGGATTTACTGAACTTTTGGCTGTATTCACTGGGAATTTAGCCTCTGACTGAGTTGGAAGGAATGAAAATACTGATTACCTGCTCCTGTGGGTGAGATACTATATTTCTTGATTGACAGCTGATGGAGAGGGAACCCTCCAGCCTTGGCACCCCCCGCCCCCCGCCAGAATGTTGAGCTGAATTGGGCGTTAGGCGAAGGAAGGGAGCTGGTCCTGTCTTAAATGCCTCAGACTCTCCCACTTTTAACCAGGATTTAGTAACTTTTTTTTTGAATAAAGCTTTCTTAATTTGCTGTGTGCCTTTAGGACAACTTTTAGATACTTTTGATCAGTTACTTTTGTTTCACTGGGCAGTGAGTCAGAGGAACTCCTCAGAACACTTCTTTTCTGTTACATCATCATACTGCAGGCTTAATTTCTCTTTTCCTGCTGCAGACTTGGAGTTTAATCAAGCTTCTCACAGGATTCCTGGTGTCATTCACTAGTGAATGGTATTTACACACCAGATGTATATGCCAGATATGTTACTTGCTGTTCTGAGGTATCATTACTTAGACCCTTCCAAGTGGACAGAGCTAGCATGGGGGAGTTGAGGGGGATGGTTTGGGTATGGGTCACCGTTTCCTGTTCATTCTTATTCCTTTAATTTTAGTCCAATACTTTCCTTTTCCCCCTCCAATCCATATTAGTGAGAATCCTGTGAAAGTAATATCAATGTATTTATTCATTTGCTTTATCCTATAATACATAAAAAATATCAACATCAATATAACTATCAATAACAAATCTTCTAAATAAAGTTTAGAAGTTGAAATTGTTTTTATAACATTTACCATTGGGGGTGACAGTCAGTAAATTGGGTTCAAGATTTACTTGAATTATTTCAAAAAATTCTGTGTGGTATTTTACCGACGATACAAAATTTGTTAATATTTAAATTGAGTTTCAGAATGAATTCCATCCTTTTGGAGTTAATTTTAGTTTTTAAATATGTAAAACTTTCACATGGTTCAAAAATAAAAATTATATAGTTCCTATTCCCAACTATCTTGTGTGGTAATATTTTGATTACTTTCTGGTTGTTGTTTTTTATTTGTTTCATTTTGCAAAGTCAACATTACTATTATTAAATATATATTTATATTCTTATTTCTCCTATTTTCTTAAAAGTTTGCATACTCTAAGTACTGTCTTGAAACTTGCTTTGGTCTCTTAATATTGTGTAAATGATTTCACATTATTTCACAGAGGTCATTATGTTTAACTGCTGAATTTTTAAAGTTGCTTCATTGTCTAAATGGACCACATTTTAATCATCCAAAATTTTATGGATGGACAAATAACATTAAATAACCTCATATCTATGTATGTTTCTTAGGTGTATTAAATTCCTGTATGTGGCCGAAACCGGTTTGGCTCAGTGGATAGAGCGTCGGCCTGCGGACTGAAGGGTCCCAGGTTCGATTCCGGTCAGGGGCGTGTGCCTTGGTTGCGGGCACATCCCCAGTGGGAGATGTGCAGGAGGCAGCTGATCGATGTTTCTCTCTCATCGATGTTTCTAACTCTCTATCTCTCTCCCTTCCTCTCTGTAAAAAATCAATAAAATATATTTTAAAAAAATTCCTGTATGTGGAATTTCTGAATCAAAGAATATAAACAAATATAGTTTGTTTATAAGCAAATATAAACAAATATAGTTTTGTTAGATATTGCCAAATCCCCCACCATAGGGGTATATATTAGTTTCCTAGGCCTGCTTTAACAAATTACCACAAACTGGGTGGCTTAAAATACAAATCATTTATTGACACAATTTTGGAAGCTGGAAGTCTGAAATCAAGGTGTTGGCAGGATCATGCTCTCTAAAGACTCGAAGAGAGGATCCTTCCCTGCCTTGTCTGACTCGATTGTGGGTAATCCTTGGTGTTCCTTGGCTTGTAGCTGCATCACTCCAACTTCTGCCTCTGTCTTCACATGGTGTACTTTCCTCTGTGTGTGTGCGTCTGTGCTTAGATTTCCCTTTTTTTCATAAGGGCAGTATGGTTTCGTCATCTTGACTTGATTATTATCTGTAAAGACCCTATTTCCAAATAAGCTCACATTTGCAAATATTGGGAGTAGGGACTTGATTTTTAAATATGGTTTTTAAGAAATTATTGATTTTAGGGAGGGGTAGGGAGAGGGAGAGAGAGAGAGAGAGACTTGATGTGTGAGGGTCACAGCAATCAGCTGCCTCCTGCACAACCACAACTAGGGGTTGAGCCTGAAACCCAGGTATGTGCTCTGACCCAGGATTGAACCAGTGACCTTTCAGTGCATGGGATGGCGCTCAACCAACTGAGCCACACCGACCAGGGCTTGAACATCCTTTTTGACCTGTGGTACCATTAGCAATGTGAGTCTGCTTCTCCATAGTCCTGCTAAAAGACTGTTGCCAAGTTTTTAAATATTTACCAACCATGTAGGTTCTAAATGGTATCTCAGAATTTCTGTCTCTTATTACTGAAGTTGAATATGTTTTCTTATGTTTATATGCCATTTTAAAACTGTCTCTTCATGCCTTTTTAGTTGTCATTTAAAACATTATTCTGGCCCAGCTGGTGGTGATTCCGGTCAGGGCACATGCCTGGGTTGCGGGCTCGATCCCTAGTAGGGGGTGTACAGGAGGCAGCCGATCAATGTTCTCTCTCATCATTGATGTTTCTCTCTCTCTCTCCTTCTTCCTTCCTCTCTGAAATCAATAAAAATATATTAAAAATAAAATAAAACGTTATTCTGAAAAATTTCAAGCATGCCAAAAGAAGAGAACATTTACTGCTCCCTCACATTTCTAACATCTGACTTAATTAGTTGTCAATATTTTACCAGTATTATTTCATCTACTACTTTCTCCTATTATAGAACAGAAAGAGTTTGTCCACCCAGTGCTAGCAGAGCCAAACACTTGACATGGAAAATTACAGTGGAGAAATATTGGCTATTTTACTATGAATGGTGCCTTTCAGGAGAACAGGAAGCAGATGCTCAAGAGCCCAAACTCCCTGATGGCATGTAGGTTACAGATTATATAGGGCAAGGCCCTGGCTGGGTAGCTCAGTTGGTTAGAGCATCATCACGATATGTCAAGGTTGCGGGTTCGATTCCTGGGTCAGGGCATATACAAGAAGCAACCAATGATTGCATAAATAAGTGGAACAACAAATCCGTGTTCTCTCTCTCTCTCTCTCTCTCTCTCTCTCTCTCTCTCTCTCTCTCTCTCTCTCTCTCTCTCTCTCTCTCTCTCTCTCTCTCTCCCCCGTTCTATTTCTCTCTAAAAATCAATAAATTAAAAAATAAATTAAAAAGAAAAAGAAGCCCTAGCCATTTTGGCTCAGTGGATAGAGCATTGGGCTCCAGACCAAAGGGTCCCTGGTTTGATTCTGGTCAAGCATGTACCTTGGTTGCAGGCTCTTCCTCAGCTCGGGCCCTGGTTGGGGTTCGTTCATTGTCTTTCTGACAATGAAAGATATTTGCAACAGTAACAGTAAAATAATGACTATCTGTATATGACAAAAACTTAAAATGACTGGTTATAGATTTGATTATAATGCAGTTGACAAAGAAACCTGCTTTTCTCTGCAACATAATATTTTAAGATACCAACTAGAACCTATTTGACTAATAAACCCAGGTAAAATAAAAGTATTACTTAATGCTGATGATTCTAAAGATATGCTTATTTAGGCAAACCAAACTTAGAACAAGCTTTAATATTAAATATTTCCCCAAATCATGTGATTCTGAAAAGCATTTATGTTTGTTATATTTTTGAGAATTTTCATATAAGCACTTTTTGTTTAGCCAATTTAACATTAAAAATTAGCAATACTATTCAGTGTCGAATTATGCTATATGTCAAATATGCATACATAAAAATACAGATAAACATAAACAGAGATTCTCATAGCTTTTTTCTTTCAATCCTCAGCGGAGGATATTTTTCCACTGATTTTTAGAGAGAGAGGAAGGGAGGGGGAGAGACGGAGAGAAACATCAATGTGAGAGAGACACACCGATTGGTTGCTCCCGCATGTGCCCCAAGAGCCTGCAATTGAGGAGTGTGCCCTTGACCAGAATCAGACCCAGGACCCTTCAGTCTGAGGGCCAATGCTCTATCCACTAGGCAAACTGGCCAGGGCTCATAGTTTTCATTTTAGATTGCTAGCGTTTGTGTCCCAGATACTATTTAAAACCCAGAGGAAAAGCTGAATCCAAATTATCTTTCTGGCAGATGTACTAATTAAGATTTCGTTCAGAGGCTCAAAACTTTGCATGCTGTAAAGCAAATAACATCAACAAACAATTCATATGCCACCTCTCCCCCCATACTTTCAGATTTAATTTGCCAGCTCTAGATCAAATTCTAAATTGGTTTCTAGTTAAAAACGAAATCCCATGGCTAGGTTGAACTTCTGCTGCCCACTCCTTCAGGTCTGCTGAAATGAGGTTGGAATTGGCCCCCCCTTCCCACCAGACGAGACAAGTAACAGATTCCATTTCAGCAGTCAATCCTAGTTGCTAACTGTAACCTCTCAGGGTCCTTTCTTTAATACAGTCAGTAGCAAGAGCCTCTAAACCACGTCAAATGAGTCCCTCAGGAACCAACCAAAAGTAATGGGGGTTGTTCCTGGGGTCGTCAGCCATGAGGTTACTTATCTTAGACATCTCCTAAACCAAGTATGAAATTTCTGTGTTGGTCAGCTCTGAGCACTGCAGGTTTGTCCCTGGAACAATTAGTCCAGGAAGCTGCTTGGGAAGAACTTGGAGAGACGGCCACTGGCCAGGGGTCGCTGAACTGCAGGCGAATGTCCACTCTGTAATAGAAAGCATTCATCCACCTGGTGCTAGCAGATCCAAACACTAGACACTGAGAATTGCAGTGGAAAGTATTGGGTATTTTATTATGGGTGGCACTCTCCAGGAGAACAGGAAGCTAATGCTCAAAAGCCCAAACCCTCTAATGCAGTGGTTCTCAACCTTCCTAATGCCATGACCCTTTAATATAGTTCCTCAGGTTGTGGTGATCCACAACCATAAAATTATTTTCTTTTCTACTTCATAACTGTAATTTTGCTACTGTTATGAATCGTAATGTAAATATCTGATATGCAGGATGTGTTTAGGCGACCCCTGTGAAAGGGTCGTTCGACCACCAAAGGGGTCGCAACCCACAGGCTGAGAACCACTGCTCCAATGGCATGTAGGTTACAGTTTATATAGGGTAAAATCATAAGACGCCATGGGTTAGGGGTTCAGGGTCTTGCTGTGAACTGATTGGTTAGGGGTGAAGGAAGGGTTGTAAGTCATTTTTTCAGGTCTTGAGGACAGCTCTGATATTTTTTTCCCAGCGTCCCTCTGTTGGGTCTCATGGGGTAGCCAGGGAGTTGTTCCATCTTAGGGCTCAGGAGCTGAAACATAACTTAGGTCAAGACATGATCTTTAGTCTACCAGAGGTCCTGACCTTATGATCATTAGTCAGGTCCAACTACTGTCTTCTGCTCCCTGAGGGGAATGGCCAGGTCTCAGAGGGTTATGGCCACAAAGGGAGAGATGATTTCTAGAGCTAGGTTTTAAAGCTAAATTTAATCAAAGTCCAAGAACCCTTGGTTCCACTCCTCTATGTATTTATTTCTCCCATTCCAGGCATCATATCATTTCATCCGTAAGAACTTCAGTGCATAACTGGAACACATATAACGTAAAAAACCACATAAAAGCAATACAATTTTTATACATAATAAGATTACCAAAATGTCTTAATTTTACCTAATATCCAGTCTGTTCAAGTTGTCTCAAAATTTCTTTGAGTATAATTTTTAGTCTGTTAAATGAAGGGATTAGACAAGATTACCTAGGGCCCTCTTTTATTTAAAAATTTTGAGATTTATTCTCTAATTCTACATAATAAATGAAGGACATCTTGCTATTGTAAGCCTTGAAATACTGCTGGGTAATGATCTCATTACTTACTGGTGAATTTTACAGAGCACTGTTTCTATATTCTCTTTCTTCAGTTGGTAATAGTCATATCTATTGTGCTATCATTATCCATTACTTCTCTGGAAATAGAGTGACTTGGTTCTCTAATGGGACTTTGTTCTCAAAGCATTTTTCAGATTTGACAGTAGACTATAATGTCACCTTAATGTTGCTGTGAGTCTAATAGGAAGTGAAAAATGTCGTTGGCGATGGTATGATTGTAAGCTCATCATTTGTTTCATTTGCTGTATCTTAGTCTCTCAGAAGCTTGACTTTACCTCCTCTCTAACAGAGCCAGACTACCAGGGTTTTAATCTTTCTTCTGCCAGCTGTGTCTTAGACACTGATTCCTTATCTGAGAAAGACAGAAATAAAGTCATCAACTTCATTGGGTGGTTATGAAGACTAAATTAGTTAACCCATGTTAAACAATTACCAACAGAAATAATGACCACCACATAGGAAGTACCAAGAGAATGACAGATCTTATTAATCCATTCCTTGTCCTCAATGCCTCTTCCATAACCCAGTTCTGCTTACCATTGTCAGAAGTACCTGCTAGTTCTTCGTGGAAAACTGCCTTGTTCAATATGGATGCTGCTGTTAGCCATGTGGCTATTTAACTTTAATTAAAATAAAAGAAATTTAAACATCTGGTTTCTCAGTCAATCTATAGCCACTTAACAAGTATTCCGTAGCCACATGGCGGGTAGTAGCTGCCACATAGGGCAGTGTAGATATAAACATTTTCCATTATTGCAGGAGATTCTTTTGGATAGTCTTCTTAGAACTTTCTCCTGCTGAGGTGATGGCATTAATCTCAAGAGGGAACCCTTTTCCCCCTTCTCCTCTTATTTTCATGAAAACTTTTCCCTCTGCCTTCTAGGAGATAATGGTTTTCAGAGGGAAGACCATATCCCTCACTCGGTCCTTTTTATGCGATAATAATTCTTTTTATGTGATAATAATTGATTGGATAGAGTCACAAAAATCTTCTGGCCCAAGTATCTCTTCTGGGAGGTAATAATAAGTCTTCCCTCATGTGTGGCCTTACTTTTTGGCTCTTGCTCTTTCTTAGTCATGTCTGTCTGTAAATAATATTCTTTCTTTTTTTGCCTCTCACATGGTAAACCACTAGGGAATAGATTTCTGGCTGTGTGTTTCCTTCCCTCACCTCTCCAACATTCTCTGTTAGCCCTCCTTATGACTGGGTAAGTTTAATTCAGAGAAGAAAGGCTAGCATGAATTAAGATCGGAGCTGTATTAGCCATTCCCATTTTATCAAGGATCCTAGTGCTTATAACATAAATATAATACTTTGTTTTAATTTCTATGTATATGTTTCTTAAACCAATTGAATCCTGTGGAGGAGTGTGGGAGGTTAGTATCCTACAAAATGTTCACTCGCACTATAGCTCCCGAAAGCCTACCCCATCAAATCAAAATTCCTCTGCCTGACTTTCAAGGCTCTCTATAATTTGATCCTACTCTAATTATCTAATCTTCTTTAATTCAACTTAGTGACTGTTGGCTGAATGTCTTTTGTACATATGTTATGATATCTTTGTTCCTCTGCTTGATCCTGAGGATATAAAGATGGTAAGACATAGACTCTTCCATAAAAGCCTATGGATTAGTTTGATAGAGAGGCATATAAATAAATAACATACATAATGTGCTGAGTGCCATAGTTAAAAAATATTCAAAGTACTAGGTGAATATGAAAGAGATAGCAGTAAGTTTTTCCTGGAGAGAGAGAGAAGCAGAGCAGAATGAACAACCTGGAGACCTTCAAAGACACACACACACACACACACACACACACTTGAATGGTGGATAGGAGTTTGCCAGATAGACATGCCAGGGGAAGGGCTTTCTAGATAAAGGGAACAATATAAAAAAATAAGGCATAAGGTTTATATTCTTTACTCCAAATTGGCTTCTGTCCAGAAGCCACAATTCCATGCATATGTTCAAGTTGCTGTGTAAGCTTGTGGATGAAATCAAAGTTGGTGCTCTTTCTGGGTAAGACCTATCTAAGGATTTCTATTTTTGCAGATGCAGGCCAGAGGCAGGAAGAATGCTCTTTATTTAATACTAAAACATACAAAACACATTACAGAGGAGGGTTAATTATCACAAGGCTTGCAAATTCATTTGCAGAGGGGTGGGTTCATTCATGGTTGGTGAATTCATTTACAGTAAAAAAAATCAGTTTCCTCTAACAAATATAATCTATAGATTATAGGTTTTTATAGCAAATATTTCTATAGATTATGCAAACAAAATTTTCCATATGAAAATACACTGTAACAATGTGAACAAAGCCAATTTTCCAGACAAAAGCTTTGTGTTCATCTCAGACTTCAAGTTTAAAAATTATATTCCTTGGAAATCAAACAGAAACAAACAAACAAAAGTATTTATGGCTAACAGTTGAATATCTTAGAGTATTTGGTAAGCATTAAAAAGAGGAATTATCTATAATAATTTATAATAATAAAAGCATAATATGCTAATTAGACTGGGTGTCCTTCTGGACGACTTTCTGGACAAAGCCAGGGCTGTGAGGGAAGCCTGGGTCCTGGGTGCCAGAGGGAAGCCAGTGCTAGCAGCCAGGGGAAGGAAGGTCTACTCTTGCATGAATTTCGTGCATTGGGCCTCTAGTAGAAAATAAAAAAAAAGAGGAGTTGTAATTAATCATATCAAGAATTGGAACACTACATATATATATGTATATCTATGTGTATATATATATATATATATATATATACACATACATACATATACATATACACTAGTTTTCTAAAAGTGCTTTCCTTTTTTTGTATTTGTGATAAAAATGTAAATATTTTAAAAATCTTCATTAAATATAATTTCTATTTTTATAACTTCGAACAGTAAAATAAATTAGAGCCTTAAGTTTATGTTTCTACTGGCAGATCCTCAATTCTAGATAAGACTTGATGAATGATTAGATGTCAGAGGGGAGGGAGGATCTGGTGCGCAAAGGGAAGAGTTAAGATAATACTGAGTCTTCTCACCCAGGATGCTCCATAGATGGAGTTTGGGATAGGGGAGTAGTATTCTTTGATGGAGAAGAAAAGAAAATGTTCAGTTCAGTTTTGAATGTGGCAATTCTGAGATAAAGTGGTACAAACAACAATTAATAAGAATCCCTTTTCAAATAAAAATTTATGGATACATAAGAGGGTGAAGGATGTAATACTTCCCAACACTTGTTCATTAACACTTGTCATGCCTGTGACTGCCACTTTTCTTCTTACCTTC
>NW_006300104.1:876940-877718 GCF_000327345.1 Myotis davidii | reverse complement strand
TAGGGAAGCCAAAAAGAAGCAGGAATTTCCATGGCTAAGGCGATATCTTTATAAATTTATCCATCAACGGACACAGAATATCTTTCCTTTTTTTTTTGTCCTTTGCAATTTCTTTCATCAGTGTCTTATAGTTTTTGGTATATAGGTCTTTCACCTCCTTGGTTAAATTTATTCCTTGATGTAATTGTAATGTATTCCTTAAATTTCTTCTTTTTGCTGTAATTGTAAATGAGTTGTTTTCTTAATTTCTCTTTCTGATAGTTTGTTGTTGGTATATAGAAATGTAACATATTTGTATATTGATTTTCTATCCGTCAAATATATTGCATTTTAAGTTAATTATAACAGTATGTTGGTGGAGTCTTTAGGGTTTTCTATGTATAAAATTATGTCACTTGCAAGCAGTGACAGTTTTACTTTTTCCTTTCTGATTTGAAAGCCTTTTATTTATTTTTTCTTGCCTAATTGCACTGGCAAGACTTCCAATACTATGTTGAAAAGAAGATTGGGCATTCGTGTCTTATTTCTAATCTTAGAGGAACAAAGGTTTTCAGTTTTTCACTGTTGAGTATAATGTTAACTGTGGGCTTGTCTGAGAAGAAAGTGGGGGACATGCAGAAATATAGTTAGGGTCTATTTTTATGTTTTAAATTATGTAGATAATTTTTATCATTAATTTTTAAATTAATTTCAGGAGATAAATGTACATGAGATTAAAATATTAGTAAAGAGAGAAGTATAATGATTAAATAAATATAAACAAATAAATTGTCAAATT
>NW_006300104.1:869509-873671 GCF_000327345.1 Myotis davidii | reverse complement strand
GTATTTTCTCTATATATAATAATATATACATATGTATAATACATATATATATATATATACACATACATACATATACATATACACTAGTTTTCTAAAAGTGCTTTCCTTTTTTTGTATTTGTGATAAAAATGTAAATATTTTAAAAATCTTCATTAAATATAATTTCTATTTTTATAACTTCGAACAGTAAAATAAATTAGAGCCTTAAGTTTATGTTTCTACTGGCAGATCCTCAATTCTAGATAAGACTTGATGAATGATTAGATGTCAGAGGGGAGGGAGGATCTGGTGCGCAAAGGGAAGAGTTAAGATAATACTGAGTCTTCTCACCCAGGATGCTCCATAGATGGAGTTTGGGATAGGGGAGTAGTATTCTTTGATGGAGAAGAAAAGAAAATGTTCAGTTCAGTTTTGAATGTGGCAATTCTGAGATAAAGTGGTACAAACAACAATTAATAAGAATCCCTTTTCAAATAAAAATTTATGGATACATAAGAGGGTGAAGGATGTAATACTTCCCAACACTTGTTCATTAACACTTGTCATGCCTGTGACTGCCACTTTTCTTCTTACCTTAATTCTTTAAAACGGTTATATTGAAGGTTTGTGAGATTTAATCCTGGTTACATTACTACAAGTCAAGTTGTTTTATAAATATATTACAATAAAAATATTCTATACTTTGAATTGGTAATGATATTCCCCAGCCTCAGGTCACTGTATATTTATTAGATAGATATTTCTTGCAATGAGCTACCATTATGGCCAAAAATCCTTGGGGTTTATTATAATGGGATGTAAATTATATCTGGTGTGATTGATGACAATAATAATGTAATAATACTTTAACAAATATTACTGCTTACAAAACTTTTTCACATACATTACCATATTTTCATACTTTAGCAATTTTTGGCTGAGGAAGTTGTATTTCTCAGTTTTATAAACACAGGAACTTAGGCTTAGATGACTTTATTTAAAAGTTTGGGGTTCTAGTGGAACTCATTAGGTCTACCGAATAGCAAGGTTCAAAGCACCATGACCTGGAGATCAGTACCCGGGTAGAAGGGTGTGTATAAATGTAGACCTTCATTAGTCTATTAATTCATTTAGTAAACATGAACTGAGCACTTTCTGGGTACCAGGCCCTCAATCTTGGAGGCCTTAGAAAATACATAAAAGGAAACGCAAACAAAGTTGTCATTTATTTTTAAGAATTAAACAGAAATAATATGCATGGAAATAAGTAGCACTAATGATTTATTACCATTCACATGAAGACTAGTCATATTTTTCCATTTGGTCAGCTAAGGAAGCCAAAAAGAAGCAGGAATTTCCATGGCTAAGGCGATATCTTTATAAATTTATCCATCAACGGACACAGAATATCTTTCCTTTTTTTTTTGTCCTTTGCAATTTCTTTCATCAGTGTCTTATAGTTTTTGGTATACAGTTCTTCTGGACCCTGGGACCCTTCAGTCCGCAGGCTGACACTCTATCCACTGGGCCAAGCCGGCTAGGGCTAGGCACTTTATTTTTTATGTTGCAATAGTAAATGAAGTTGTTTTCTTAATTTCTCTTTCTGATATTTTGTTGTTGTTATATAGAAATGTAACATATTTGTATATTGATTTTCTATCCGTCAAATATATTGCATTTTAAGTTAATTATAACAGTATGTTGGTGGAGTCTTTAGGGTTTTCTATGTATAAAATTATGTCACTTGCAAGCAGTGACAGTTTTACTTCTTCCTTTCTGATTTGAAAGCCTTTTATTTATTTTTTCTTGCCTAATTGCACTGGCAAGACTTCCAATACTATGTTGAAAAGAAGATTGGGCATTCGTGTCTTATTTCTAATCTTAGAGGAACAAAGGTTTTCAGTTTTTCACTGTTGAGTATAATGTTAACTGTGGGCTTGTCTGAGAAGAAAGTGGGGGACATGCAGAAATATAGTTAGGGTCTATTTTTATGTTTTAAATTATGTAGATAATTTTTATCATTAATTTTTAAATTAATTTCAGGAGATAAATGTACATGAGATTAAAATATTAGTAAAGAGAGAAGTATAATGATTAAATAAATATAAACCAATAAATTGTCAAATTGAAGCTAGTATTCTTGTGAATACTCTTGAAAAAGTCCTGTACAAACATTTTTTAAAATCCTAGGCTTGAAGAAAATTAATAAAAAATATATACCATATATTTAAAAAACCCATATATATCTATAGATACCATATAATATATTTGAGGGCCATGCATAATTTGTAAAGGTGTTTATATTTATATACTAGAGGACCGGTTCATGAAATCCATGCACATGGGGGGTGGCATGTCCCTCAGCCCAACCTGCACCCTCTCCAATCTGGGACCCTCTCGACAGATGTCCGACTGCTCCTTAGTGGAATCGGCCTAAACGGGCAGTCGGACATCCCTCTCACAATCCAGGACTGCTGGCTCCCAACAGCTTGCCTGCCTGCCTGCCTGATTGCCCCTAACCGCTTCTGCCTACCAGCCTGATCACTCTCTAACCACTCCCCTGCCAGCCTGATCGACGCCTAACTGCCCTCCCCTGCAGGCCTGGTCGCCCCCAACTGCCCTCTCCTGCAGGCCTTGCCCCTCCCAACTGCCCTCCCTGCAGACCTGGTCCCCCCATCTGCCCTCCCCTGCAGGGCTGCCCCTCCCAACTGCCCTCCCCTGCAGGCCCGGTCACTACCAACTGTTCTCCCCTGCAGACCTGATCGCAAAAACTGCCCTCCCCTGCCGGCCATCTTGTGTCCACATGGGGGTGGCCATCTTGTGTATTGGAGTGATGGTCAATTTGCATATCACCTCTATTATATAGGAGATAATTGTGATAGCCAGCCTCTAAGATGACCTCCTGTAATCCCCATCTCTTGGTATTCATGCTTCAGATGTTATTTCTTCACCTTGAGCATGGGTTGGACGTACTGACATGCCTCTAAATAATAGAGTTTGGTAGAAGTAACATATTCTTTTGAAATTAGGCTATTAAAGGTTTCTGTTTTGGGTCAAGCTCAATCTCTCTCTCTCTCTCTCTCTCTCTCTCTCTCTCTCTCATCATTTGCTCTGTCATGTTGTTAGCAGTCCTATGGAAAAGCCTCCAGCCAACAGTGAGGGGCTTAGGCTTGGCAACAATCAGTTAACTTAAAAGAGGATTTTCCAGGTGAATCTTGATGTGACAAGCATTGGCTGACATATTTATTCCAGCCTTGTAAGAGATTCTTAGCCCAACCACTCAGCTAGGCCATTCCCCGATTCCTGACCCTCAAAATCTGCATGAGATGATTAATGTGTGTTGTTTTAAGGTACTCAGTTTTGGGGTCATTTGTTATGCAGCAATAGAAAACTAATATAATAATATGTTATTGTATATTCAATAGTTAAGATCTGGAAACAGCCCAAATGCCCATTAGTAGGTGAATGGATTAAAAAAACTGTGGTACATTTACACAATAGAATACTATGCAATTGTAAAAAAGAGTATCTCTTATCATTTGAGGTAGCATGGAGAGTATTATGCTAAGTGAAATAAGCCAGTCAGAGAAAGACAAGTATCACATGATCTCACTTATATGTGGAATCTAATGAACAAAATAAACTGAGGAAAAAAAAAATCCAGAGACATTGAAGCATGCAACAGACTGATGTATTTCAGAGGGAAAGGGAGGGCGGGAAGAGATTAATCAATGGACTTAAATGCATAGTCCATGGACAGACAGTAGTGCAGGGAAGACCTGGGGAGGGGACAGGAGTGGGATAGATGGGGTAAATGGGGGAAGAAATGGTGACATCTGTAATATTTTCAACAATAAAGATAAATTAAAACAATATATTGTGTGAATACAGGGGTGAGCAAAACTAGGTTTATAGTTGTGAGTATGCAAAACAGTTTATTCTTCTTATTATTTGTTAATTGTATTATTTTTCTTTTTTTAAAATATATTTTTTATTGATTAAGCAGAGAGTATGGGAGAGAGAGATAGAGAGTTAGAAACATCAATGAGAGAGAAACATCGATCAGCTGCCTCCTGCGCACCTCCTACTGGGGATGTGCCCGCAACCAAGGTACATGCCCTTGACTGGAATCGAACCTGGGACCTCTCAGTCCGCAGGCCAACGCTCTATCCACTGAGCCAAT
>NW_006300104.1:852015-868720 GCF_000327345.1 Myotis davidii | reverse complement strand
GAGGTGCAGGAATTGACCTCCCGGCCAATTGGCAGTGAGAATCAGCTGTGTCTGCAGTGGGAGAGCTTCTGTGCTGGATCTCTAGGGCGGTGCTAATCTAGCATTTGCCTGAGGCTATTGGCAAATGGCTCTGCGCAGGGCTTGGGCGGGTCGGGTCCCTGGGGATCTACAGGGCGGGCGGAGCGAGCAGTTATGGCTGCTCGCAGTTCTGTCCCTAGGGGCTCTGCCTCACAGAGTCCCAGCAACCGCTGCAAACTTCGGAGAGAAAGCTGCCTTCGGGTTCCAACCGAAGCCAGACAGTCCCGCTTCTCCTGTTTGAGTCTGGGCCCCTAGCGACTCGCCCGGATCTGGAGCTCAGAGTCTGAAGCTCCCTCCCGATTGTAAACAACAACCACGCCCTCTGCCGCCAGCCCGCTCTGCGTGCACTACGCACCTGAGAATTTCACTTCAACACTGCGCCTCCTCTGAGTCTGGGTATGATATTCTCTTTACTCCTAGTTGTAGAATTTCCACTCAGCCAGCCCTCCTGTGGTTCTGGATGGTGTCTGTTCCGTGTTTCAGGCGTAATTTGAATTGGTTGTTCGAAGCAGCAATCTCCGGCGTTAACCTATTCCGCCATTTGGTTCAATTGTATTATTTTTCATATGAACAAATATAAACATACTTTTGCCCGCCATATATACACATACATATCCTATATAATAAAGAGCTAATATGCTAATTAGACTGAACAGCCAAATGACCTTCCGGACAACCTCCCGGATGAAGCCAGGGCTGCGAGGGCTGGTTGGGGCTGTGAGGGCTGGTTGAGGCTGCGAGGGCCGAGCCCCTTGCATGAATTTTGTGCATCAGGCCTCTAGTTTATGTATATATACATATACCAGATATGTCTCAATATTTTTGACTCTTTAACCTAAAAGTATTGCTACTTCAGACCCCCTACAAGCTGCCTTTTTAAAAAGAGGAGTCCTAGTCCAGAAACACTAGTCAGTGTTTTCTGATATATTTTTGCAGGGGATGGAGAGAGCACTGTCTATTTTTGTATATTGTACTGTAAGAGATTGTTCTTAATCTATATGTTAATTACTTTTCAGATATGTTGAGAATATTATCTCCTAATCTGCTACCTTGAAAAGATGTTTTATGGTGTAATTGTCTATAAACATTTGCTATAAATTAGAAACTCTTAATACTCTTAATTTTTAAATTTTCTTTAGATTTCTTGAATTTTTATAATTTTCTTAGGAAGGCTTCCTTGCCTCCAAGATTACAAAATTTCTGTTTTAGCTCTTTTGCTGTTTATTTTCATTATCATTAATTTTCTTATCTTCAGTTTTTTTAACTTTAAGCTATTTCTATATGGTTTTTCTTACATTGTAAAACCACATTTCTACTCTTTTAGAAAATAAATGCATTTTATATTCATTAAGAAATTTTTTTATTCACAATTTTTACTTTAAAACATTTATTATGAAAAGTTTCTCTTTTATCATTTTTATCTTGTTTTAGCTCATCAGCTTTTACATTTTTATAGGATAACATAATGAGGTAAAAGATCATATCAAAATATAATACAAAAATAGTGCAAAAATATTTGTGCAGAGTAACAAATCTTGTGGTTGTGCAGTTGACACCTATGTGCTTCCAACCAGGTCAAGAGAGCTTTGACAATGTCTGTAAAGCTCTTTTCTTTCCTTTCTTTCTTCTTCTTCTTCTTCTTCTTCTTCTTCTTTTTTTTTTTTTTTAAGAAAAACACTAAAGGAAATGTGACAAAATAGAAATTATTTAAAAATCTACAAGGTGAATTTATAGATGTTTGTTATAGTCCTCTATGTTTAAAATCACTCATGATAATAGCAGCATCTTATATAATAAAGTGGTAGTATGCAAATTGACCATCACACTCTTGCACAAGATGGCCACCCCCCTGTGGGCACAAGATGGCCATCACAAGATGGCTAGCAGGGGAGGGCAGTTGGGGGCAACCAGGTCGGCAGGGGAGCAGTTAGGTGTCAATCAGTCTGGCAGGAGAGCTGTTAGGGGGTGATCAGGCTGGCAGGCAGAAGCGGTTAGGGGCAATCAGGCAGGCAGGCGAGCTGTTGGGAGCCAGCAGTCTCTGATTGTGAGAGGGATGTCCGACTGCCGGTTTAGGCCCGATCCCTGGCCTAAACCGGCCGTCGGACATCTGTCGAGAGGGTCCCAGATTGGAGAGGGTGCAGGTTTGGATGAGGGACACCCCCTCCCCCACTATACATAAATTTTGTGCACCAGGCCTCTAGTCAATAATAAAAGAGAAACCAGTAACCCTGAAAAGCAGTTTCTTTAAAACAGTGTTTATAATATTTTCTAGTTTTTAACATAATACTTGAATGTAGGTTTTTAATGGTGAAAAGGTACCATTAAAAGGAAAGCTTTTTTGGGGAAAAAAAATCATCCAAGTCACTTGCCTCTCCATATCCTCTACAGAGAAATGATGAACCCAGCTAACAGTCTGAAGTCGTAACTTCTTGCACCAGAGACATTTGATTTAATTTTTTCACCTTGCTTAGTTAAGAAAATAGTAAGTTCTTACTTAGAACAAAATGGCTGAAAAATGTCATCTTAGTATGTCCAGGCTTTATTCCAGAGCAAAGGTGGATATAATGCTGTACAGAATCTTTATTGGGCCTTTAGCCCTCCTCTGGGAGCAGGTGGAGTTGATGACCTGTGAGCATATGAAACTAATTAAGGCTTTTTAAAAGAGACTCCAGGGAAGAGATTGCACAGAGCCTGCAAGTCATGGAAAAAGTCCAGAAAATAAGGAGGGAAATAGAGAAAATAGCTAAAAGTGGAAATGTGTGTGGCTAATTGAAGCTAGGCATCTATTTATGGGTTGTCTTTTGTAGATATCTGAATCAAAATTTTTTAGGTGGTTCCTGGTTTCAGTATGAGTTGAACTAATTTAAATCTGTTAGTGAATAGTGCTGTGATATGTAATCTTTGGTGGCAAGGTAATTTAGTTGTCATTGAGTGGTTCTCGAATGTTGGAGTGCGTGATAATCACCTGATGTGTGTTAAACTATAGATCATTGCTCCCCACCAGTGTTTCTGTTTCACTGGGTCTAGGATGGAGAGCAGGGGAATTTGCATTTCTAACAAGTTCCCAGAAAACTACATTTTGGGATGCTAGAGGAGATGCTCTTGATGCCCACTTAGTTCCTCTTTCCAGATTCCTGCATCCATCCCCCTACTGTTAACAGGATATACCTGCTAATTTCCCCAGAAAATTGCCCTTGGCAGATGGAGCTGCTTTCATATGCCTGCAGGGTTACCAGCCTCCGCCCTGTGGCCTCTAGCAGCTAGTGATTGACAGAGGCAGACGAAAGCCTGGCCCCTTAAGAGAGGACAACTCTGAGATATATCTACAGCCCAGAAGGGTCCTCCTTCCTGCCATGGCTGCTTAGTCTTCCTTTTCTTCTTTTCCTCACCCTTTTTCAGGTTTTTATGAAAACTGTGCCCTCAATCAACCTCTGGTGCTGAAATCTCCATCTTTGGCTCGGGCAAACCATGGACCTTGATTTCTAAGGCTTGTCCTAAATTGTATATTCTTTGGAGCCTTGTAGGTTCAAATAAAAGCTGCTCATTGAGATTTGGACACATTGGTTAGTTGTCGCTTCTCTGTCATTACATATTTAATACTTGAAAAAGTATCTGTGGACTTGCTGGGCAGGACTGTTCATTTCAAAACATGTTTTGAAGAATGCTGGGGTCCAACCCCAGCAGGTCCAGGGGTCCCCAAAGGTGTGGACGGAGTCGGCGAAGAAGGAATGACACGGAGACAGCGTTCAGTTGATCAGCAGCCTTGCTAGGATCTCTAGCCACAATCTCCAGCCACGTTCTGTGTCCATGTTCTCTTGCTCGGTTCTCCAGCCAGGTTCTGTAGCCGGGTTCTCTTGCCAATTTCTGTAGTCAGGTTCTGTCCAGGATCTTTTGCCATGTTCTCTCCAGCGAAGTTCTTCTGTCTCTAAGTTCTGTGTAGGTTCTGTCTTCTGAGTTCTGTGTCTAAGTTCTGACTTCTAAGTTCTGTCTCTAGGATCTTCATCTAAGTTCTGTCGCCTGTTGTCTTGTTGCATCTGTATTTATACCAGTTGATTCTAATCCTATCAATCTCTATTCCAAAGGTTAGGGCGTTTCTTATCTCCATTCCAGGGAGTAAAGATTATGTATTTAATCATGATTGTTTCGAGTTAAAGTGATTAATTACCCACCTGGCAGTTAAGAGGTTTTATTCCCTTCCTAACTTCAGGGGAAAATCCCTTCCTGGGGAAACAACCTTTCTCGGAGAGGTGACCTTGGTTAAAACACCTAGTGCCAAGAAGGTGAGCAAACATATTAAGAACAGTATGCCATATATGCCAGGTCCCTTGAAACAGCAAGGATGGACCGGCTCCCGGCAGAAGAACAATAGCTACTTTGTCCAACTTTATTCATTTTTAGTTCTGATTGAAAACAGTAAGAAAATATGAAGCTGATCAAGCCCAATTTTAGCCATGGAAAAAAGTTAATTAATAAGGTCAAGTTAACAAATCTTAAAAACCAGGAGGGGAAGAAATGTGTGCCTATAATGGAAATGACCTGGGGGATCAAATTTATGGGAGGAGGAAGGCATGCTACGCTTGAAATGCATTTCTAGCCAGTTCATATTATATGACTGAGACCTAACAGTCAGTAGCTCTGACTAATTGGTGTCATTGTTTGCAGCTATAGAAACACTTTCTCCTAAGGGCCAGCTGTCTCCAGCCAGTAGTAGGGTGACGCTAAAAGGACTTTCTGAACTTCAACCTGAAAAGGGAATGTAGGCCTCTGCATTCCCCCTCAAACCCAGCCCTGTTTCTGCAGTTTTGCCCTGGCAACAGCTCAGCTTTATGTCCAAAAATCATGTGTGGAGAGGGTGTCGACTTGATGGTTGATCTAACCAAGGTGTAGATCTTGGTTCTGCCCAGGAGCTGATCAAAGGGCAAGTTGTATCAGCTCTGGCGACCTCAGTTTCTTGTTCTGTTAAATGTGACTGAGTGAGATTACGTTTGTAAGCCCAGAGCATATTTCTAGGCACATGCTAAGGAACATTGTTCTAACTGGCCGAGATATTTGATTCCATCCCGTTCCTTTCTTATTTTTCACTAAGTTGCACTATTAGGAGTCCTTCCCAGTAGGCGGTTTTGATTGCTGATTGTAGTAGCCCGCATTCCTTAATCCCTTTGATCTTTAAGGGAGCTGGTTTGCCTATCTTGTACAACTACTGGGGAAGAACCTGGCCACACAGGCTAGTAGTGCCTTGGCACTTTTCTGATGAAAGGTGCGAGAGATAAGTGCAAAGTCTGATTAACTCTGGGACTGTGAACAAAATGATGTCACCAGATTTAAAAAAACCCAAACAAAGAACAAACATTCTCTCTCAAGAACCTGTAAATTGAAACAGCGATAAAGTTTTCAAATGCAGAATATAAATTAGTTATTCCACTCCACATTTAGTCACTTAATTTCTTTCCTTAATCTGTCCTTTTTACCAATAAATTCTTTTTCTTTCTAAAGAACCCCACATCCTTTTGATGTGCCTGGGCAACAATGGTTTGACATATGTTTTTCTGGTTAATGATGATACCGACATACACAGCACTTAGATTCTATTAATAAATGAAAGGCTAACAGAAGTTAGAGAACTCTAGCTCACATAGTAAAAAGCCATAGAAGCAACTCTCGCAGATGTCATGTTTGAGGTAAAATAAGTGAGGGTACACTGTTAGAGTTCACACTTGGCCAGCCATGCTTTCCCTTCAGGTACTTAGTCTGCAATGCAACATAATCTATAAATCCAGTCCTTTTCTCAGCAGCCCAACAGGGACATTAAAGGATCCCAGAAGCAGCGCAATAGGAAAACCTTCTTACTCTCATTAATCTGTTTCAAATTGTAAGAAGCCTTAACTTCAGAGGTGTAAGATAAACCAGAACAAATTAATTAGCACATTCTACTGCAATTAGATTTAAGTTTAGTGTTCCCGGTAAGAGAATTCAATACAGCGATATGTATTGAATTAGGTATCCAAAGGAAATGAGTAAGATGTTTTGCTTGTGTCTTAATCTAGTGAGGGAGATAGGTACACATGTAATCTCTTACTTATTGCTGTCTGAGGCACAGAATGTGAAGTTTTTACTTTTCCCATTGAGTTAACTATCAGTTCATAAAGTCCATGTTGGATGGGCTACTAAGAGTATCTCCTCTCTATGCTGTCCATAGGGGTCCTGTCCATATTTTTACCCATGTTTTGGAATCCAGGCAATTAGTACCAGACTGGTTCTGATTACAGTTGTTTCCCTCTGAAAGGAGCCAGGGCTGTAGACCCCCAGCTCTGTGCCAAGGTGCCCTGGGACACAGCAGCAAATTCAAAGGTGGCATCATCTGTATTTGGGGAGACCCCACTCACCCTTCCGTCAGCTGTAAAGCATATCCTTGTATGTTATTAGGGCTCAGCTGCTGGTGAGATCAGTAAGTTCTTGCGCTGCCTGCCTGGGATTGTACCATTAAGTAGTCCAAATCTCATATCACGTGTCCACAGGAAAATATGCACAAAGCCCAACGCTAAACACCAGGTTGTTAATCTTACTTAGTCATGTATTCATCTTAGAGAAAGGCCTGAACATCCTAGCGTCAAGTCCTTGCATCTAAATCACTGCTTTTCACACACCATGCCACACTTACAAAGGACACTATTGACAAGTCCAGATGTTATTTTCTAAGGTCATGACCTGAGTGTGATAATGTTTTTTATCAACTGTAGGTTATGTATTATTAGTCCCTCCGCCCCCCAGTGTTTTAAGGAGAAGAATTTTATTAACATGTACAAAAATTCCAAAGTTATACAGGAATTATTGATGATTGTTTTTTCTTGAAGTATATGTATATTTATGGAACTCTTTCCGATATAAAAGGGGACCATGGCTATATGAGATTTAATATTTGAAATTACCCTCTTTGCATACCAAATTCTTTTCTGAAGTAGTATCGATTTCTACCTCACCTACTTGAACAATACCAAGCAGAAAGGCCAGTAGGAAATGCTTCAGCGTTCATTCTCCAAACCTGCTGGGACTATGAATTCTCAGGGGCATCTGGAAAGCACTTTAGCAGAATGTAAAGAAGCAAAATCAACTCCAGAGGTTTGACATACTGTACCTTCTAGGATAGTCATGAGCTGGTAAGTACATCTTTAGGATAAAAGAAAGGAATAACAATGACGATATAAAAGGTAAAGGGGAAATTTAATAAAAGGGAAGAGATGATGAAGAAAGCCAAAAGAAGGAAGATCTTGGAGAAACATGCATGGTGGTTTCAGTTGGGGGAAAAGGAGATTTTAAAGCTATTGTTCACCAGGGATGGAAAAACAGCATCATGTGGTAGAAAGGCAAGGCTTAGAGCTATGCAGTCTGGGTTTTTGTGGTTCTACTTGCTCATTAGAACTTTGTGCAAGAGGAATGCCAGGCCTCAGTAGAGTTAGGACAAGTCATGGGTGACATCGTACTGCTATAAACTTTTCTTGTATTTTAACTGACACAAATTGACAGAATTAACATTTATTTCCAGCATGGATAGGTGGCAATTTCCACCTTGAACACCTTGAAGAGAGAGCCCATCATGTCAACAGCTACATTTATTTTGTTAAAAAGACTTTCCTTTGCCTGGCCAGGGTGGCTTAGCGGTTGAGCATTAACCTATGAACCAAGAGTTCACAGGTTCAATTCCTGGTCAGGGCACATGCTCGGATTCCTGGCTCAGTCGTCAGTAGGGGGCGTGCAGGAGGCAGCCAATTGATGTTCTCTCTCATCAATGTTTCTACCTCTCTATCTCTTCCTCCCCTTTCTCTAAAATCAGTAAAAATAGATAAAAAAGACTTTCCTTGGGGAAAAAGGGTATTTTGTTATATTATCTGGTCTTCACTGAATGTATGTAGTTCATTCATGCCTCTAAGTGAGTTACCTGATGGTAACTGTATTTCCAAGTGGATCTATACTCACTTTTGGCCTTCATAGTTGCCTTTCTGGATAAAATTGGACTCTGAGACAAGCTGTTAATATTTCCCCAGGAACTTCCAAATTTGATAATTTTGGCCATTAATTATGTCAGCATCAGTTATATGTCATTACATGTAGGTAAAGGTAAAGGCAAAAATTGTCTATCACCAGCAACTTCAGAGTGTATATTCTAGCTATGACATGGTATATGAGTTCAGTCCCAGGAGTAGCTGAGAGACCCAAATTCTAATCTAGTCAGATATTTAGACGAACAGGATTTTGAATCTCTTGTACGTACAGTATTTCCGAGTGATCCAAACCTACAGCCATTAGTGACCATAAGGGTCAAGTGACAAGAATTATACAGAAGATGATGATCCAGCATTGAGCTGTTGAACAAGTACTTAAATTACTTAATTCCAGACTTCTTGATGTTTAAGAAATATAAAACATTATTTAAGTCACTGCTAGTCAGTGTAGCCAAAACAGTTCTATTTCAGTTCCACACTTACCAGGTAAAAGTATCAGAATAATTTGAAACAGCTGATAACCATATCTCTTTGATCCTGGTCATCTCATTATTAAAAATGGAGATAAAAATGCTCACCCTTGAGAATTATTGAGGTAATACAAATGAAATAACCTAACATATCTCCTGCAACATCGTAGATGTTCAATAATATTTCTCCTTTCCTAGCCTGGTTCTGCTAGAACCAATGTACTTGCTCAAAATGTTTAAATCGTGTATGCATCTCCTCACCATTCTCTTGAATAGGAGTAATAATTCCATCTTTACTTTTTTTTCTTGTTAGTTTTCCACATAGAATCCATTATGCTAATGCATTGTTTTAAACATGGTTGTATTATTTCTCCCTATATTTACAGACTCGGAACATAGATTAGTTACTAAATATTCTATTAGTTCTCCCAGTTCTCTAGGACACAATAAATTATTTGCTATAATACAATATAAGGGCTATGAAAAATTTCTATAGAATGATTTGGGACCATATTTTTCAAGAACATGTAGGGCTAGAAGGGAACTTAGAACCATTTAGAATATCTCTCCATATACATATGAAAAAACATATCTGGGGGCGTAAGTGACTTATCTAAGATCAAATAGTTAATGGGATCAAGTTAAGATAATTCTACAAAAGATCCTTCTAGATAAAGAACAACCAGACATTGAAACTTTTATAAAGCTCTAAAAAGAACTATGAGCTATTCTAGGAATTTTTATTTTAAAATAATTTAATCTATTTGAATAATGCTTAATGGAAAAACATGATGGTGTGTTGCTATTTCAATTCAATTAATTAATTTAGATGCAACTTAAGGTGCAAATAAATAAAAGAATGAGAGGCATATTTTTGTAAGAAATTTAACCCTCTGGTTTTCTGTTTAAAAACTTTTATTATGGGAATATTTTCTTATAGAAACATAGAGCAAATGTTTACTATACCTCATGAGCAAAAATTCGAATGCTATGTCATGAAATCAACACAGTTAATAAAATGGAATTGCATAAAATAAGATTTGTTTTAAAGGCAATATTTCCTTGATGGGAAAACTGAGTCAAATATTTGACTAGATTAGAATATGGGTCTCTCAGCTAATTCTGGGACTGAACTCATATACGATGTCGTAGTTAGAATATACACTCTGAAGTTGCTGGTGATAGGCAATTGCTGCCTTTACCGTTGCCTACAATTGTATAAGTGGATATGAAAGAAGCATTTCAGGAAAGTTCAAAGTACAAGTTTTAAGTACTGGGCAGGCACCTGGGAGCCACACGCCTTTGGAAAGCCCCTGGATTTTGTAGTAAATCATGATTACATGTACAATGCTCATGCCTGACTGGGTACTCTAGTAAAGTCTGCCAGCTCGAGAATGGACCTTCAGTGTGATCTGAATTATAAGGCCTTTTTCCTATGTAACATGTACCCTTCCCTCTCCAAAAAATTTATTTGAAAATCTGGTTCTTTCCAGTAAGGTTATTACTATGACCAGAGAACTATGGAACAGCTTTTAAACCCCACACGTGGAATGCTCCCCAACAGCTTGTTACAGTTTCATGAGCTCATCTGGTGTCTTTTGTTAACAACTCTCCACACCTCCTCCCCCTGCAACTTCTACTGACACACAACTTGAGCAGTATTTAAAGAATTTTTAGAGAAAGGAGGTGACTTCAACCAGGAGCTGAGCCAAATTCCACAGCTGGCCCACACACATTGCCTCAAGTCTTCAGCCATTGACTCAAGGAGGTCACCGCCACATGTTTACAGATTAAATTTAGGCCCCTTATCAAAGAAGTCGACTCACATCATAGGCCTTAATTTCTTCACTGCGTGTGCTCAGTGCTGTTCATAGAGAACTGAGCCTATGGGTTTTCAGACACAGAGGTTTTATTTTTGGCTGAGGGTCAAAGACTCATCACAGTCTCCTCTCTCTCAACACATTAAACACGCACACAAAAGACTAAAAAATTAGAGAAAACCACCCAGCATTCCCATAGTGTCTTTTGTTGGCAGTAACTTTTTTGTAATGACTGGTATATTGAGTAACTTTTGAATGTGGTGCTTTTATTTCTGGGAATAAAGAAGCAGAAATGTCACTATAAGCTCTTAAACTACTTATCTCTTCCAGCTAGAGATGAAGAAAGCATCATATTTTGCTCAATTTGAAACAGCCAAGATTGCTTTTCTTATCTTCATAAAGAATTTTAGTTTCAAAGTCACATGTGTAAACATTACCTCATTTTATTGTCATAACTCCAGGCATTGTTTTCCCATCATATAGGTGGAAAAACTACGTATTGGAGAGCAGTGTGTTTTCTTGCTCACAGTCTTACATGAAGGAGTGGAAAACAGAACTCTTATTTTGGATAAGGAACCAGGCTTTATTCTGGAAAATAGCTCACCTCACAGAACTGAGTACATCTTTCAGAGACAATTTCAAAGGAGGATTTTCAATAATAACTTGAGCAATTGTTTTATCTGACAAATGTGAAATTCTCTAAGGCAATATTCCTAAAGGAGACATTATCTATTTGGACATAGAAGTTCAAGACATTTGCCACAGTTGGCTCTTTATCTTTTTTTGGGATTAATATTTATATTTCTTAGCTCTTGGTCCAGTGAAATCTTCCTCTTTACCCAGTGCCTCAGTGATGTCTTTGTTCTTGTGGAAATAATGGTGCAAGATGACCTTTTCTGGTAGAAGTTTCCTATAATGAGATAATTTAATAAAGAAGCTACAAATGATGTCTTCTCAAATGAAAGGGGAAAAATAATTGAACTCAAAGCTGCATAATTCAGGCAAAATTTAACTTTTTGTGCTTAAGTAGGTCACTCAAATATGGGTTGGAGCGATCTATCTATCATCTATCTGTTTGAAATGAAAGGATTCACAGAGGGTCACAAGACTATGCAGCTCCATAGTTACTGTAGGACAGGGTGTTGCTCTCAACTTGTTAGTCAGTGAATGAGAGCAGGTGTTGGCATGATGAGAAGAGCATGGGCTTTGGATTCCAGTTTTGTCTTCGTACTTCTAGACAGTGAGCTGTATTACATAGATTAAGCTGATCTCTTCTAAGTTCATTTCTTCTTGTATAAAATGGGAATAAAGGAATTCACTTTATAGGTTATTGGAAGTATTAAATAAGACTCTGAATGTAGAGAACTTAGCTAAGTGTCTGACACATTGTAATACTAGTACCCTTACTAGTAATGATAACAAATAAGAACTTGAAAGGCTGTGTGGTATACTGGAAAGGTAATAAGTCTGGGAGTCAAAGGACTTGAATTTGAGTGATAATCCAGTGGCATTCTCTAGTCATGCACTTTGTAATAAACAATGAGGATAAAATGGACGTTCTTTGAGGTCCCTTTCAGTTATAAGCATTCACTTATTCTGCTGTTTGGGTCTGCCTGAGGTGCCCTGAATAGGATAAGTGGAAATCCCAGGAACCCTTTTCCTTATTGAGTCAGCCCTAGTATCATCTTGAGATGGTGTTAATCTGCATCCGATTTTAACTCCTGAAGCCACATAATTTATCCTGTGTCCTCTTACAAGGATTAAAACATTTCTTTACCTCTGTTTTATGTTTATGGCTTTAGCAGCAATGTGGAGAGTATGTGCATTCTGAGAACTGGGAAGGCTGGCTGACGCTGTGTGACCTTTAATGACAGTGCCCAGGACATCTGCATGCATTGCTCCCTTGGTATTGTATGACAAGTGGAATTAGAATCAACAGTAACCACCAAGTTGGGAAATCCAGTGATCTTTTTGAGTGCTTGTCTCTCTTGACCTAAAACATTACATTGTACAGATTCTACTATTTTGGGAGGTGGTAGTTATGGCATCCTTTAATGTGTGTGCATTTGGTCAGGTTCACCAGAAGCGAACCTGGAGACAAAAACTCAGACACATATGATTTATTGAGTGAGAATTTCCAAGAAAGCTCAGCAAGTGAATAGGGGGAGCAGGACAGGGAAGGAACAAGTGAAGCATGTGAGCACTCTTAAGTCAAGTGTCAGCTTTAGCCGGTGCCTGCAGCAGGACATGGGAAAAGGGAGCTGAGCGCTCATGATCCCACACCTGACATTCACTGGGTATGGGCATCTCTGGAGGAGGTCATCAACTCTTAGGTACTTCTAGTGTTTTTGAGCGTATGGAAAGAGCAAACCCAATGATTGTGGGGCAGTCCTTAGAAGAGACTCAGAAGTGCAGATTGTCTGTAAGGGATCCATGAAAATCTGGCAGGCAACCAACAGTGTCCATGAGTCTGTGATAGTGTGCTTTTCTTCTTTTTCTCTACCTCTTTTAAGTGCTTTCCTTTGTCTGTTTTATACACACCCATGATTATGTCATAATAAAACTGGATTTCTAAATTTTTGTCTCTAAACTTGACCTCTTACTAAAATTTATAACTCCCTTTATGTCAAAAGTAGACCCCATATCAGCATTTCTCTCTTGGCTGAGGATTACCTTAATAGGGAGATGTGGTGAGAGTATCCTGTGATTGACCCTGGGTCCTCAGCATGACTGTTGCTCCTGTGCATGGCCTGCTCCCACTGCTCTAGGCCCTTCCTTACTTTGGGGAAGGCCGTGGTTAGAGCAGTCTTTCTGGGGGTGATGCTGCTGCCAGTTGAGGCCTATGCAGACGGACAGATGGAGGCTGGGCTGTACAGGGAGCAGGTCAGATATCTCTTTATGGCATCTTCTCTAATTTGCCTTTATATACCACATAAGTTTGAAGCTTTAGAATAAGGTTGGGAAAAAATAAGAAGCTTTGTAATATATGAAAGATTTTAAGATTGTGTATTATATACACCTTTCCCATAATTAAGAAAAACAACCTAAGTGTCCATCAACAAATGAATGGATAAAGAAAATGTGATATGTGTGTGTGTGTGTGTTTGTGTATATATATGTGTGTATACATATATATGTGCATATGTATATATGTATGTATGTGTGTATAGACATATATGTACAAAATGAAATATTATTCAACTATAAAGAAGGAAATCCTGCAATTTGTGACAACATGGATAGATCTTAAGGGCAGTGTGCTTAAGTGAAATAAGTCAGACAGAGACAGACAAATACTGTATGATCTCACCTGTATGTGGAATCTAAAACAAACAAACTATAGAAATAGAGGACAGATTGGCAGTTGCCAGAGGCAGGGGGTGGGTGTGGGCAAAATGGATAAAGGTGATCAAAAGGTACAAACTTTTAGTCATAAGATATATATGTTCTGGGGATATAAGATACAGCATCTTGACTATCTATATATATAAAAGCCTAAGTGACCATCACAACCGAATGGTCAACCGAACAGGCTGCATGGGGTGACTAGGCCGGCAGGGGAGTTAGGGGTGACCAAATGACCAAGCAGCAGGCTGGGTGGGGCGACCAGGCCGGCAGGGGGGTTAGTGAGGGGCGACCAAACGACTGAACAGCAGGCTGTGTGGGGCAACCAGGACCGCAAGAGGGTTAGTGAGGGATGACCAAATGACTGAACAGCAGGCTGTGTGGGTTGATCAGGCTGGCAGGGGAGTTGGTGAGGGGTGACCAAACGACCGAGTAGCAGGCTGAGTGGGGCAACTAGGCCCACAGGAGGGGCAGGTTGGGGGGCCGGTTGGAGGCAAGTAGGCCAGCAGGGGGGACAGTTAGGGGTGATCAGGCAAGTAGGCAGGTGAGCAGTTAGGAGCCAGTGGTCCCGGATTGTGAGAGGAATGTCCGACTGCCGGTTTAGGCCCAATCCCCCAAGAATTCCTGGCAGTCTGCCATTCTTGGTGCATCACTCTCACTTTCCAAAAATGGCACCAAATCCAGCCAGACTCTTCCAACTAGGAATGATGTGACTCCTTAATCCTAAGCTGCCACTTAAGTAATTCTTCCCACTGGAGAAGTATTTTCCTAATACTGGCCTCTACTTGAAGTAAGTAGCAGTCCTGATACCATTATAATAACCTGGTTATTAATAATAGGAAAGGAGCAAAGGATAGACTGGATAATATAGGCAAGCCTTTTATGCAGTTAACATTCTCCAAGTCTGTTCCCTACAGATCACTGTGGGAAGGGATTGGACAGTAGAGGCATGCCCAGTAAGGTCTGGGTGATGTGGGAAGGTGCTTATCTGTCAGTCACACCTGGTAGCAAATCAGTGGCCAGAATAGGTGTGGCCACTGCAAGAGTGGGAAAGCTGATATAGTTAACTCCTAAACAAAGGAAGTTCCCTCTCTTGCTCTCTTGGCCCACTTGTTCTCGTTGCTGTAGGCACACTCCCCTGCATTCACCCATGTGGCTCATGGCCATGTGGGACCCACACAGTGGACTAATGGACTAATTATCCTGATGCTATATTGGACTTGGCTTCACCATGGAATGAAAGCTCTGGATACTGGCTTTGCTTTTAGCTCTGCTAAAGCCCTAGCTGCACCTTTTGCAGGACTGGTTTAAGGAACATGGGACTTTACAAACCAAGGGATCTAACTTTACACAAATAAAAACCATTCATTCTCCTGGGTAAGTCTTAGAAAATTCTTTTTCTCAATATATCACAAAAACCCCTCTCACTAGTGATGGAGAAATTCCACCCACTCAGTTCTCTGGAGGCAGTCCCACTTTTGATCACATGCTAATTACACAAGCACCTGACCACTTATAAGTCATGATTAAGTTCTTAATCAAACCACCATGGTTTCTGGGTGTGTGTATAGGGGTAAGAGTGTGGCAGGGAGGGAAGTCATTTTGCTCTTACAGCTAAATGTGTTCATGACAAATATCTCTGATGAACACTGAATACATTCAAACCTGAACTAATTTTATTTCTTTGTTTTTTATTTCAATTATTGGCATTACTCTTACATTCACTCAGACAAGCTTCCTGCTTTCATTTTCTCATTGAATTAGTCAAGGAGTCCTTTTGATCCTACATTTTAAACACTTCTCATATTTATCTCTTATTTTCTTCCTTTCTGTTCCCACTGTGGGAGATCAGACCTCTATTATTTCTTATCTGGATTATTGCCCTGGCCGCATAACTCCTCAGTCTCCAAATGATACTACATCTTGCTGCCAGATTAATCTTTTTAGGGCTCTGTTCTGATTATATCATTCCTCTATCCAAAAACCTTCAGTAATTCTCCATTGTCGGCCAGAGTGTTCAGATTCCTCTGCAAGGCATTCGAGGCACTTCATGACCCGATTCCAAGCCAAACCTTATACCTCCCACTGCTCTCCTTTACATAGTTGTACACCAGCCGAACTGGACCGCTTACTGTTTCTTAAATGTGCACTAGTTCCTGCCTCCTTACCTTTTGCTCTTTTTAAACTATTTCCTTCAGCTTATAATTTCCTCTATGTCCATTGTTGCCTGTCAAAACTTTGCCCTTAAAGGCTCAGATGAAATACCTCCATGAAATCTTTTCTGATCTCCTCAGTGATAAGGAATGCCAGTAACACTGCACATACCTCCCTTCTGGCACTTGTGACATTTTACTTTGAAGTGTCGAGGCAATGAATTGTAGCGGATTTGGTGTCAGATAACTTTGGTTTGAGTCTGGGTTCGGGTTTTTATTACTTTTGTGTGATCTTGGTGCAAATCATTTAACCTCTCTTAACCTCAATTTTCTCTCACATTAAATAAGAATGAGCACTTCTGTATAACTCACAGGGTTATTTTGAATATCAAATGGAAAGATATATGTAAAAGTTTTACAATCTAAGTTTATATTTTGTCTAATCTCAGCTACCTGTCAAATTTCCCGCTTCTAGGATGTATGTTTCATTAATTTTTTAATGGGATTTATAGATCAGGTACTCAATAAATGTTTGTTTGTTGAATTAATACATTTTTAATATACTTTATATTGTAAAGAGAATGTCAAGAATTACTTTAAGTTTACATTCCACATAAATATTGATCTCTTTAGTGCAGTCTCTCCCTTTTTACACTTATTTAAGATTTCTTGTTGTTGTTAATCCTCACTTGAGGATATTTTTCCCATGGGTTTTTAGAGTGTGGAAAGGGAGAGAGGAAGGAGAGGAGAGAGGGACGGAGAGGAACATGATGTGAGAAAGACACATCAGTTGATTACCTCTTGCATGTGCCCGACTGGGTCAGGGATTGAACCTGAGGTAC
>NW_006300104.1:847594-851914 GCF_000327345.1 Myotis davidii | reverse complement strand
TTTCTTCTTACAACCCTTCCATTCTTCAATTCTAAGGGGGCAAAGTCATGATATTTATTTACATTTATGTAGTCATCTCTTCAATGTTGATAATCCAGTCCAATTCAAACTTCTATCAATTGTATCGTAAGTCCTTTGACAGTTTACTTATTTCAGTGTGGAAATTTTCTAGAAGTCTCCACAGTACTGTAATGTTGGGCACTCAGATCTCATCATTCTTGTACCTCATATTTAGCCCTGTCTCCATGCCACACCCCATAAATAAAAGACAAAAAGTTTTTGTTCAAAAGAGTTTTCTTATGAAGGAAGTGCTTCTTCGTCCTCAGTGCCCTGAAGGCTAGCTGAAGTGCAAGAATCCACAGGGTAGAAGTGTAGGACTTTATACATGGTATGCATATAATCTGCACTCGCCAGAATAGCCTGCCCTGCTTTTTGGTAAATTAAGAGGATTTCCCAACTGGATTGTTACTCTTTATTTCTCTTTTCCATTTCTTCTAGTGTCATTAGTCCAGAACCACTCAACAGTTAGGAATGAGACCCACAAGGGAAGGGTATGTTGCAAGAAACAGAAATATTGAATATACAACAGTTCAGAGAATGTAGATCACAATGAGAGTGTGTCACTCGGTACAAAATGTTCATCTAGAAATCACTCTTGTTTGTTTCTGTGATTATACCAATGAAGAATCGAGCCAAGTGAACCACAGTCCTACTCCGGGCCTGCAGAGAGCCCAAGTGAACCACAGTCCTACTCCGGGCCTGCAGAGAGAACAAGGGGTGCATTTCTTCTCCAGTGGGAAGAGTTACTTAAGTGGCAGCTTAGGATCAGGAGTGACATCATTCCTACTTGGAAGAGTCTGGCTGGATTTGGTGCCATTTTTGGAAAGTGAGAGTGATGCACCAAGAATGGCAGACTGCTGAGAAAGAAAATGATGTAGAAACCTCCCAATCCCCCTGAATTTTATTCAAGAAGGAACTCAAGGGCAAAAGACAACCTGGGCACCAAAGTGCAGGTTCCTGCTAATAGTCTTGATATGGAAAGAATTGTGTGCCTGAACCACTTCAAAGCATATTTGTCTGATCCCATACATTTATTTAGATGGAATCTTAGTCTCACAGGTTTTTACATAGAATGTTCTATCTTGTCTTGTGTTGAGGGAGGGTATTTCATGAGAAGAAGAGGGAAGATGCAAACGAAAGGATTGTCAGAAGCTGTGATGAATCAAGCAATCTCTGGAGAATTGCTGAGATAAAAATGGAGCATAATTTGTTTATGAACCTCCTCTAGAATAGTCATTGCCATAGCCTCTGTGCGCCTCAAGCTTGTATAGTTTGTGGTTGGAGGATAGGATTGCCCATGCTGACAGAGAAGGTGGTGGCAGACTGGGTAATCCAATATCGAGTTTAACACACATCTAAATAAAAGTAAACATGTTTTTGGCAAATTGATAAATGATAAGAAGATCAGCTTCCTGTCTTCAATAGGCCAAACTGTGGTTGATTAGCTTAATGCTTAGTTAAGGTGATAGAAGTTGAATCCTGGAAAGTTCCAATTTTCTTTTCAGAAACCCAGTCTGCCCCACTGATGAGGCACACGGCTAAGCTCAGCATCTTCTGCAGGGCAGTTATTTTACATATCTGTATTTTCTGACAGCTTCTTGCCAGTAAGTTTTAAAATAAACAGACTAGAAATATTGGTTATAAGAGGAACTGATAGAGGACATTGATGATACCATCCCTACTGGAAAAAGTCCAATGTGGCACCTTCTGGATTTGTAGGCAACAATATCTTTTGAATTCAAAGCAATTCAAGACAGTGACCCTGGGAAAGGGTTGGACTGGGGGCAAGAATGCTAATTTTAGTAAGTTTTAGTAAATTTAGTGTACCTCTGCCCCTCCCTGCCTTTTCAACTTCTCTGTGCTCAGTTTATTTTGTTAATCCTTTGAGACGTTCTGAACTCCAGTCTGTGGATGGGGGAGGCAGAGCGGCACGCAGACTCCTCTTGGCGCTGGCATACAGGCATGTTAACTAGAAGCATACGTGGGGCCAGTTATTTGAATTAAAAACAGACTTGAATGAAGAGCTAGCTATATTGTGTTCCAATAGCTCCATGTCCAACAAGTTATCAGCAGGTCATGTGGAATGAAAAGGTCTTCCAGCAAGCCGGGCTCATCACCGCCTAGTGATTTAATTTGAGGGCCCAGATGGTAAATTGGACTTGACGTAAAACAGCAGCCAAGGCCGAGCGTCCGCCGGGGTGTGCTGGGCTTGCCTTGGGCTGACCTAACCAGCAGGCCTGCTGTCACGTCTGAGTCATCTGCTGTCAGAGGACAGCTCCCTGTGGGAGGTCCAGGTTTCGAACGTTGCAATAGTCTAGACAGGAGGTGACAAACACGTTGACCTTTGGGGCAAGATTGATCTCTGTGGCTTTTGACAGGAGGCCTTTCCAGAAGGGAGTCTCAGGAGGAACAATCTAGAAGCTTCGTCGTCTGTGAGTAGAATCCAACCTATGTATCTCTTCTACCCAGACTAGAATGCCAAAGAGAGTTTCTCAAGGTTATTTATTTATTTATTTTTAGCTAAACAGCGATGCTTATTTATTTCATCACTTTTCCTAAAATGTTCACTCTGGACTTCAAGAGGCGGATGTTTGCTGAGAGAAAAAGGAAAAAGGGGGAAATAACTTACTTTAATGGTGTATCAATTCTGAGGCCAAGGAAGGGTGCTTTTCCACATGCTGCTTCATTTAATCCTCAAACAATGTTATGAGGTTTACATCATTACCCTCACATTAGAGAAGAAAATTAGAGGCTCAGAGGTGATCAGACCTTGCCCAAGGCCATGCAGCAAGTAGTTGCTAAGGCCCAGATTTGAGCCTTGTTTTATTTTGACACTGATATCTTCCCAGGGTCTGGGTTTTCTGCTGTGGTGGGGATGATTTCAGCTCTTCCTGGAACTTTGGGAGTTATTAAAGTGTTAAAATAATTAAAAAAACAAACTTCTGCTTCTCTTCAAATCCAATTTTAACTAAAATAAAGCTTGTGTCCTCATGTTGTAGCTGTCTGGTTACTCCTGAAAGAGAACAGAGATTTTTTTGGTGAAGGAGGTGAAATAGGAACCGGTTAAGCCTATATTTCGGTAAAATGGGTGAAGGGGTTGTTGTATGGTGAGGGATGGTACTGTTCTTTTGGTGGTGATCACTTTGTAGTGTATGCAGATCTTCACTTACAATGTTATATGCTTGAAGCTTATGTATGATATACCAATTTTACCTCAATTACAAAATAGGGTTTGGGAAACTCGGTATAAATTTCCCTTCAGAGTCATGTGACTGGGTTTGCATTTTGTTGAAACTCAAGTTTTTTTATTTTATTTTTCAATTATGTTGACATTTAGTATTATTTTAATTAGTTTTAGATTTAGCATAGTCATTAGACATTTATATAATTTACAAAGATCCCCTTAATAATTCTAAAACCTGTCACCATACATAGTTATCATAATATTATTGACTATATTCCCTATGCTGTATTTTACATAACCATGACTGTTTCGTAACTACTGATTTGTCCTAGTACTTCTTAATTCCTCCACCTTTTTCATCCAGCTTCCCAAGCCCCTCTTTTCTGGCAAACCTCAGTGTTTTCTGTATCTATGAACTGTTTTCTTTTTGTTTGTTCATATATTTTGTTCTTTAGATTCCACATATAAGTGAAATCATATGGTACTGGTCTTTCTCTGGCTGGTTTATTTCATTTAGCATAGTACTCTCCAAATTCATCCATGCTGTCACAAAGGGTAAGATTTCCTTCTTTTTTTTTATGGCCAAATAGTATTCCATTGTGTAAATGTAACACATCTTTTTTAATCCACTCATCCACTGATGGACACTTGTACTGCTTCCAAATCTTGGCTGCTGTAATTAATGCTGCAATGAATATAGGGGTGCATATATTCTTTCAAATTAGTGTTTTGTGTTTCTTTGGATATACTAGTATTCTTAGAAGTGGAATCAATGGGTGATAAGGCAGTTCCATTTTTAATTTTTTGAAATAACTTCATCCTGCTTTCCACAGTCGCTGCAGCAATTTGCATTCCTACCAACAGGGAACAAGGGTTCTCTTTTCTCTACATACTTGCCAACATTTGTTGTTTGTTGATTTATTGATGATAACCATCCCAACAGGTGTGAGGTGATATCTTATTATGGTGTTAATTTAGATTTCTTTGATGATTAATGATGTTGAACATGTTTTCATATGTCTATTACCTATCTGTATGTCCTCTTTGGAGAAGAGTCTATTCATTTCCTTTGCCCA
>NW_006300104.1:833425-843760 GCF_000327345.1 Myotis davidii | reverse complement strand
GGTTACAAAATAGGGTTTGGGAAACTCGGTATAAATTTCCCTTCAGAGTCATGTGACTGGGTTTGCATTTTGTTGAAACTCAAGTTTTTTTATTTTATTTTTCAATTATGTTGACATTTAGTATTATTTTAATTAGTTTTAGATTTAGCATAGTCATTAGACATTTATATAATTTACAAAGATCCCCTTAATAATTCTAAAACCTGTCACCATACATAGTTATCATAATATTATTGACTATATTCCCTATGCTGTATTTTACATAACCATGACTGTTTCGTAACTACTGATTTGTCCTAGTACTTCTTAATTCCTCCACCTTTTTCATCCAGCTTCCCAAGCCCCTCTTTTCTGGCAAACCTCAGTGTTTTCTGTATCTATGAACTGTTTTCTTTTTGTTTGTTCATATATTTTGTTCTTTAGATTCCACATATAAGTGAAATCATATGGTACTGGTCTTTCTCTGGCTGGTTTATTTCATTTAGCATAGTACTCTCGAAATTCATCCATGCTGTCACAAAGGGTCAGATTTCCTTCTTTTTTTTTATGGCCAAATAGTATTCCATTGTGTAAGCTGAGGCAAGCAGCAGCGAGCTACTGGTGCATGGATTCATGTGCAGGGCTACTAGTTATAAATAATACTGCAATGAACATGGGGTAGATATATTCTTTCAAATTAGTATTTTGGGTTTCTTTGGATAAATTCTCAGGAGAAGGATTGCTGGGTCATAAGGCAGTTCCCTTTTTAATTTTTTGAGGAAACTCCATATTGCTTTCCACAGTGGCTGCATTAATCTGCATTCCTACCAACAGTGTACGAGGATTCCCTTTTCTCCCCATCCTCACCAACACTTGTTATTTGTTGATTTATTGATGATAGCTATTCTGATAGGTGTGAGGTGATATCTCATTGTGGTTTTAATTTGCATTTCTCTGATGATTAGTGACATTGAACATCTTTTCATATATCCATTGACCATCTGTATGCCATCTTTGGAGAAGTGTCTATTCAAGATCTTTGTCCATTTTTTTTAAATTTTTTATTACAAAGGGTATTACATATGTGTCCATTTTTCCCCCCCGCCCTAGACAGTCCCCTAGCCTCCCCTATCCCCCAGTGTCTTATGTCCATTGGTTATGCTTATATGCATGCATACAAGTCCTTTGGTTGATCTCTTACCCCCCTACCTCCCACCCTCTTTGTCCATTTTTTAATGGATTTTTTTTGTGTGTGTTGAGTTATATGAGTTCTTTATAAATTTTGGATTTAATCCCTTATTGAATGTATTATTGGCGAATATCTTTTTCCATTCAATAGGCTTTTTTTTTTCATTTTATTGATGGTTTCCTTTGCTATGCAAAAACTTGTTAGTTTGATGTAGTCCCATTTGTTTATTTTTTCCTTTTTCCCCTTGCCTGAGGAGATATAGCAGAAAAAAATATTACTAAGAGCAATGTCAGAAAGTTACTGCCTATACTTTTTTCTAGGAGTTTTGTGGTTTCAGGTCTTACATTTAAGTCTTTTATTCATTTTGACTTTATTCTTATACTAGAGGCCTGTTGCACGAAGAGATTCGTGCAATAGGCCTTCCCTTCCCCTGGCTGCCGGCACCAGTTTTCCTGCAGCACCCAGGACTCAGGCCTTCACTCCTGACGGAGCCTTCAGTCTTCACTCCGCCACTTCGCCCATACATATGCAAACTAACCGCCATCTTTGTTGGTTTAATTTGTATACTCTCCTGATTGGCTGGTGAGCATAGCAGAGGGATGGTTAATTTACATGTTTGTCTATTATTAGGTAAGATATGGTACAAAATGGTCTAGTTTGATTTTTTTTGCATGTATCTGTTTAGTTTTCCCAACACCATTTGTTTTTACCACACTGAATATTCTTGCCTCCTTGGTCATATATTAATTGACCACAAAGATGTGGGTTTTTTTTTTCTGGGATCACTATTCTGTTCCATTGATCTATGTGTCTGTCTTATGCCAGTATCATGCTGTTTTTATTTCTATAGACTTGTAGTATAGTTTGATATCAAGTTGCATAATACCTCCAACTTTGTTCTTTCTCCAGATTGCTGTGGCTATTTGGGGTCTTTTGTGGCTCCATATAAATTTTTGTGTTATTTGTTCTAGTTTTGTGAAAACACCATTGGTATTTTGTTAGGAATTGCGTGGAATCTATATATTGCTTTGGGTAGTATGGACATGTTAATGGTGTCAGTTATTCCTATTTATGAGAATGGTGTGTGTTTCCGTTTATTTGTATTTTCCATTTCTGTCTTCAATATCTTATTATTTTCTGAGAAATTTTCAATTTCAGTCTTCAGTATCTTATTATTTTCACCTCCTTAGTGAATATTTATTTTGTATACAGCTAATTTACTGAATTTATTTATCAGTTGTAGGACTTTTTCAGTGGACTTTTTAAGGTTCTCTATATATAGTATCATGTCATCTTCAAACAATGAGGTTTTTTTCTTTCTTTCCAATTTGGATACTTTTTATTTTACCCTTTTTATTATCTGATTGCTATGGCTAGAACTTCCAATACTATGTTGAATAAAAGTAGTAAAAGTGGACAACCTTATCGTGTCTCTTAAGGAAAATACTTTTAGCTTTTCCCCATTGAGTATGATGTTACCTGTGTGCTTGTATATATAGTCTTTATTATGTTAGGTATATTTTCTCTATTCCTGTATTATGTTGAGGTATGTTTTCTCTATTCATTTGCTGAGGGTTTTTAAAAATAATAAATGGATGCTGGATTTCATCAAACAGATTTTCTATACCTACTGATATGATCATATGATTTTATTCTTTATTTCGAAGTCCAAGTTTTTCCAACTGAATGGATCATTAACCTTTTTGCCCCTAGAAAACTGATTACCATCACATAGATCCAATGTTCTATGGACTACAATTTGCAGACACTAGTTTAAGTTTTAATAGTAGTAATGTTTCCCTAGGTCTAGACTCAGAAGCTTTATTAACTTAATCCAGGCAATGAGAATAGGATCAGTTACCTAGGTTTCTCGCCACTTGTGTTCAAGACTGAACTATTAGCAAATGCAAGGACAATCCGAAATAGTTTCAAGACTATTTAAATAATATTTTGAAGATGGTGAAGATATGAAAGAAATATACAAGGCTGTCCGTATAGTTTTCTAAAATATATATAGTATTTTCTTATACCCTTGAGCCCAAAACACTTGCACAGATCATCTTTTAGTAATGTGTGATTATCAAGTACAAATATTCCAAACCCAAAGGCCATTTACCTTCTACAGATAAATAAAAAATCCCAAACCAAAATGCTCTGGCAAAGGCAAATGTGATCTTTTCTTTTCTTTTCTTTTCTTTCCTTTTAAAATCTTTCCTCCTTCTCTTTATTTTACTTCTCTTTCCTTTCGTCTTCTATTTTCCTCCCTGACCACATCTGACCACATGTACAGTCCATCTTTTCCTGAATACTTTGTCACTGTGGGAATGGATATAATGATAGTACTTACACATATACCTCTATATCTAAAAGTCCTTAACCATCTTCAAGCTGAACTTTATGTACATTATACTCATCAACTTAACAAGAGATTCCCATTGAGATTAACCAGGGATTGCGGGTTAATATAAACCATCCTGGTTGAAAATGAATTTGAGCCAATACCTCATTCTGTGAACTATCAAATAAAATTAGGTCATTCCTCTTGTTATTTATTTTGGATTTGTTGGTGTATTTAATAGTATACCAGAGGTGCTCTTCCTTTGATTTTTAAAAAACTAATTATACAGAAAAAGAGGTTTCAAAGCCAGGGGGAATTATATAAACACATTGATTTATTTACAATAAAATAGTTCACACAGACTGCCCCTTTAAGATTTTTAAAAAAATTTATTAGGGAGCCGAAATTTTCTTTTTCTTTAAAAAAAATATTTTTATTGATTTCAGAGAGGAAGGGGGAGGGAGTGAGAGATAGAAACATCAATGATGAGAATCATTGATGGGCTCCCTCCTGCACACCCCCTACTAGGGGTCATTGATCAGCTGTCTCTGCACGCCCCCTATTGGGGATTGAACCTGCAACCTGGGCATGTGCCCTAGACCAGAATCAAACCCAGGACCCTTCAGTCTGCAGGCCTACACTCTACTTACTGAGCCAAACATGCTAGGGCCGAAATTTTTTTTTTCTAATTTAAATTCTTTATTGTTGAAAGTATTACATATGTCTCCTTTTTTACCTATTGACCTCTCCCTGGCTGCTCCTACCCACCCCAGTAAATATCCCTGCTCCCCTGCCCCCCACTATCTGTGTCCATTAGTTATGCTTATATGTATGCAACAAGTCCTTTGGTTGATCTCTTACCACATCCTACTCCAGCTTCTACTTCCTTCCCTCCAAGGCTCGATGGTGTGTTTGATGCTTCTCTGTCTCTGGATCTATTTTTGTTCATCAGTTTATGTTGTTTTCATGTCCTGGTGGTTGTCCATAAGGCTGCAGTGAACACAGAAGTGCAAATATATCTTTAAGATAGTGATTTCATCTCCTTAGGATAAATACCCAGAAGTGGATTTTCTGGGTCATATGGTAGTTCTGTTTTTAATTTTTAAGAAATCTCTATACTGTTTTTCGTAGTGTCTGCACCAATTTACATTAAAGCTGGTCAATTTTAAAGTCATTGTCCACTCTTTTTTTTAATTAGGCCAAGCTACCCATGCCCCAGGTGGTTCAGGAAAATAGACGTCATACCAAGGAACTTACTCAGGACTGCCCTCTTCCTGTTTTTGTGTGGCTTGCTCAGATGGTTCTCATCTTCCTGGTCCTATGTTTGGATGACTTCAGAGTCTCTGTCTAGTCTGAACACCAGTGCCTGGAATCAGCTGATGAGGGTGGAGGAGGACGTTGGGCATATTTGTACAGTAGGAAGATTGATTTCCTAACTTGAACTTGAAAATACTGGTAACTTCTTGTACTTTCTAGTTACTTCACTACACATTGGTGTTTTTAAAAGGAAAAGCTATTATGCTGGGTCATTAATTATAGTCATAAATTGCTCTATTAGCACATAAAAATTGGACATGAAAACAACTCTCTAAAACATGAAACAAAACTGTTAGCTCATATCCAGCTCCCCGAGACCTGGGCATTTCTAGTAAAATGACAATTATATTATCACCTCCATACTTACCTGCCATGCTTTATAGAAGGTGACTTGTACCATTTTAGTATTAGTATTATTATTACATTCAATCAATTTACATGTCAGAAGGAACTATAAAAACACCTTCACAAATCAGTTTCCAAGAGTGCCGGAAGCCGGTCCATCCTTGCTGCTTGACATAGTTGCTGCAGGGAAGAAACATCTGCACAACTTATGTTTCAAGGGACCTGGCGTATATGGCATATGTTTGCTGCCCCTTTTAGCGCTATATGTTTTAAACAGGACCACCTCCCCGAGAAAGGTTGTTTCCCCAGGTTAGGGATTAACAGGACTAAGGAAGAGAATAAATCAGTAAATCCCCCTAGTGTTACAGAAATACCATGTACTGCTTATGAAGAACTTGGACTAAGACTGTTGGCAATAAATTTGGGACTTGTTGGGCCCACATCCCCAGGAGTCTGCCCACCGGGGAAAGCACCAAAGCCTATACCCCTGGAGATCCACCAACACAGGGCAGTCCCAGGGAAGGCAAGCAGTGAGGCTGAGAGGACATAACATTTACTGGGTAGGATAATCTCCTTCAGTCACTTCCTTGTAGCTTATCAGAGAGCAGTGACCTTGAAATAGCCCTTATAATAGAACACAGAGATTAACCTAGACAGGATTAAACTCAACAGAACTAGATTAACAAACACCCTAACCTTTGGAATAGAATGGATAGGATTAAAATCAACTGGTATAAATACAGATGTAACAAGAGAATAAAGAGAGAACCTGGCTACAGAACCTGGCTGGAGAACCTGACTAAAGAACCTCGCTATGCTGATCAACTGAATGCTACCTCTGCGTCATTCCTTCTTTGCCAACTCCGTCCACACCTTTGGGGAACCCCTGGACCTACTGGGGCTGGACCCCAACACAAGAGAAAGCAGAGGAACTGGAAGATCACTTGAATTTTCATTATGGTTAAAGACAGAAAAATAGCTAGGTAATAAGGAGACGACACCAAATAAAACCTAAAGAATTCATTACCAGTTATAGGGCTTTCTCTGTTGGTGGAGATAAAACCTTAAATAAGTTCATTTCCTGATTCTAAAGTCATCATGAAAATGTTTGTGACATGCTTATAAAAGAAATTTATTTTTAAGAGCTATCTATACTGGTATATATAAAAGCCTAAGTGACCGAATGACTGGTTGACCAGTCACTATGACATGCACTGATCCCCAGGGGGCAGGTGCTCAATGCAGGAACTTCCCCCTGGTGGTCAGTGCACTCCCACAGTGGGAGTGCTGCTCAGTGCTATTCAGCTGACTGACCCATCCCAGTGGCCCGACAGCAGCCACTCACTCCCTCAGTCGTCCTGCAGGTCCAGTCTCCAGAGAACAGGCCAGACACTGATGGACCGGTGCCACCAGCATGATCCTGACAGCACCTCTGGCCTCCTGGAAATTGGCCTCAGACACTGCAGCCGCTTCCCCTCCTGAGATGCTCCACGAGGAAGCAACGGTATAAAAGTGGGCGCCAAGTGGCTCCCAACAACCTGCGCGAGCATCAGTGGGACAGATCTGGATCCTGGGCAGGCATGTGTTCACTGCACCCAGGAGGTGCACCCAGAAGGCCGATTGCATCCTGGACCTCCCTCCACCCCACTTGGTACAGGCGCCAGAAGTAGGTGTCACTATTGGCAAATGCTGCTGCGGGTGCCACTGCAGTGGTGCCAGCCTCTCCCCATCAGGACTTACTGGGCGTGAGCCCGCAGCAAGTGCAGTGGGGCCATTATGAGTGGGAGTGACAGGCAGGAACTTTGGTGTTGGACTGCCGGTTTGGGCCCAATCCCTGCAGGCCACCCAGAGGGACCCATCCATGCACGAATTTGTGCACTAGGCCTCTAGTAGTGAAATAGTTCCTTATTTGTGACAGAAGCACAGATTTAAAATTCTAGGGTAGTAGTAATTTTAGGGTAATATATACATGTACATTGTATACACAATTTTGTTAAAATGAGTAAAGGGTCCTGGCTGGTGTGGCTCAGTTGGTTGAGCATTATCTCATGCACCAAAAGGTTGCTGGTTCAATTCCCAGTTAGGGCATATGCCTGGGTTGTGGGCTTGATTCCCAGTAGGGATGTGTGCAGGAGGCAACCATTGTTTCTTTCTCCCTCTCCCTTTCTCTCTAAAATCAATAAAAGACACATTTAAAATGAGTAGAGGGGGGGGTGCTACATTATAAGATTGATAAAACTGTATTGGATATAGTAAACTAGATCAGAGACACTTTAACATAAGTTTAGGTAGTGAGAATTCATTTATTCATCATTCATTCATTTATTGCAGTAGGTGCCGTGATGTACTGCCCTCAATTCCATACTTGGCCTGAGTGTTGGCTGCTAATGGGTTACAGTTGAGTGCTTCTTCAGGACTTGCTGTGGCTGAAGGGAGCTGCCTCACCCAAAATGAATCCCCAACCCTCCCTGTCTGCTTGCAGTGTCTGGTCCATGTGGAAAAATAAGGCCGAGCCCCATGGAATCTCCATCCAGAGCATCTTTGAAGGGACATCCTAGTTCAATTTGCATCTGAGTCACAGATCAACTCATCCCTCTGACCATTTCCACTCTCCTCACTCTATTGCTACTCTATTTATAGGGAGTGTTTTGTTTTTACAAAGACTACTCCCTATAAATTTCCTGAGTACAAATCTCTGCCTCAGAGTCTGCTTCCCAGGGACAGTGACCTTATCCATCAAATAATTTTGAGCACCTATCATGTGCCAAGCGTGGGTTTAGACACTGGGAATATACTGGTGAATAAGACAAAAAAGGTTCTTGCTCTCAAGGGCTTACAATCTAGTGGTGTGTGTGTGTGTGTGTGCGCCCATGTGCCTGACGATAAAATTTCAAATAATTATAAATGCTGTCAAGGACATAATATAAGATAAAATGTTTGATTCTTGCTGGTGTGTGTGTGTGTGTTCATGTACGTATGTAGGATTCCAGGGAAGTCCACATTGAAGAAAGGATATTTCTGCTGAGAGGCCCGAATAGCAAGAAAGAGCTCAGGGTGTCTAGGAAATGGTATTCAAAGCAGGTGCAAGAGGGACTTTGGTGACTCACATTTTGATTAGTAATGGGGATAAATGAAGAGAGTGTTCCAGGACTGGGCTCCTGTCCATCTCCCAATTTATCCCTTCAAACACAGCATTTCAGTCCCTTGGCTTGCTTTCTATTCTTAAGCCAGCTTACTCTGTCTTCAGGACATCATGCTTGAAGTTCTCTCTGCCTGGATGCTCTTCTAACATCTCTATCCAATGTCTATCTCATCCTCCCCATCATTGCTCAAATGAGACCACATCTAAAGAGGCCTTCCCTAACCCACCCTATTTATTTACCATCACATACCCTTTATCACCCTGCTTATTTTATAGTTGGTTTTGTTGTTCATCTCCTCCATTAGAATGTATGTTGTAGGAAAGTAGGTAATTTTTATATCTTAAAAAAACAACAACACAGCCCTAACCGGTTTGGCTCGGTGGATAGACTGTCGGTCTGCAGACTGAGGAGGTCCCCGGTTCGATTCCGGTCAAGGGCATGTACCTTGGTTGCGGGCACATCCCCAGACCCCAGTGGGGAGTATGCAGGAGGCAGCTGATCGATGTTTCTCTCTCACCGATGTTTCTAACTCTCTATCCTTCTCCCTTCCTCTCTGTAAAAAATCAATAATATATATATATATTTTTAAAAAAGAAACACACACACACACACACACACACAACAACAACCCAGAAACCGGATCCTGAATTACAGGTATTTTCTTGGACACGGGGATATAAAGCAATGAAGAAAACAGATAAAAACCCTTACCCTCCTGGAATTCATGTTATAATGGGAAGAGATACAAGATAAAGGAGATAATAAGAAAAATAGCCTATATTAGATGGTAATAATTGAAGGGGGCCATAATTTTAAATAGGAGGGCAGTCAGAGACAGCTTCCCTAAGGAGGTAGCATTGGAGCAGAGGCTTGAAGCATGGAAGGAGGCACATCAGGAAGCCATCCGGTGAGGAAGGAGTTCTGTATGCAAAGTAAATTTGATATGGACCCTGAGCAGCACACACTTCAACCTATGAAAGGCTAATTTTCTTCATCCTTGCTCCTTGTGTTATGATTCATGGCTTACAAGATCAGTGGAAGTTCCAAAAGAAAATTCAGACAGAACTTAAAAGACAGAACCTACACAGAACCTAGAGACAGAAGAGCTTCGCTGGAGAGAACATGGCAAAAGATCCTGGACAGAACCTGGCTACAGAACTTGGTTGGAGAACCTAGACAGAACCTGGCTGAAGAACCCGGCTACAGAACCTGGCGACCGAACCTGGCTGGAGAACCTAGCGAGAGAACATGGCTACAGAACCTGGCTGGAGAACCTGGAGAACGTCGCTGGAGAACCTAGCAAGAGAACATGGACACAGAACTTGACTGGAGATTGTGGCTAGAGATCCTGGCAAGGCTGCTGATCAACTGAACGCTGTCGCCGTGTCATTCCTTCTTCGCCGACTCCGTCCACACCTTTGGGGACCCCTGGACCTGCTGGGGTTGGACTCCAGCACACCGGCCTGGCCCTGATTAACCCCCATTGGGGCAGGTGGCCGGACCTCACCCATGCACAAATTTGTGCACCAGGCCTCTAGTTTTCAATAAAAATCAATGAGACAGTGAAAAAAAAAAAAGAAAAAAGAAAATTCAGTTCCATCTGAGAGTAAGCTTACTTCAGTGTTCAGTATGGAAAGTCAGTTCTCCATCTTGAGACTTGTAGATATTCACCCTTTGCAGGTTGTTGGTTCTAAGGGGATCTAAGGAAAAGTGTTTTGTCTTGTTTGTACCTGCTTTTAGACAATAATTCGAAGGCAGTCCCTCCACATAGAATTCTTAATGATACAATATCAAAAAGCCCAACATTCTTTTTAACATTGTAAATTTAATTGCTCACTATCTAATCTAATAAAAGAGAAACATGCAAATCGACCACACCTCTGCTATGCCCCAAGTCATGCCCACCAGCCAATCAGAGTGACTATATGTAAATTAAACCAACCAAGATGGCAGCCGGAAGCCATGGAGCTGGAGCAAGCAGGAGGCTTGGTTGCCCGGTTGATGGAGGAAGCCAAGCTTCCCAC